>NW_017306537.1:1182730-1251139 GCF_000935625.1 Nanorana parkeri
GTGCACGCTTGCATCTGAACCTAACAACCCATCCTTCTCTCGCCACCACTGAACCTGTTCCTCCCTCTTTCCTGTGCTCAAACCACCCCACCTTGTCTGTTCTGGGATGGGCACACTTTTGCTAGTACATTTAAAAAAATAAGCAGTCCAATATTACTGTTGGTGTAGAAAAGAATTGTGCAAACAGAACAAAGTCTCCTTACTTTTTGGTCTTCTCCTGATTGTTGTTCTGCTTGTTCCTCTTCTTTGATCTCTCTTCGTCCTTCCTGGATCCTTCCTGGTCTTCTCTAGAGCCTTTTAAGTATACAAGGAAATGTTGAGCATTGTAAAGTAAATAAACCATAAACATAAAATAACAAAAGGTTTAATGATCAGACATGTAGAACATTAAAACTTCAGCTACAAGTTTCTTGTTTTATTTTGGGAAGGGGTTTCATTTTAGTTTGTGCCTCCACTAGGGAGATTTCCCATCACTTCCCGTCGCTCCAAAATGTAAAAGAAGTGTAGGTGTAACTTACTCTTACCCACTCTATTACAAATTGGGTTTTATTTCTGCATGTGTCCCCAATAGACAGATTTCACCTCCCATAATGATGGCCAACAGGGACTCGAAGGGGTTCATTTATAAAAGTTCATATGGCACTAGCACCCCTGGATGGCGCTGACGAGTATAGGAACATCTATAAATGAACCCCTAAATCTTTTCCACTCTAAAAAAACACTGGGCTGAAGTCAGTAACAGTATTAACTCTTTCCATTCATAATCTTTGACATTTATTAGTATAGCCTCATCATGAGGCATTGTTCAGGGAATATGTTAATGTCCTCCCTTTGAAAGCCACCAGCAGACACTTTTATGGCTCTCAATCACAGCTGTCACTGATAATATGGGTCCCCCACTGACAGATGGGATCCAATAAAAATGATTGCAGATCATATGGTCAGTTTTATTCATTGGCTTCAATTGATATGGCTTCATTGATGAAAAAAACCTTTAAACTTCAGATGAACCCTGCCAACTTCAAGCTACAGTGTCATCTGCAGCACCATCTAATTAATTGACAGATACAAATACACTACAGTATTAAAAGTAAAATTTTGTTTGTGCTTTTGTGAACCTTTAGGGCCATTCACACCATAAAACAGTACACATGATTCTGTTGAGGTACGTTGTATTGGGCAGTCCTTTACAAATTAATGGGCTCTCTAAGCACCTCAACACGTATAAAAATTTGAGGTGCACTGAAATGAAAATGTATAAACTAAAACCGAAAATAAAAAAATGTCAGGCCGAAACCGAAAATATTTTTTTTCCAACCTCTTTAATTTTTTTAAACTATTTAATTTTTATACATTTTTTATAAACTTTTTCTTTTTTTCTATTTTATTTGTAATAAATTGTTTTATTTATTTATTTTTATTAAATATTTTATTTTTTAACTTTACTGGGGGGGTTTTAGGGGGCTTCTGTGAAATATCAGAGGTCTAAACAGACCCCTGATATTTCCCTTTTAAAGTAAGAAAAGAGATTGAGGACACAGAGTCCTCAATCTCTTTTTCTGCAGCCCCTGTTGATATTGGGGGGGCTTCTGTGAAATATCAGGGGTCTAAACAGACCCCTGATTTTTCCCTTTTAAAGTAAGAAAAGAAAAGAGATTGAGCACACAATCTTTGTTTTACAATTATGGATGAACAGGAAGTGATGTAGATCATTTACTATTCATTCATAACTGGTACATAGTAACTCATACTATGTCCAGTTATTTACAAACAGTCAGCGATCAGCTGATCGCTGACTGCTTGTACCACTCTCCATCCTGACTTTCTGGCGCAGCTGAACCGGCGGTACGGGGAGGAGAGCTTGGTCTATTTTGACAGCTGACTCCTCCCCCTCACCGCCAGCTCAGGCTCCTGTGACAGCACACGGCTGTGTCCGCCCCAACACTGCTCTCGGTCCTGATTGGTCAGAGGGGCTGAGGGGGGCAGTGCAGGAGGAGAGCCCGGCCTCCTGTGACACACCAGTGTTCACAGCGCTCTTTTCCCCCACACCGCTAGGCCTCCTCTGACAGTTTCTCTCCTCCCCCGCTGTCAGCTGTGCTGTGTCTGGATTTATATTGAGATAAATCATCCATACTAACCAAGACCTCCATCAACAAGACATTATTGGGGTATTTTCTAACTTACTGCATTGAGATGGCTCTCACTATGAAAATTGTCCTCTTCTGGACCACAAATTATCCAAAAAATCACTTTGTTAGAAAGCAATGCAGCACAGGTCTGCACCAGTCACTGTCCAAATGAAGGCCTCCAACTGTCAATTTTTTATACCCAGCTATGGGTCCCCCCCTGAGCCAAAATACCTTCACTAAATAAATGCATACCACCCGACAGATTTATAAGCTGAACAGAAGCTGGGAAGGGGCAATAGAGCTACAGATAAACATTATAAGAGCATAGTACAACTAAACCATCACGTTACAATGACATTTACCTATACAATAATAAAAATATCACTTTATTACATCTGTAATCATTATGGATACATACAAACAACCACCATACAGACTTCTGCCATACTGACAGGCTACACAGACATGAGCCAGGTTTTTAGGGGAAAAGGCTAGTAAACATGGGTTAAAGAAGAACCTTGCTAGACATAATAGTTCTCATGTTCTAAAGAAAAAATACTCTTGTTGCCTATGGCAACTGCCTAGATTCCTCATTTCATTAACAAAAACAGAAAGAGGACCTGAACTGTGCTCCCAAAAAATACAGGCAGAGGGCAAATGACTAATCAGCATCATTGTCTGTGGTCCCTCTGTAGCTAATCCTTCCCCCAGGACTTACCAGGACTTACCTACCATGCCTGTGTCTCTCTTTGGAGGTGGCCATTTTGGTAAAGGCAGGACTTTGCTTCCCCCTGTCAGAGCTGCTCCACTGATGACTGGTGATTTGGTGACTGATAACTGTGACTGGAGAATGTTGTGGAGAGGTACATTCCCTGCCCTGCAACTATACGCCACAAAGGGGTGGGTAATGCCCCTGCCGTAATTGCCCTCACTGATTGGGCCGGGTGGGGGAATTGATTGGCTTGGGCACACTCAGGTAAACTGGCTTCACACCTAGCCCAGGCTTATCTCTACTCTTAATCAGTGAGCTCAGGAAAATAGAAAAATAATGCATTAAAATTATAAAGAAAAAAGTACAGAGAAACCGTCTATCACATATATCTTCAGTATCTTGCTAGTTGGCCCTGCTGGCACTTGTGATCAGGCCCTCATAGAACTCACTTAGCTACTTGCTATCTGGTGCAATTTCCTAATATTTGCACACGCACGATCAAATCTGAATTTTTGGCTAGAAAACAGCTTAAAACCCCCAAACAATAATATTTTCTGAAAGCAGAGGCCATATAGAATAAAAAGATGCTAGTTGCAATTTTTTATGTCGGACGGTTTTTTATTTATCGTATTTTTAGGTTAAAATACATTGAATTAAATTTGGTGTACAGAAACAGAATATAATACCCAATTCTTTGGTCAAATATAAAAGATGGGGTCGTGTCGGGTAAATTGATACCAAACATGTCAAGCCTTAAAATTGTGTGCGCCTGTGAAAATTACACAAAACTACAATACCCCAAATTTCCCATAGGCAACGCTTTAAAAACCTTTACCGCTCATCGGTTTAGTATTAACTGTAATTGATGGCACTATAATTATTGCTTGCATTCTGACATTCGTAGTGATATGTTACATGTGTGGCACAATTTTTGTTTTTCCACATAGGCGCCCCCGACACGTGTTCACGTTTGTATGTGCGTGTATATGGGGGCAGGGGACTTAAAAAACATGTTTTTGCATTTTTTGAAATTTCTTTTATATATAACTTAAATGTTTTCTTTTTATTTACACTAACAAGCCCCCTATCTAATAGCAAAGAGGATGTGACAGGTCCTCTCCTAGGGACCTCAAAGAAGCTGATGAAGTTGCAATCTGCTTCACCAGCTTCTTCTCCTGGCTACAGTAGAAATTACAGACTGACACAGAAGTGATGTAATACACATAATGTCTGGGTCCAGTGATCGAAAAGATCAGCAGCTGGGAGTGTGCTGATCTCCCTCGGATCAAAGAAGAGAAACCCGATGTGCCGGTTCTGGGCGGGCCCGCACAAGTATGTGAACAGCCATCACCGGCTGTAAAACAGTGCCAACATCAGCCACAGACGTGATCTTGGTAAAGCATGCCAACGTTTATCTAAGTTAGGCGGACCTGAAGCAGTTAAATTGATTTTATTATAATAAGCAGTTTTCCCCCCACAGAACATCCCAACACTGATACAGTCTGAGGAGAAAGAGATTAGTGATGGGCTCAATGTTCAAGTCGACCAACAGTTCGACTCGAACATCGCTAGTTTGTGTGTTTGGCGAACACACAAACTATTAGGGCGCTTTTTAAATAAAATGTAAAAAAAATTTTTTTTTCTTCAATTAAAGGATTTTTTAAAAAGTCTGGTGTTTTTATTTACAATTTATAAATTGTTATTTCCAGGAGTCCAGTTTATTAGAATGAACAGGAACTGTTCTAGAGGAATCCCTTTAGTGAAAAATAATATGCGTGTGACATACAAAAGTGTGTATAATAAAATCTTTCCTCCTTTTAATATTATGTGTTATGCTTCTGCTTGCGTGACATTGGCCATAGGAAGAAAATTAGGTCTAAAAATGTCACTTTCTTCTTAGGATTAACAACACTTCTAGCGACCCTGTCCCTCAAAATGCATGCTCTCTTATAAATAATTCTGATTGTCTTTTAAAATACCCGTGCTTTTTTTTTTTTATATATATATATCATATTTTCTACTTTTCTATGCTGTACATTTTAATCCAGGACTAGCACCATATCTAAACTTCTATTCCCGTCTATTTTTTCTTTTCGTACAGAATCCCTATCCATACTTTGAACCTTTTTAATTTCATTCTCTATGAACTCTTCTGAATATCATTTCTGAATGAACCTATATTTTAGAACAGCTGATTGTTGTAAAAATGATCAATTCCTCTAGAACAGTTCCTGTTCATTCTAATAAACTGGACTCTTGGAACATTAAATAACCAAAAGGGCTAATGACAACTTGAAATAGGTATACAGGTGAAACTCGAATAATTAGAATATCGTGCAAAGTTCCTTTATTTCACTAATGCAACTTAAAAGGTGAAACTAATATATGAGATAGACTCATTACATGCAAAGCAAGATAGTTCAAGCCGTGATTTGTCATAATTGTGATGATTATGGCTTACAGCTCATGAAAACCCCAAGAACCCCAAATCCACAACCTCAAAAAAGTAGATTATTACATGCAATCAATAAAACAAGGATTGTACATAGAACAATATCGGACCTCTGAAAAGTACAAGCATGCATATGTACTCAGTACTTGGTTTGGGCCCCTTTTGCAGCACTCACTGCAATTACTTTTGCACGATATTCTAATTATTCGAGTTTCACCTGTATAATCTTGGCTTGCCTAACATATTGCTATATTACATACTTCCCAGCTCTTGCCACTTATATCCATTCACCAGAAGTGTAATATCCTGCTTTGGACACTGTTGGAGATTCCCACGTGTTTTCCTATACTGCTTACTGCTTTACCTTGGCTGCCTTTCTATGACAGACCTAAAACACTAAGTCCTCTTATGAAACATGCATTTAAGGTTTGGGACTCCATTAAATACTCTAGAGGACTTTTGTCCCCATATCTGCCACTCCTTCAGTTGTTCTCCCAACTGTTATCTAAACCAGGGGTTACTGATCCCTTGTCTTTCAGGTGGTGGTCGGCTAATGGGTTTAATATAGTCTATGATTTTTTTCAGTTCCACTAGTATACCTACTTGGTCATATATTAGGGAACGTAAAAGACCGCCTGACACTGAACTGTTTCAGTACCTTCAACTTCACCATTGGATTAAGTCCTTGGCTACCAGGAGAGATCCGAAACATCCTCTCTGCTGGTTTGAGCATCTATGTCTTTACTCCCCGGACCTGGATTAGTTCCAATTTTATATTCCCAACTAAAAAGACTTTCGAGCCATACCTCCCATTCCTATGTCAGTAAATGGGAAAATGACTCAGGGCACTCCTGGTCAGAGGAAGAATGGAAACACATGTGGCATAATATCATGGGTTGTTCTCTAAATGTTACGAATGCTTATAAAGTAATAATGAGATGGTACAGTGTATATGGTACCTTCCTGTATTGCACACATGACTGAGACGTGTTCTGGATATTGCTTCCGAGGGTGTAATATCCCAAGTGATATGATCCACATCTGGTGGAAGTGTCCTTTTGGGACCACTTTTTGGTCAAATTTTAAAAAATTGTTCTTCTTGATGTTTAATGTTTGTATCACACGGGATCTTAAAGGTGCTCTTTTCCACTTCAGTGTCCCAGGATTGAACAAACATCCACAAGCTCTTTCCCACTTTTTTTTTCTAATGGCAAAGCTAACAATAGCTGGTAGCTGGAAAAAGCAACTGATACCCTATAGGGAGTTTGTTTCTAGGATGGATGGATAGATGGATGTTATGTTAAATGAACGTTTAATGAGTATTCTGATTGATAAGCATCCTAAATTCCTCAGTGTCTGGGAACCATGGATAAAATACCAGCCTTCTGATATGACCTTATCTAGTTTATGTGGCAGTTGAAGACATTAGAAGGGACTTGTGTAGTTGATTATACCATATAAAGATTTACAAATGCAGCTATGGGTTTCCCCCCTTTTGAGGTTTATGGGGGGTGACTGTGAGGCTGCGAGGTTCACATTTTCTATCTATTCGGTTCTTCTATTTTTCCTGGCGTAGCCCTTTCTTTCTCTCTTCCCTCTCTTGGAAGTTTCTGCTTTTAAAATTGGGTGGTGGCGAGTGGAAATTCAGGGGGGGATGACTGCCGCCGATGCAGCAGCGGCGATCGCTGTGTCAGTTCTCTCTCTTCTTATCATCGGCCGCTGCCGCTAAAGAGCGGCCGAGGAGAAGAATCAGTTCGGGTGTGTTCTCTTACGCCACATGCAGCTTCCTCTGCCCTCAGCTGACATAGGCTGGGAGGAAGGCTGCAGAAATACTATTGGCAGACTGGCAGGACAGCACGGGAGAGGCAGGACAGGAGGGAGGCTTCACCTCGGACATGGAGGATACATTGCTGTACCCCCCCCCACCCCCAGGGGAGGAAGAGAGCACCTGAATCAGATCAACTGTGTCCCTGTTTTTTCTGCATTACACCGCTGACCTCTGCATTACATTACTGACCTTTGTACTGTGTGTCATACCGCTGGCCTCTGTACTTTGCGTCGCACCGCTGGTCTCCGTACTCTGCGTCGCACCTCTGCTCTCTGTACTCTGCGTCGCACCGCTGGTCTCTGTACTCGGCGTCACACCGCTGACCTGACGAAGATAAGGCCGAGGCAGGGTAGGGGTTAGGTGGGGCAACTTGTGGCGAGTAACTCTTAAGGCCTGGCTTGTAACTCAGTACTTGAAATTTTGAGCCCTGCTGTAGAGGTTGCTTACATTTTGCACAAATTGCGTCATTTACCTCTACGGTAATCTTGTACCTTTACTTTTATTATCTGTCTTTAGTAATTATGATCGTTGTGTTGTTCCATACGATCCTTGGACTGTGTCTCCTATTATGCCGTGTCTATCATTTATATATTGTATATCGTTTGTTTTACATGGTCTTCTTTATGTCTATGTTTTTGTTTGAAAACTTAATAAAAACTTTGAAATGGAAATAGGTATTTAATCATTTCTGTTTCTTTAAAATATGACTTTGTGAAAATCTGATTATCAACCCGAAATATTTCAACATTTAACCACTTGAAGACCGGGGTCTTAACCCCCTTCCTGTCCAGGCCAGTTTAAGAGCTGAGGTACTTTGAATGACATTTATGCAGCACTGTACTGAAATGAATTTTATAACATTTTTAGGGACACATAGAGCTTTATTTTGGTGGTATTTAACCACCACTGGGCTTTTTTTTTTTTTACTATACAAAGAAAAAAGTACCAAAACGCTTGGAAAAAAAATTAGCCAATTTTTCGTAAAAAATATCAAAGACGTTGTCACGTTGAGTAAATAGACACCAAACACGTCAAGCCTTAAAATGTGTGCGCTTGAAAATCCTGAAAAACGACCTGTGACAGGGTACACGACTCTGTGTATGTCAGTGAGAGGTTGAAAAGGGCAGCTTTCCCTGGCTAGGAAAGGGTTAAGCCTGGCCCAACAGGTAAACCTCCTCTCTCTCTATTAATTAGCCTGCACCTGATAGTGACGGAGAGAGAGTGAAAGCTCAGAGTGAGATCCAGGCTGCACTGGATGGACACAGACTGGAGAGTGTCTGCATATCTGGGGAATAAGGTCTGTCAGAACAATTGTTTGTATTGGACTGTGGTTTTTGTCCATTTATACTGGAAGCTGGAATAGCCGCTCCAGTAGGACGTAGTGAGGGACACTACTGTCTAGTTAGCCTCCTAAGGTGGAGTAGGCCTTTTTATTTGTGTTACTTTTTCGTTGGATGCAATAAAGCTGCATTTATTGCCATTACTGTTTAAAGACCAGTGACTTTCCTACAGACCATACCAAAAATTGGCAATAGGTGATGCTTTTTTAGTGTTCACTGTGATTGATGGCCCTAGAATTATTGCTCGCAGTGCGACGTTCGTGGTGATATGTAGCGTGCGGCGAAAATGTTGTTTCGGAACAAAGGCACACCCGATGCTTCTTTGCATTTGTATGTGCATGTACGTGGGGGACTTTCAAAAAACTTTTTTATATGTGACTTATTTTTTTGGGATGTTTACACTTAACTTTATTGCTATTAACAGAGGGTTAACAAGCAAATATACAGTAACAGGTTCTCTTTCTGGAGACGTCAGGGGTCTGACCCCACTGCCACATATGGACCCCCAAAGAAGCTGATGAAGCACAGATCTGCTTCACCAGCTTCTTCTCTGACTACAGCAGCTGGAGAAATGACAGGCTGAAATCAGAAGTGATGTAATACACAGCACTTACGCATTCAGTGATCGGCGGGGAGCTCAGTGGATGTGTACTAATCTCCCTTGAATCTCCGTGTAGAGACCTACTGTGCCGGTCCTGGGCCCGCACAGGTGACAGCAGAGCCCGGGATAGCCGTCAGCGGTGAGGGAGAGCCCGCACACTCCCACATGCCATATAAGGGATTGGGCAACTCTATAGTTGCCCAAACACTTGTATGTTACAGCCGTCGCTGGTTGTTTAAAATGTTTACTTTGTCCTGCTCTCGCATCAGCGACCCGCTGACTAGAGTGTGCCGTGTCGTCTATCAGTTTATAAAGGATGGGTGGATAGCAAGCCATGAAAAATGTATATAGTGTTTATGATACCGATATGTACATTTTTATCATTAATATGGAGACATGACTGTGATATCGATGTAAAGAGGCGGGCCCAAATAACCTATGGCCACTTCAGAAGACAGAATCTCTCCTCTCAGCAGGTAGGGTGACACCTCTTGAAATGATTGGTCAAAGGGCTAGAGCCCGTCCTACACTCAGATCCCGATAAATTGGGGAGCTGGGATTATGAACGTGGTATTCGTCTGGGAGAGTGTATCTAAGAACATGGCGTGTACAGGTTTCTGGGGTCCTCCTTTCGTAACACATTGACAAAAATCATATCATTGATTCCTCACCTCCTCTCCAGATCATAAAATTCGTCAGTGAAGCATTTGTATACCGTCAATCGCTCAGCTACGATGAGGGCAAAATGAACCCCCATAGCAGTCCCCATAATTTGTCTATATCTCCCACTAAACAAGAAATAGTTATGTTCTAATCCAAATCTTGACACATCTAAAATGACATTTTTCCCCAGGGGATTGATAGTGGTATAAAGAGAGGGGACATCAGCCATTATGAAAAGAACAATCAGTGAGGAACATTTATCAAGCAAATTAGAAACAAGTACTCTGCAAATCAGGCCGCCTCTCGTCCATTAAAGTCTCTGCGACAGGTTTACAGTCCTGTGCTTTGGTTTTCTTGTGTAGCCAAGTGCAACGGTTTGCACAGTTCAGAGACAGATTTATTAGTAAAAAAGCAACAGATTTTCACTTCACTAAACAAGACGCACAATTAAGAAGTGGTCAGGGTTTATTCTGTCGCAGTGATACTTTAGAGCAGCTGAGGTAAGAATGTGTGACTCATGCTGTGACGTTGTAATAAGTCCATCCCACCATTTGTCTCACTGCCCCTGTTTAGCACTGCTTTGCCAAGAGAGAATTGATAAATGTCCTCCACCTTGTATTGTGGTACAATATAATGCAGGTGCATTCTAGATGTGTGTTAGAGTGGCACCTAAAAATGAATAAAAACAGTATGTCACCAGCACACCAGGGTCAAACGTCCATATGCGTCTTTATTGACGTGTTCATCTTGTCACATACAGGCAACGTTTTGGGGCCATTTAGGGTCCCTTCATCAGGCATAGTATGAAGGGAAGGAAATAGAATTCTGCGCTCCTGGAGCTAACTAAATTATAATTGATCCTAAAGCAGCTATGAAAGAAAGAGGATAAACCACCTCATTAATGGATAAAAGGTAGAAACACAGCGCTAAAGGTTGACCAACCTGTATAATTAAATAATCAGTGGTTGGATAGGTTCTTATTGTGGTGGATTGGGTGTTCTCAAGTGAGTGGTTTATGAGAAGAACTGCGTCTTCACACAGCCCTAAGGAGCGATAATTGGTAATAGAGTGTATAAAGAGGAAATAGGTGTGTGAATACGTAAGCAATCATCAATCCCCCCAAAAAACGTAAAAGTCATATAGTATGAAACAATTATAACAAAAATAAATAAATAGTGAAAAGTGATTGTAACGACCTTATATAACAGCTAGATGACAGCTAATATAAAGCTGTGCATTTAATACATCTAAAACCGCAATGTTATACAGATCGGGTGATAGAGATACATCCTAATAAATAGAAATCGATGCAATTATAGGAGAAATACTGTGGTAAAAGACAATATGTGAAAGTGGACGAATATAGTTGTAGGTCAATAGATTAGATCAGAAATCAGGACTCGTATGTTGGCAATATTGGCTTCTTAAAAAATAAGCATTAAATAGTGACAGAAACCGTAATAGATTTAGTTGCAATATCAACTTCTTACAGGGTATGAGCGATGAATGTAGCAAAAAAATATAGCCAAAAAATATATTAGAAACCAGCAAAGTGGCAATCCGCAGTCTGTAACTGTTTTACATATGTTTCTGAGTAACAGACATGAAAATAATGTCAATGAAGGTAGCAGTGGTCTAATATGCGGTGTTGTAAAAGAGAAAGGGAGACAAACTAACAAAACTTTGTAGATCCCAAACTCTTTGATTCAGCGGACCCCTTAGAAATGGGTACTCACCAGAATGTGGTGAGAAAACAGACTTTGTTGGGCCGCCTCGTGACTCCACGAGATGTTGAAAGGTGATGCGAGGAATCTGACACTGCACTGTTGCCCCTTCTGTTGTCTTGTACCAGTCTTGCCACTCTCCGTTCTGCCCTAACATTGACTAGTCGCTGACGGCCACAATTCGCACGTTCAGACCTAGATTTTCGGCTGACAGTCCAGTCTTTAAACACTTTAACAATGAGCCCCTCTTGAACATTTAACAAATTCTGCTGTTTTGCTGATACTCGCTCCATGGCTCCGAGCGCCAACAATCGTCCCACGCTCAAAGGCTGTTAAATCGCGTTGTTTAGCCGTATCTTCAGAAAAAAAATCACTTCTACTGTTGTGGTAAACAACCTGCTTCCCTATTTATAATGGTCTGGCCCTCTAGCAACTTCAGCGCCAAATTATAGCTAATTAGCCTTCAAACGTCAGGTGGTCATAATAATCTGGCCACTCAGTGTATATCCGTGTGCATTAAGCCACATGTTAGCATGCATTGCATTAAGGAAGCTTATTTCTATGAATAGGCTGCCAACACACCAGCACTATTTTTGCTGACAATGCAGCACAGCTCATAGTGATATATTACTGTGTGTCACATGAACTTTCCTTTACTGCGTTGAATTGCACTGCAAAATGAATGCCGGGTGTATGGTGTGCTACTTAGTGTTTAAAGGGGTTGAAGCAGCCTGAAGCCAGGCATACATGAACAAGTATTTTTTTTCCAAAATGATGAGATATCTGTCAACTGCTGAACTAAACACTGCTGTGATTTCCACACTTTTCAACTTTTTTTTCTTTAGCAATGTCAAAGTAAGCACGGGGAGAAGGTTGTTCAGTTTTTATTTTATTAAAGGGATGAATTAATTTTAAAAAACCCATCATTAAGCTCCAGTCAGGGAGCCTAGACTGAGATGATGTCATTAGTCTGCTGCAGCCAGCAGGCTGTACATAGTCACCTAAACATTGCAGCATAAGGTAACGCACAGCATCACATTACTGTATGCACAATTTTGTGTCTGTTGTGGTGTATTAGGTAGCCCATTTAAATGAACAGGCTGCATTCATGTGCATGTATTTAATGCACCACTGCGGACCAGGCTAGTGTGAATGGTCTCATATACAAGGACAAGACATATTTAAACTAAACCTGTGCTTTGTCCATTCAGGGGCTTTAATTCCCACCACCCCCAGCAGCAAACTTCCAGGTATGGAGAAGCGGGTGACAGTGCTGAGCCAATAACTTTGATGGTCTATAGTGCTGCATTGGTCATGATTTCATTGTTTCGGACTTAAGCTTGGTATACATAGAGTGAATTTTGTTCACTTCATGACCTGGCTAAACTTCGCTCAGAGGGTAACCCTATCTGCCGGAAAATCAAATGAGCTTGGAGGAAAATTGTCAGCCAAACAGCACCTGCAACCTATCAGATGCAGGCACTACTCAGTTAGTTTGACAGCCAGTACAGCCGACATTTAAAATACAATAGCCAGAGGGAGATTCTGCCATCCATGCTGTTCAGTGTGGATAGTGGAATCTATTTGATTTATCGTTCAGCCTGAAAGCGCAATGAAATAATCTAATAATAAATACTTAACTTTCCTGGTCATATCCATGGCAGCGCTGACAAATGGGTTCTAGTCTTCCTACCCCTAGTTGACGGGAACAAAAAGGGTTAACGTGCACTCCTCCTAGCCTATATAAGCCCCTCCACTCCTCGAGTTCCCCAGTCTTTTTTTTGTTCCTGTCCCCCTAGGGCAGGAAGTTGTTTTTATATAGTGTATATACTGTAGATGTCCTCTTCGTGGGCAGCAGCAGCAGCTGTTTCTTCAGACCAAATCTGCAGAGCTGCTACATGGGCTTCCAAATCTACGTTTATTAGACACTACAGATTGGATGTTAGAGCTGCAGTTAATGACCAGTTTGGCAGAAGTGTGTTACTTTCTCACCATCAGGTCGCTTATTAAAATATTGTTCAGCATTATATACTGTTTGTATAGGTTTTATCCCACCCTGGGTTCTGCTTGGGGAATCCCCATTTGTCAGCGCTGCCATGGATATGACCAGGAAAATTGAAATGTATTCATACTTACCGCAATTTTATTTTCCTGGTTGTATTCCATGGCAGCGCTGAGCTCCCACCCGATGGAATACTTAGCTTGGTACTCAGACTGGGGAACTCAGGAGTAGGAGGGGCTCATATAGGCTAGGAGTGCACGTTAACCCTTTTTGTTCCCGTCAACTAGGGGTAGGAAGACTATAACCCATTTGTCAGCGCTGCCATGGAATATAACCAGGAAAAGAAAATTGCGCTGAGTATGAATACATTATCAATTTTCCTTTCTCTCCTGGCAGCTGAATAGAGCAGTGGGAGAGCAAATGGGAGGTAAGCACGTTAATGTGAACCTGCATTTACCCTTCATGGGCAAAGTATAGATCAACTTTGAGGTCAGTCATGAGGCTACTGGACATACAGTGTAGATATAGATATAGATATTACACAGGGCTTGAAAAATGTTATGGTGTCTCACCAGTCAAAAATGTCACCAGTCAGCATGACCGGACTATAGCCTTGCAATTTATGTTAACATTTTGTGGGGACAGACACACTGAAAATTGTCCATAGGTGACGCTTAAAACACTTTTACCGCTCATCAGTTTAGTGTTATCAGTAATTAATGGCCCTAAAATTATTGCTCTCACTCCAACATTCACAGTTATATGTAACATGTGCGGCACAATAGACGCAATCGTTGTTTTCGTACGTAGGCGCACTCAACGTATATGTATGTATGTATGTATGTATGTATGTATGTATGTATGTATCTATCTATCTATCGCTGTATTAGTCCAGTAGACAAGACATATACATCTATACACACACACTGAAAATTGCATTGTACTCTAAATTGCATAGATTACCAAGTTCCACGGAAACCTTTTGGATTTAAATGTTTTAATCTTTTCTTTTAGTATAAAAATGTTAAAAAACAGAGTCTATCACTTTCCCTGTTTGCTCACAGCATCTAGGGCACTCTGAGCATCTTTAATTTGCTGCTGTAGCCTGTCCTTTGTGCCTTTGTTGGTGGCTTTCTTCAGCAAATCCTTCATGTCGGCAATAGCAGCTCTGTATCCAGCTGTATTATGGAATACACGTATAGCCCGATCTCCAGTGGACACCAAGAATCTATTAGTAGTGTCAAAAGAAAGGTCTGAAATAATCTCTGCATGTACTGAAAGGAATTCTTCTTCTATCTGCCCTGTCTGTCCATTGTACACTGCGATATCGGATACACTGGCAATGGCAACAACACGGCCGTCAGGAGATAATGCAATGCGGGCAGGCTCTATCCCACACCACTGCCCTGTTAACAGCAAATAGGGGTCTTGCTGCTTCTTGTACTCAACATCAGTATTCCAGAGCTTCCATGTCCCATCTTTAGATACAGTTGCCATCCTGTGAATGAATAAACCAGAGTAAACTGTAAAAATATATGCATAAACTAAAAGATAATTCTCTCTATATATCCTTTTTAAAGATAAATACAGTCTAGTGCAGGTGTGCCCACAATTTTTTGTGTTAAGATCTACTTTTTAAATGAAGAGCTACAGGAGATCTACCAACCAAAAAAAACCTCCCTCGCTCTCCCCTGGCTGTCTCTCCTTGCTCTCTCCCCTGTCTGTCTCTCCTCGCTCTCTCTTTCCTGGCTGTCTCTCCTCGCTCTCTCTTTCCTGGCTGTCTCTCCTCGCTCTCTCTTTCCTGGCTGTCTCTCCTCGCTCTCTCTTTCAAGGTGTGCCCACAATTTTTTGTGTTAAGATCTACTTTTTAAATGAAGAGCTACAGGAGATCTACCAACCAAAAAAAACCTCCCTCGCTCTCCCCTGGCTGTCTCTCCTTGCTCTCTCCCCTGTCTGTCTCTCCTCGCTCTCTCTTTCCTGGCTGTCTCTCCTCGCTCTCTCTTTCCTGGCTGTATTTTGCAACAGGCTGTGTAACTTAATATTCTTTGATGTAATACATAGCACTTCAACCACCAGTATCCACCAGAAAGGTGTCAGGGAGCTGGGCTCAGCAGACTCAGGCTAATAGGTAATCATGTGTGCACAGCTAAATAAATATACCAAAATGGAATAAAGGGGCCGCCATTCACACCCTTCCTGATCTACCAGCATCAGCTTTGAGAGCTACTGGTAGATCACGATCTACCTAATGGACACCCTTGGTCTAGTGCAACAGTTTGGACACCCCTGTTCAAATTACACATTAACACACCCCCTTCAAGAACACTGCACAGTTACTATTTAAACAGACTAAAAAAATAGAACATAAAATGTGGTGTATGTGCAAAAGTATAGACACCCTGTCAGAGGATAACAGCTCCTCAGAAATGACATTTCTTTGTAGCCAACAATGTTTCTAAGCTTGCTTCAGAATAAAATCTTAGGTTGTTCTGCATGCGTTGTGCCAGAGATCAACCCAAATATAGTCAATAATATTCAAATGTAATCTTTCAGTTATTAGTTAATCACTGGTTGAACATTTAGGTGTGTTTTGGATCACTATTTTGTTGGAACATCCAATCTCTGTGCATCTATTTAGAATCCATTCCTCCCTCTACCCACACAATTTATATTTTTTCACAAAATTCAAAGGGGGGAATTTATCATAGCAATTGCGACTGTTTGAACTCGCATATGGTTGCATGGGATATATTTGCACCAGATTTATGTTTCTAGTGTAATGTTGTTCATAAATTAGATTAAATAGACTCCAGGAAAGAAGACTCACAAACTCCAGGCAAGAAGCTTAACTGTCGCTTCTTATATAAATATATGACCACAAAGCGCGTCAAATATATCCCATGTGATGATATGCGAGTTCAAACAGTCGCAATTGTTATAGTGAATTCCCCCCAAAGAGGATAAAACAGTCACAATTGCATTTCTAAATTCCCCCCAAAGTTATTTCACATGGAAGTGCTGACTAGAAGCCTACTCACCTTCTTGAGTCATTGGAGAAAGCAAATCCACATACACCAGCAGAGTGGCCTTTCAACTCAAATGCCCGACACACTTCACGGAATTCCCCTGATTTACCAAAGCAAACCTCCCAAACCTTCACATCTGGAGTGAATCCACAGCTTGCAACAAACCTTTGAATAAAAAAAAAATACTTGTGAAGACGAAAGGAGTGACATCAGAGTGCTTAATGTTATGAAAACTCAAATGGCATCAAATATATTACCCCTACACTGCTTCAATACCTACAGACATTGCGATTATCAAGTGCTCAGTAATCACCACAAAGTAGAGTATAAACATAACTGCATTTCTCTTGGGGAACCCTTCATCGACTATTGGTTTTACTCCTCGACTCACTGTGCAATACCTTAATATATTCCTACTCTATTCAATCATTGTAGCTTATTGCACAAGTGGCTTGTTTTACTGATCTGCCTCACACCAGCCTGTAACTTGAATTATGAACATTTGGATTGCAATTTATCCATGAACTTGTTTTTGAGTGAACTTTTAAATACAGTCCTTTGCCCCGTATTAATAAGTAGAGTTTCTGTATACATTATGCAATATTCCTTCGGAATTTGTTACAATAATGTGCTACATTTGGATTGAACTAGTGTGGCTTGGCCAAGCTAAATAAAAAAACAATTATAGCCAATGTTTGACAACAGGTAACACATGCTACCGGTCTCCTTAAAATAGACCCCATTTAGGCCTCACTGCACCACCCAGCTTCAAAAAAAGAAACACCTGCAGAGAGAGGACCTGAAATACTTTGTTCTAGGTTATACAGTAGTTTGTTATTTTAGTGAATAGCCGGCAGCTGAATGGGGCCAGAAATGTGAAATTGGTTGGTAGGATGTTGGCGGACTAAGGTCCTAGCAACCAATGAACCATGAGTGGGAATCCGTCACATTCATGACAGCTTCCCAGCAAATACATGCCCCACTTTGCACTGAAGTTTCTCGGCACGCCACACCAGAGTTGGTATTAATTACTTCCAGTTTCCTAATCTGTAAACTGGTGGCAATTCTTATTGCAGCCATATCGACAGGTTCTTAAAGAGGCAGTAATGGGAACTACCTGAATCTGTAACACATGTCAGAACTGCATTGTGCAAATTAATTAGGCTCAGGTTGTTTTAAAGGGACTCTACGGCCAGAGAAGTGTTGTACATGCTTTATTGAATTTCCCAGTGTTCTTACCTCCCACACGGGGAAACTGTGGCATATGCATTTGCAACCTGGTTGGTATTGATGGAAGCCAGCACCTCTCCCTTCAGATCCCAAATCAAAATGCTGGTGTCATTTGAGGCGGTCATGATAAACTTTCCTGTAGAAAAGCCAGAAGGGACAAATGTTATTTCATTATTGTGATTTAAGGAATGCAAAAATCCAGATTTCAGGGAATGTTTCATAGTTGGGAAGCTCAATCAGAACAATCAGAATGTGATTTTATTTTTTCAATTTAGAACCATTAAAACAAAACCCCTCTATTGTTGTTAGCAAAAATACAAGTATATGGCAATTGTAACAGTGAACTTCTCTTAGTTAAATTTTGGTCTATTATATGTTGAAAGTGTTTTTATATACTTGTTCGATAAATGCAAACACCATTTCCCCCCAAAAAGACTGTCCTGGATATGGCGCCAGTGACAGCAGCAGCATCCGATGGCTCCAAACAGTAGAGAACATGCTGCGGAAGTGAGGTGAGCAGCCGCGCCTGGATATGACGTCACGCGCCCCCAGCCGAGGCTTGGAGTGCATAGGCGACCCAGCCTGCCGCCTGCGTTCCACCAGCCACCCAGCATGCCAGAACTGCCGCTTACAGGCCACGCCACCATTTCCTGCATCAAGAGGGTACCAAAGGACAGGGCATATTCGCCAGGGGGCTTCAGGAGTCATTCCCCTGGGGGAGAGAGAAACAAGGTCCTGGAAATACAAAGTAAAAGGCCCTCAGCATCACAGCAAGGCTAAGTCCTAAAAGCAGAGCTGCACAGAGGGGGCCTCAAGGCCAGCTGGTCAGAAGAAAAGAGCAAATGTGATGTGGTCCTGGACGGTAGGAAGCACAACCTAAACCGAGGGACGAGGGGGTGGGAGTGGTTTTTCTGATATTGTGTTTCCTGTGGAAGGAGGAGCCAATTATCTTTCGGGTTGCTGTCCTGGAAGATGATTGGGGAAAAAATTGCATATTAAAATTGTATGCAGTCTGCTATTTAGCCAGCAGGTGGGGCTCTAGTCTCCTTCCACATTATTAGAGTGATTACTTTTTAGCTGTGCTAACAGAGTGTGTAATAAATTATGTATTTACGGCCATCCATTATAAACTGGAATGTATATTTTGTATGTATTATTTATACCTGTTTCTGCTATTCCAATATTAATGATTGAAGCTTTGTGTCTCTTTGGGAAGTCATCATGAGCTGCAGAAAAGATGAAGGCATCCTCTTTCTTGGTCATTTTAAACACCCTGATTGTATCTCCATTAGCCAGCCAAACTATAAAAGTTCTGAAAAAAAAGTAATGAATATTGGTAAGCAACCCATAAGAATATTGTATTTCAGCATTCAGCAGCCTCCAGTTAGCAGACCGTTTCATTTTGTCTAAATACTGCCAGAATTTGCAGAATCATGCCTTCTAATGAATCTGTACTATTTTTTTTTTTTAATCTACAGAAAACAGCATTACCGGCAGCCGGGACTGAAGCGGCCATGAGTGGCATGGTCAAGATCCACATTGGCTCTCATGCAGCGGTGCTCTTTCTCAATGAAGTCTTTGGTGCTCCATATTCTGACAGTCCTGTCATCAGAACATGAAGCCAAGTATTTTCCATTGCTGCTGAAATCCAAGCAGGTTATATTCCCACTGTGAGCCTGTGGGAGGAAAGACAGACATCAACAATTTAAATATTGATAGATCCAATCTTGATAAGAATAGATTTAAGTGTGGATACACTACTAGACACTCAAGCTTTAATACATAGTTACATAGTATTTGAGGTTGATAAAAGACATAAGTCCATCAAGGGTGTGTGTGTGTGGTGTGGTGTAGGTCCATGATTGTTCTCATTCTTAAGAGTACCTGTACCCTTGTACATTACGGTCTCAGGAAATCGTCCAAAAGCCTCTTGAATGATTCCAGATTAATTGCAGAAATTACCGCTTGAGGCAGTGAGTTCCAGACCCTAACCGCGCTAACTGAGAAGAACCCCATTCGCCCCTTGTGTTCGAATTTTTTTTCTACCAGTTTTAGGTGGTGTCCTCTAGTCTTTGTTACAGAATTAATCTCAAAGAGTTTCTTGCTAATGTTGCTATGACTATGGAACATTTTGTACATGAAAATATGTTTGGGGTACAGATAGTGAAATGCACTAGACTGTAAAATACAGTAACCTAGAAACCTAAAACAAGCTGAGGACATTCAATTCTGAAGGCAAATCCAATGCTGTGTAAATATTTTCTAAAGCAGGGCTAACCGGTTATATTTTGAACACTTGTTAGTTAAAACACTAAAAACCTTTCAAACAAATGATTCACATTCAATACATTGACTGGTCAGTAAGGGGTTCAATCTCTTGCTATTCAACTGTTTGTTATACAAAATATCAAATAAATAAAATTTCTTCCTAAAATTAGGCCAAAATGTATTCTGCTAAATATTTTTGGTTAAAAAAAAAAATCCCAATAAGTGTATACTAAGTGGTTTGTGTGAATTGGTACCAATTATAAGTCTTTTGAAAACATGGTTTTTATCCATATGGTGTCGAACAACAAAAATCGGTATTGCTCAGGGTAACGGATTGGTTTAGGAATGATATGGCCGGTATATTTTTTTTCAAACCTTGGTGTGTCTGCTACATAAAATTTTATAATTTGAGGAAGCTGAACCCCCCCCCAGGAAAAAAAAAATTATCTACGGCCCTGCAGTAGAGAAGTATTGGATGTCAGTAAACAAGCCGACTGCCAGAACAGCTTTCTTCCAATAGGATCTCTACTTGCACTCAGAAGAATAAATGGCTATGCACAGAAAAATTCCAACCCGGCCAATAGAAATACTACAAACCAGATACTTTATAAAGAAATAACAGGTTTGAGCTGGTGCACATGATCTACAGTGCATACCCTGAATGATTACTCATGATAAAAGACAGTTGACATGTTAATATGCATGAGCTGATTTACACTAATTGTATGTATTTGCCTACAAATGATAGAAGCTGTGCCATTCAGAAATGCACGGGTACGACATACACAGCTTGACAATTGTCCAATTCCACATAACAACTTGACAAAGTTCTTCTAATGCCTATGTGTGAACCTTAAAAGGTTGAGTGTACTGTAATTGAAAGTTCACTTTACCACCGTGCATAAGTCTTCTGACCTAAAGTAAATCCCCCCAACACCATCTCCCCCCAGTAGCTTACTCATCTGAGTAGGACAGCAAAGTCTGCCCCAGTGTTTACATCATCTGGCCAAACTGTTATTCAGTATTGAACCCTTATAGACTTGCATAGGGCTGTCTCCAGCCTTGGGTGACAGCCCTTTACAAGTCTACGAGGGCTCATTGCGCAGGGCCAGCAAATAGTGAACAGATTATTGCAGCTGTCCTCCTCAAGTGAATAAGGGGGGGGGGGCACAGCATGCACAGAATGTAAATATTACAGTAGGCCATGGCATGGGGATAAATATACAGCAGGGGATGGGGGGTTTTGGGGTAAAAGCGCAATTATCCTTTAATAAATTATTTTCTCAACAAGAGGAGAGCGAAGTAAATTAAGCATTAAATGCAGGCCAATTACTAAGAATACCTTAAGTGCAGATGCAAGGAGATGGTGGCTGAAGGTGTGTTGCCGAGTCCTTTCTTTACGTGGTTTTTGCTGTTTCAGCTTCTTGGATTGCTGCTTCTCTGGAACGGCTTGTCCATTTGCTTTGTGATCTGAAAAGTAAAAGAATACAACAGTAAGTACAAATAAAGCATATTAGCATGTCCACTCACACGAGGAAGTCCCATTAAGGTAATGACTCGCCGCCCGAATTTACACTTCAGCTTTGGGCCAATAGATTTTTCAAGAAGATTATCATTGCTTATGTTACCGAAGTGATTGATTTTCTTAGGGGCTACAAACAAGCTAGTCTTTGGATGGTGTTAACTTTGTTTTCTAGGCATTATGGTTTTAAAACAACCACTGCTCTATAAATTGTTTTCTGTGACTTGTCTTATTTATCACAAAACATGATGTTCCTGAATATTTATAAACTAAAAACTAAATAAGGTCATTTTGTAAATGTTATGCTTACTTTTTCTATACAGCACTAAAAACAAAGTAAAACAAAAAACACATTTGTATACAAAACAAAGACAGCTGGTGGAGAGGAGAAAGGGAGGAATGAGATTATTTTTGAATGAACATAGTGCCAGCCAATTACACAGGGCTACACAGAACCATACACATCAGTCTTAGTGCCCCTACCATGCTAGCACATTAGAGCTTATTTGGGAGAATGCCAAATAACCCCAAAAAATAATGAAATGTCAGGATACAATCACTGAACAAGCTTGTGATCTGCAGTTATCAGGACCGTAACGTAATAGCAGTTTACAAGGTTACACTGACTGATGGCTGTAACAAGCTGTTATATGATTTGCTAATACAGGAACTACTCTGACAACCTGCTACTTGCATATCAGGACTTTGGTGGTCAACATGACAGCCAGCCCTGGTGGAAGGGTGTACACAATGGGAGACCTGTCTCCTTAGGTCTTAAATCATACCTCCAGAATGTGCTGTCCATCAACCCCCACCCCCCCTTATTAAGTAGATTTTTTCAGCTGTCTTCTGTGTGATGAACTTCCTCTGACATCCAAAAAAGGCCACATTGGACAGTGTGGGGGAAATTGAAAACTGGGAGCACAGAGACTCTGGAGCAGTTGTCCATGGCAACCAATCAGCTTCTATCTTTCATTTGCAAAGGTTAACAGAACAAACTAAAGAGAGAACCTGATTGGTTACTATTGACAATTGCTCCAGTTTCTGTCTGCTCCAGTTTTGATAAACTCCCTTCTATGTATCCTGGCCCACTGCAGTTACTCCTGGACGAATAACAAAACAGACATCAGGTAGACTGTGTTCTCTGTATTGGGGCTCGTTCACACTATGCACCCTGATCAGTATTGGTCAACACAGACTTCATGCATGGACACTTAGAAAACAACTGTTCTCCATGTGCGGTGGTGTGCGTTTGCATAAAAATGCAGAATGTCACCACACTGCGCCCAATGTGCTGCTGGAAGTAAACATAAGAGAAGGCTCCAAACTGGAGTGTCACATGACCTCAGCTAATACGGTCAGTTACAGGGGGCTTTAATTTACCTAACCGGAGATGGGATTTTAGTATAGAGTGGGGGTGAATAAATGGCGGACCGTGGGTCAGACACACACTAAGTGGTGGTTCTGTCCAGATCGTGCCCCTGCGCTGGTTTATGCCTGACTGAAAGTGGAGAAAAAGTTCTTCCATCCTTCTGTAATGCTGGGGGCAGCCGCACAATTGACGTAATTGGTTACTAGGAACACTGGCGGTCCTAGCAACCAATGACTGCAGAGGAGGGGGGACACCTGCTCTGCCTGAACTGGCTGATGGTGGATGTGCTGGCCAGAGGATGGTGCATCCACTGGCAGCAATAACCCAGCACAGGTCTGCATTCACAGTGACACATTTACCCCGACCCCAGCATTATAAAGCCTAAGGGGGACTCCCATGCCAAAAACATGACGTGGAGTTGCCACAGGATATGTAGGGACAATGTAGTAGCCCCCATCAAAATGCCCCCTTACATTGATACAAAACACAAAAATTCCCCAGCCTCAACCTGCCAGCCAGCCTGCAACCAAACAAGTAGCCCTGTCAACAGTATGCGTTAAAATCAGAGGTTTTAGTTGCACAAACTTTTGGCCAAAAATATGTAGAAGCCACACTGCCGCGCCAAGGCACCTCTGCAAAGTGTGGTCCTAACTCTATGTATCCGAGTCTCCAAGTGTGAGCATATTAATGAAGTTGATAAATTACATGCAGGTGTACCTGGAGGTAGCCAACTCCTCCTGATAAGGTGCAGGGACGCACTGGAGGCCCAGCAACCAAAAATGCACGCTGGGACTCCAGTGCGTCCCCCTAACCCAAAATAGTAAAACTAGAAAAAAATGGTACATGCATGCATCTATAACCGGCCTTTATAGCAGGGCGCACATTGGGAAGGCTTACAACAATACAAAACACGCACTGGAGTCCCAGCGTGCATTTTTGGTTGCTGGGCCTCCAGTGCGTCCCTGCACCTTATTAGGAGGAGTTGGCTACCTCCAGGTACACCTGCATGTAATTTATCAACTTCATTAATATGCTCACACTTGGAGACACTTTCTAGTTTGCCCCCTTACATTGGTTACTAACGTAAGGGGGCATTTTGGTGGGGACAATTAACGGAAAGGGGCGCTCTGATGAGGACACCTAATGTAGGAAGCACTCTGATAGAACACAAACGATGAGTTCCCCCATCAGAGTGCCCTCTTACATTAATTATGAAATGAAGGGGGCGCTCCGACAGGGAACGCCAACGTGGAATGCCAACATAAGGGGACGCTCCGACGGGGAACGCCAACATAAGGGGGCGCTCCGACGGGGAACGCCAACGTAAGGGGGTATGGAAGGGAAATGGGATCCAGACTTCTGCTCAAACTAAATTTGACTCATCGGACCACCATGAACTTTAATTCAGTGCCCTGGTCCCTGGTATAGGGAACATGCCAGGGTCTGCCTTGATACAAACCCTGAGTTGATGACATATAGTTCACCAACATAACCCACTGACTCTTTTTCCTAAATAAAGTACTTTTCACCTTTTCTTCATTCAATACAACCGATTTCACCACTTCCATTCTACATGAATGAACCAGCCCATAGACAGCCCTCACACACTGCAGACTGGAAGTGACCGTACTGTATTCATTCACCTACTATGACAGTGCTTATCTCCAAGTACATTCCACTTACCGCTCGGCTCCGGCTCACTGACATCTTTCTCCTTCCTGCTCCACACTGCCAGCAGCAGGATGATTCCTCCGAGCACTACAGACACAGCCAGCAGCGCCACCACCTCCATGTCTGTCCCTCACTCAGCCACGTCAGACCGAACGGGAGCGCGCACGGGGGCGCTGTTTTTTTTCTTCCAACAAATCTTTATTGCACGTCAGCATTAGCTGACACAGCGGGTGTGGCTAAATTAGGAGGGCGGGGCTAGAGGGCTGTATGATCTTCCAAATCACACGACTTTTCCATAACAATATCGGTAATATGCGCCCCTTCTTTTCTGGGGTCAGTGCTCTGTAATCAGACCGTGTTTACCTATATACAGAGATTATCATGTGCAGGGTTATTCCATGCTGAGCACTGTAAGTCAGCGTTCTCAACATTTTTAAGTCGTGGCACCATTTGAAAGTATGCAAAATCTTGAGGCGCCAAAGTGTAAATGATCAGAAAATATTAAAAATGACGTGTAGTCAACCCTAAAAAATTATTTCAGACCCTCATCCTACATAGAGGTCTGGTATGGATTTGAAGGCTTCATTCACAGCGTGTGATTTGGGATTCTTGCGGCAGAAACATGGACTCCTGTGTCAGGAATCCCAAATGTCAAGTTTAGATGTGGCCGCTGTCAACCGTTCAAGTTAAAGACCAGGTGACTGCTACCGCATCTGTATGTGATTTGGAATAGAGCACTATCCCTGGATGCATCTCATTGGGAGATTTGGGATTCCTGACAGAATCTCAAATCACACACTCACATGTTGTGTGAATAAAGCTTTAGGGGGGGACTCCATGCCAAAAACAAAAAAATTACAAGTTCCCACCTTCATATCAGAAGCCCCTCTTTCCCATTAGATCCATTCCTTTCACATAAGAAGCCTTCACTTAAGGAGTACACTTCACATCAGAAGGCCCCTTTCACTTCAGGAGTCACCCTATACATTAGAAGTCCCCTTTCATTTCAGGAACCTCCTCCCCCTTCACGAGTCCACCTATACATTACAAGTTCCCTTTTCATTTCAGGAACCTCCTCCCCCTTCACATCAGAAGGCCCCTTTCACTTCAGGAGCCCCCCTATAAATTAGAAGACCACTTTTCATTTCAGGAACCTCCTCCCCCTTCACATCAGAAGTCCATTGTTATTCCAGGAGCCCCCTATACATCAGAAGTCTCCTTTTATTTTAGGAGCCCCCCTTCATATCAGAAGCCCCCTTTCACTTCAGGAGCCCCCCTATAAATTAGAAGTCCCCTTTCATTTCAGGAACCTCCTCCACCTTCACATCAAAGGGCCGTTTTTACTATTGGAGCCCCCTTCACATTAGAAGCCCATTGTTACTTCAGGAGCTCCCTATACATCAGAAATCTCCTTTCATTTAAGGAGCCTCCCTTCATATCAGAAGCCCCCTTTTACTTCAGGAGTCCCCTTGACATCAGAAGCCCCCTTTCATTTTAGGAGCCCGCTTCCTCGCATCAGAAGCCCCCTTTTACTTCAAGAGCCCCCTTTACACCAGAAGCCCCCCTTTCATTTTAGGAGCCCCATCATATCAGAAGCCCCCTTTCACTTCAGGAGCCCTCCTTTACATTAGAGTTTTTAGTCCCTACTTCACATCTTAGCCTACCTTAGTCCTACCTTATATTGTTCACTACAATGCGGCTGAATGATGGGAAACTCCTGCATGAAGCCCACCCTGGATTAGCATCATTGCTTAGTGACTGACTCGCTTGCATTATGGAAATGCATGACACTGTGTGGAAACCTGAAGGCACCCCTGACCAGAAAGCAGCCCAGGGACCTGTTACCTTGGTTGAGAAAGGCTGCTTTAAGTATTTTGGCAACAATTAGCTTTACCCTCAACATAAGGGTAGCCAATATATTTTTCTAGTTTCAGCTCTTCTTGTGAAGGTTGAGACTGGCCTATGCCATTCTGATTTATGAGCCTCTGTAAATTTCCTTATTGGTACTTTAATTTGGTGATTGGGATCAATGACCAATTGGGAGGGGACATGGTTGACTATATTGGAAAAGTCAAGATTTGCATATCAATTTAGCTGCTTATATCTCTTGATTTAGGGCCAATTCACACCAGCAGCTGCATTAGGACGCAGTCACTGGGGCTGTGGTTTTTGTTGAGCCTGTGAAGGCTGTGGTGTAGTTGAGCTGGAGACAGCGCAACACACTGTAACCTTATGAAAATTTCAAAAATACTACATTTTATTCAATTCTTTAGGCCTCAGCACCGTGCAACGCGGTGGATTGCTTGCATGCCGTCATTTTATTTTCAGCGCACCCCACTGCAGCACGGTGATATAAACTGTGCTGTCTATGCCTTGCCTATGCGTTGGGACTGCGTTGGGAAAGGCTGACCAGTGCAGTCCAATGCAGCTGGTGTGAACAGGCCCCTACTAGTTATTCTGAATTCGCTAAAGGTAAACCTCTTCCTATGCATTTTTTAAACGTATGTTTCGTATGCTGAAGCCCAAACTTTATCTTTGGTCAGAGTGGTGAGGGGTTTATTGGGAGATCAATTCGCTGTAATTGTCCTGGTTACCACCATCACTAGAACTGAAAGTAAGAGGTAATCTAAAAGTTTGAGTTGTCACCAGAACAGAAATAAAGGGGAAATCTTCCATCAGGGGCACTTGTGTTAATGACGTCTGTCTAAGAGGGGATTTTTTTTTTACTTAGGAGAGATTTTCTATTACTTCCTGTTGTGTCTACAGGAACATCTCCCCAATAATGATATAGAGGAGAAAACAAAAATACTTAAAGTGATATTAAACCTTCATTTTTTGTTGTTGTTTTATAATGGGGAGGTCCACACTTACCTGAGTCCGGTGTTCTTCTTTTTAAACTGCTCTTCTTTCTTGTGCTTCAGCTTGTCCCAAATTATCTCTCTCTCCTTCCCCATTTGCGGGTGTCTCCTTCAGCGACCCGGCTGCTGAGGAGACACCCGTGCATGCACGCTGCAGGCTGTGCCCACATCTAGCTGTGTGCGTTCCAAGCCCCTCATCTCTTCCCAACTGATTGGCTCATGGCAGAAGGAGCCAATCGCTCCTCTGCCCTCAGTACCCTCCCCCCCCCCCAAACCAGGAAGTGTGAGGACCAGCGAAGACTTGACAGACCCAACAGTGGTGACCAGTGATTGGAGGTAAGTATGGGGCACACAGGGCAACTTGGAAAGGTGCTGGGCTTTTTTACCTTAAAGCAGAGAATGCATTAAGGTAAAACATGCCCAGTCTTTAGTACCACTTTAACAGGGGTTTTAAAGCCTATTTGCACCTTTGCGTAGATACCGTATATACTCGAGTATAAGCCAAGTTTTTCAGCCCATTTTTTGTGCTGAAAAGTGCCCCCCTCGGCTTATACTCGAGTCAGCGTAAGTAGCTGCCTCATTTCCCACCCTCGGCTTATACACGGGTCAATATTTTTTCCCAGTTTTTTGTGGTAAAATTAGGTACCTCGGCTTATATTCGGGACGCTTATACTCGAGTATATACGGTATTTAAAAAAAAAAAAAACATGCCAGAAATGTACTCCGAGTAGATATGAAGCAGACATATGCAGTTGCTGTATAGTGTTCAGGAGTAGGTAATGCATGGAGTTGCTGTATAGGGTTCAGGAGAAGGTAATGCATTGAGTACAGGGAGCAGTTCGGATCGCGCTGAGCCACGCGGTCGCATGAACGGTCCCCATAGCAATGTACAGGATCGTTCATGGTGGCAGATCCCCGTGGCCGAACCGCCCCTGTGTGAACGGGGCCTTAGTGGTGGTACTAGTTTGAAGAGTGCAGCAAAAGTAACACAAGGAACACTGTATATAATACACTGTCAATGTTTAAGTGAGGTTTACAAAGAACACACAGTTCCACAATAAAATGGACAGAAAATACAGAAGACATAAAAATCCGAAACAATGGTAACACTGGGTGTATAAAGAAGAGGGAACATGAAACACTGGCTCACAGAGCTCAGATTGCATTTTCAGATGTCAGGCACTTCTCAGGAATATGTCAGAGTTCTCTATTAAGGCCGCAGCAGTATATATCCTGTCTGGATGGCTGCCCTAGTAGAAGTTATCTCCGCTCTCTCCTCGGGTGACTGCTTGCACTGCTTGCTCTGGCATCAAGGATGGGTCAGTCAGTATGGATGTTGAGGTGCTGAGCTGGCACAAAGAGCTCAATACCGCTGAAGTAAAACAAAAAGTAACAAACAATTATTCAAGGAAGACATTCATGACATTTTAAAGTAAACCTGTCATGAGATAAATATGGGAGTTACTAATGCTCTGAAAATGCTAGTTGCCTGCCTATTGTGTTGAGCCACTAGCTTTGACCCGGTACAAAAATGCAACCAGGAGGTCAGAGACTCAAAACAGATTGCATCCAGTGGGTCAGCATAATAGCCAAGCAAGTACAGTAAACTCCCCATTAACTGGCATTCAAGCAACCGGCATTCTCAAGCAACCGGCAAAAAAAAAATCGAGGGCATAATTTTTTTTGCCAGTGGATTGCCAATTGCTGGTTGTTTGGTGCACAGTACACTAAAAAATGAGTTGGCAACTACATTTATTTAGTTGCTAACAAAAAATTTTATTTACTTTTTGCTACTGTGGTTGGCAGCAGAATGTAAGCAATGGGGAAAAATACCCAGCATGCTATTGGCTATTTCAAATAGCAATAGCCAATAGCAGGCCGCCTACTGTACCTGCCCACTGAGCAGAGCAGACATGAGAGAGATGTTTGCTTAAGAGTTACTATTAACTCTCAAGCAACCAGAAACGACAGTTATAGGGCAGATACCAATCCCTGTGGGGCCTGGATAACTGGGAGTTTACTGTAGTATTTTCTGAAGAAGAGCTCAGCAATGGCAGCCTCTATGTTGCTATGATATGTACTGTATATTGCTGGCTTGCTTTCACCTTCTTGCTTTATGTTTGATATGTGGTAAAGCATAGCTAAACTGTTACTACAGTCACTACACACGTTACAATCTGACTGCACAATCAACTTTAGATTCACCAATACTATATAATAATAGGATTTACCTAGTCTACCCAATCAGCAGGTCCTTGCATTATATAGTTGTTGGTAGATCTAGAGGAGATTGGTGTGTGGTGAGCTTTAGTCCCCTAACTGCGCAGTTAGGCTTCTTTCGCACATGCATTCTGTCACTAAGTCTGTAATCTATCCCCATGGGCAGCTACATGTAAACAGATCTGCATCCGTTTACAATGCGGTCTGTTCATCTTGGTTGGACTAAACCCAATAGCTTTGCATCCACATCCGCTTTTGCATACCTGAATGGATGTAAATGGATATAAATAGAAGCACGCCTGTTTACATATTGCTGTCCATAGGGATCATTCATTCTTACTGTGGTGAACTAGTACTTTAATAAATCAACCACTTTGGTATGAAAGTAGTGAACGCACCTCCATTCCATCTCAACAGGGGATCCATAGACTGATTCCATGCTGAATCAGATCAGAATGGAAATTGATGTCACATTTATGTCCACTCTGATTATATTTCGTTTTTTTTTTCTAAAGCTTTCACCAGTTTAGAGCAGCCAAACTAATATATGGATTTACTATATAAGCTCATACTGCATTGATTTTATTTCCTTCAGTCTTCTATTGTTATAATATACCTTTGAAGCCTGAAGTTAGGACAGTAAATATGTCCATTTTTCCTCCATCACAGACCTATTTACTGTCCTAACTGCAGGCTTCAAAGGTATATTATTACAATAGAAGACTGAAGGAAAAAAAAATCAATGTAGTATGAGCATATATATTAAATCCATATATTAGTTTCCATTAGTTTGGCCACTCTAAATTGGTGAAAGCATAATTCTGGTTGGCTGCCAGGAGTAGATATGCTGCTCAATAAGCCCAGTCATTTATTTTACAATGTATTCCACGATGTGATACATATACAGTACATCTGTGTAATTTGGTCCTATATTATGTAGCTCAACAGAGCTTCTGTACATATTTTTTAAAGTGTTATTTCTTCATCAAGGAATGTCTCCTTGTACTATGTCCTCTGATAAGCTATTATTTATTTACTATATACTTACTAGGCCTCAGGGCAGGCAGGGAGCAGTGTTGGTCCAGCCAGTCCATAGCTGTCTCCCTGAGATCAGTCATACTCGATGTGGACACCATACGATTAAAGGAGTCAAACAATGGACGGATAAGGAGGCTAAACTATGGCCATGTTAAGGAAAAAATGCAGTATATATACAGTAAACTCTCATCTAACCAGAAAAAAGAAATCCTGTGTACTCACTGTTCTGCTGATCTGCGGCATGTATTATCCTGGAAATGATTGTGTCTATTTGTCTTAATTTGCTTTTGATTACTGCATTTCACTATTAATATGAAGTCAATACAGAGTTAATATTATGGTATGGTATAGTATGGGGTATGGCATTAGTTAGACCTATTTTTAATAGTAACTCTCAAGCAAGCAGAAACGACATTCATCCGGAACCTACCAATCCCCGTGGATGCCGGATAAGGGGGAGTTTACTGTACAATTTTCAATCAGAAATTGGTCAATATGAGTCCTCATGTCACTAATGTGGGTGTGTGAAAGAGGCGCTAGATTTTCTTGCTTTTGGAATCTCAAATAACTCTTCTTTGAAGTATTAAATATTATTAGCAGGGCTGCTCCCACACAAAACAAGGGACTCCCAAACTAGGAGAGGGAATCTTGAGTGAAATCAATTTGAGAACAGACAGTGGCGCCACCACTACTATTAGAGTCCAATGTAGCATTTTATTTATACAGATCAACAAAATAAAACAGCAAATGCATTTAGGGAGTAGGACCCCCAAAATGCCTTGGCTGTTTTATTCTGTTGATCAGTGGGGCTACCCCCGCACTGCAAGGATTAAGTCCTAATGTTTGTCTAGGTTTAAAAATAACAAAGTTATACTCACCCCATCTTCCGAGCCGGCTTGTTCTTATACCAGTTTCTTCTGCTTGTCTCCTCCTCCACTGCAGCAATGGTATGGCCTTTGGTTTGCTTGCTAGCAGTAGATATATGCAAACAAACGCGAGGGTTTAATTGTACTTTAACTAATAAGTTACTAAGGTGATGATAAATGATTTTATATTTAGTAACCAATTGGTAAGATCACCATAGTTGTGATTGTGTTATTGGAGCTTGATTTAGCTGCTAGCTATATAATAATGATAATTTTCTAAATGGTGATGTACTGGAGTCTGTGCAAATCCTGACCACTGTGTTCACTGTTCTAGTACGTGTCTTATCTTACTGCATGTCATGTACACTGGACCTCGAGCTGCACAGAATTATATGACAATTCCCTCCTAGAAGCACTACGAGGGACTTCCTGAATTTGTCTGCATTGGATATTACAAAACTCAGAGAAAGGTAGGTGGAGTGGACTTTGACTTTAGCGCAGTTGCAGTGTTTTATTGACATCATTAGCAGCACACTGACATTTCTCATTGCAGAATAATTAGTAGCCAACAATCAGAAAGCCTAACTGCTTATTTGCAGCTTCGCTAAATGTTAAAGGATACCAGCCAAAACTTCCAATTCTGCAGCGTCCTGCTCTGGACATAATTCTGGAACATTTGTCGCATATGCTGGAAATGCTGGTGTGTGACAGGGACTCCTGAGGCTGGCAGCTGCTGCTGGCACAGACTGTTAAATAAACACACACTACATTACTCTACATGTTATATCATACATGATAAGACAGTGCAAGTTGTGTTAAAAAATGTAAAACTGTTTAGTTGTAGATGTGTGAAGCTCGCTTACAACACTGTACTACTCCATGCAGAAGTGGATGCTGCCTTACTGCACAGCATAATAAAAGGAACACTCCACTTTTGTTAAAGCTGAACTCCAGGCAGACAGAAAAGGCACACACAAATTGCTCTGTATTCATGAATAAATAGTTAAATGTATTTTACATGCAAGCAGTGTAATTACCGGAATTGTACTTGGTATTAGCCTCTTATAGTGTATACAGCACAAGTCAAAGAGGGAGAGGGATAAGCAGGACAAGGAACCAATCAGGTGTGCCGCAGCACAAGAAGGAGGAGCGAGCAAAGTGACAGAAAGATGAGCTCATCAGTGTGCTGCTTCTTCTTTCACTATCCAGTCACAGGGTGGGGAGGAAAGCTGTAAATGAAAGTGAAATAGCAGAGAAAGATCAACTCCCCTCCCTTACTATACAGAGCTGAGCTGTTGGGCAGAACTGTGCAAATCTCAGAAGTGGAAGGACAGAAACACAAATCATTTGACAGGATAAAAGAAGTCTCTTATATGTAATTCATCGTTCCATTCATCTGTTTGCCTTGAGTCCAGCTTGAAAAAATCAGCATAACATAAAATACATAGCTGATACGCAAGCCATTTTGTAAAATAATGTTATATAAAGGAGAACTATGGGGTTAGGGCTTTTCCCCATAGTTCTCCGAAGGGTAACGGGAGGACACAAAACGTATACTGAGACATCGCAGCTGAAACGGATCCCGATAATTATGTCTGGATCCGCCCAGCTGCGTGAGTGACAGCTGGCTCTGCCTATCTACAGACAGAGCCAGCTGTACCCGCCCCCTCCCCCATCCGTTCAGCCAGTCAGCGCTGGAGGATCGGAGCGGGGAGGGGGTCCAGTCCACCCCTGTCACGGCTCTCTGCCGTGACAGGATCGAGAAGTGAGCGAACACCGGTATGTGTTCGCTCACTTCCCGATCTACTGAGCCGACCTGTGACAGTCTCATTGTCACAGGTCGGCTAGAACTAAGAGAATGAGTGAAAAGCACTCACCTCATAGTTCTCCTTTAAAATGCCCTTTTAAATTTAATTTGTAGCCAGCTGTAATTTTGCAAAATTCTGCCAATGCAGTATAATGGACATTGTCATTATTTTCAGCAATAAAAGTTAAAAACAACAAGCACATTTCTGAAAATAATAATTGTTTTGGCAAATAACACATGCAATATAGTAAATTGAGCCTAGCTAAGGTAGAGAATGCCTTCAGGAATCTTTCTTCCTCTTCCTACGATTGGCTCACTGTTTTCCCAGAGCTTGGGATAAAACTTTAGAATTGCTCAGCTTTGTCCTTCAGTATGCTAAAATGAGCCTTTGTTGTTTTATTGGGTTTGGCCATAATTGTACAATGATGTCTGGCCCTCCAGCTGTGGTGCAACTACAAATCCCATTAGGCACAGCCACAGGCATGACTCCCAGAGGCAGATGCATGATGGGATTTTGTGGTTTCTCCACAGCTAGGGGACCGGAGTTTGTCTACTCCTGATGTAGGGGATGGAAAAGTCATCCATGTCAGCTGATAATGTCTGAATGTGGTGACCATTATCTTATGTGCATAGCCAGTTTGTTGTCTCTGTCAGATGTGAATGGATAGCGGAGAATTGTTAAAGATGTCACCAGCACACCATACTGAAGTGAAGAACACGTCTGTTTATTGATGCTTCATGTCAAAACAAATAACAACGTTTCGGGGCCACACAGGGTCCCCTTCATCAGGCTTGAAATGTGTGGCCCCAAAACGTTGCTATTCGTTTTGCCATGAAGCGTCAATAAACAGACATGTGCTTCACTTCAGTATGGTGTGCTGGTGACATCTTTAACAAGTTTCAGTATTGGCGGCGCTATCCGCAGTCATTTCGAGCACCCATGCTGACAGGGATGCCTGGTAAGGAGTGCAGCAGGATTCTGGAATACATGGATAGTGGAGAAGATGCTGAGGGTCAAAACAAAACAGTTGTGCTGGGAATGTCTACTTCTACGTAGCTTTCAGAAGAAACTGGAGTCAATTGGTTTGATTTACTAAAAGAGGGTTTTTACTTTGCCAACTAATTGGGCATTTGAAGCAGCAGAGCTTCACCTTATTCACTAAGCTAAGTGACCTTTCACTTCACTGAGTGTCACGATCTGGATCCGACTCGGAGTCCAGTAGCTGAAACAGCAGGCAAAGTCGTAGTCAAACAGGCCGAGTTCGGTACACAAGCAGACGGTAGTAGTATAGGAGCAGGCAGAAGCGTAGTCAGTGAACAAGCCGAGGTCAGTAGCCAAAGGTATCAGGTATGAAGTGGAAGACGATGAGAGTAGTCAGTGAATCAGTAGCCAAAGGTCAGTACACGGGTAGCAGTATGAGTGGATTGTATCACAGGAGGAGCAAGGAAGCAAGATATTGGCAGGAGCACAATAATCTGGCAAGCAGGAAGTGCAGAGGCATGGCTTAAATAGGAAGTTCAAGGGAGGAGCAAGGAGTTCAGCAGAAACTAGGTTAAACTGAGGATTACACAGGGGATCAGGCAAGGAGCTATCCAAGGTTCTAAGGTGGCTCAGCAGGTAGAACCGCTGCCAGCTACAGCAGAGGCCCTGGGTTCAGATCCAGTTACTGACACTGAGTGAATATTCTATACTCCCCTAGTAAATAAACCACAGTGTCTCAAGACATCAGTAGCTAGGAGGCTAAAGAATTTTGTGTTGCTGTACACAATCACCCTGTGATGGAATATCTTCTGTTAAATTGTTGGCAAGTTAAACATAAAAATGAATTAAAACCCTATAAAGGTCACAGATGTAATGGTGTTATACATTTGTTGAGTAGTGTATATTTTGTGTATTAAAATCAATGTTAATTATATTAGACTCATATTATTACTTACTTGATGCTATCACTTAGCTCCTGTACTTGGTGGCGTAGACGTTGGGCTTCTTCCTGTAGCTGGGCTCTCTCCTGCTGCAGCTTACAGATGTATTCTGCTGTCTTGTGCAAGGTGGTCGCCTTACTAAGCTGCAGAGATCAGTTTATGTCATGAGTCTATGTAACCTGTCTAAAATCTTGGCTTAAACACTCTTCTTGGTCTAAACTCAATTACTTTTTGTACTAACAATGTTTTTTAAGGAGGTTCTCTAAGTTGAACATTTTTGTAAGTACTGTAGAGAGGCACCCACTGCCTCTCTATATAGAGCAGGCCACCTTTCCGCTAAAGCACTTTGGGCCGGTGGTAAAAGCCCTACTGTCTGAGGACACATCCAAGACAGCCTACCTTCCTGACTGATGTTAATTCAACTGGACAAATGGAGCTGCTTGTGTACATGCTGAGAAGTTGGATTGTGTCATACGTTCATGAGCAGCACATGCCTGTGCATTTGACCAAACATCAATACTTTTTCAGGGCTTGGTTGACAACCAGTCCAACTCTGTAGCATTGGTTGAAATAAACTAACTAAGATAAGAAGAGATCCATTGGAGCAGGAATTATTATTAATATAGAGGCTGTGGGGGGTTCTTTTTACAAATTACTTGCTGTGCCATGTCAAAATAAATGCAGATTGTCTCTGGTTCCTGAACCTTCAGTCCTCATTGATTAATTTGTATTGTTGACAATTGTTGGGATTCTACACAGGTAATTTAAACACTTTTATGCCTATTGCCAATGTACATAAAGCCAACAAATGTTAAAGCGGCAGTAAAATAAAAAAAAATTAAAATTGCTAGCGTTTTTTTTAAATTTTCTGTGGCACATGCGCTGTGTAGTGTACACTCTCAGCTCCTTCATGGCATCCAGCAGTTTACTTCTACTTTAACAGAAAAATTCTGACACAAAATCTTAATGCTTGGATTCCATGTCCATGTCTAGGACTTCAGCATACTAGTTCATTAAAACTCAAAACAATGAATGCCACAGCATTGAAGCCTGCCAGTAGCTGCAGGTAGTGCTGGACAACGAAGCAAGCAATTTTTCTCAATACAGCATGCTAGGAGAGGGTGGGTGCATGGGGTGTCTGTTTTACAAGACCTTTCTCTGTGTGTAAACAAGACCTAATGCTTTAACAGAACCATCTGAAAGCAAAGTTCACTTTTTGTGAATTTTTTTTTAAATGCACACATCTTCATAAAAGAAAAAAAGGTGCGTGTATTATTTTTTGGAATTGGAGCCAGTAAAACATTGCAACCGTGATCAACCTGCAAACTCTTCCTCCCATCCATGTCTGTACCCCAGTATGGACATGCAGAAATATGGATGGGTGGAAGAATGAATGGACTACAAGTGTGGTGATGTCACAGCACTATTATTCCATTAAGAACTATGGAATTGGAATTGAGTCCCTCTGCCGCGGTGGTTGATGGTGGTTTCTCCATTCACAGATTCTGTCAATGGACCTGTGAATGGATGATACAGCTGTGTGGGCACTGCTGCAAATTTACAAAACAGCCACGGCCTGCAGGGAGAAGAACCCTGCGTTTCAGTGGTGGTGGTAGTGGGGGAAAGGTGGGGTAGGGTGCGGCTGGTTTGCTGATGTTACCATTTTGTATATTATACCCTAAATATGGGTGTAACATGAAACATGGTCCCAAAGGTAAACCTAGCCTTTAAAGTAAACCTGTTCTCCACTTTAATAGTAAAGGTCATGCCTAAGAGTACATACCACAGTAATCTGCTATCTTTATTGCTCAAATTAAAAAAAAAAACATTTCTGTGTCCCTCTGTTATGGGGACCTGACTTTATTATTTATTACTGGTATTTATATAGCACTGACAATTTACACAGCACTTTACATTAGTCCCCGCCCACAACGAAATAACAACCTAAGGGTTCCCACACACCTTACGATAATCGTACGATAATCGCAGGAAATCCCACGATCGTACGATTATTGTAAGGTGTGTGGAAGCCGTGCGACCTCTACTACTGTAAGTTTGCACGACTTTTAACTTACGAACATGTTCGAAAACCCACCGAGCATCGTACGATGTTCGGCTGGTGTGTAGCATGTTTGTAATTGCGGTCATCAGAAGCCCGCCCCTCAGGGGGGGTGCGACTTGCGATCATCGCAAGTACGATCTGCCTGTCCAAGATAGGCAGATCGTACGTTTTTTTAAAGTACCTTACAACCATCGCAAGACAAATGTCTTGCGATGGTTGTAAGGTGTGTGCCCAGCATTAGGCTCCTATCACACATGCACACATAAACAGCCAATTTACACATGAGCCAATTAACATTTCAGCATGCCTTTAGGTTGTGGGAGGAAACCAATAGAGCACAGGGAGAACATGCATACTCCTTGCAGACAGTGTCCTGACCAGGATTTAAACTGGGGACCCTCAGTGCTACAAGGCAGAAGTGCTAACCACTACACCACTGTGCTGCCCCTGACTTTTTCTGACTTTAAGGCTAAGTCCTGCCAGCTGCAATTCCACTGTCCAATTAGATTGCCTCAGCGGCCAGAAATGACACTATCACTGGAAAGGGTGATGGCGATGGTGGATGTTAGAGGCTTTTTAGCTTTGTCTGTAATTTTGTTGGCTAATAAAAGTGCCATCTTGAGGTGTCTATTTTAAAGCAGAGGTTCACTTTACATTGATATGATTCCTACCTTGAAAAAACAATTTAATCTAAGGGTCACACAAAGAATGATTTTTAGTTTTAACTGACACTTCTACATGCTAATGAAGAAATGAACCTTGCCTATTCTTCTATGTAACTAAGTAATCTCATTACAGCAAAATACAGAGGGGGCTCCATCAGTAACACCCTATCCTCATATCAAAGCAATGTGTTATACCTTGTTGCTGTGCTGTCCATGCAGACTTGTCACCAGACTGTGCAGAGTGTCAAACCCAATTTTAATATTGCAGCGTCTCTTCTGTTCGGCAGAGATATGTGTTATGCGTCTGCTTTCAACCTGTAAAAACACACAGAAGTCAGATGCACTAAAGACTTGAGGGAACAACATTTAAAAAAAATTAAAGTGACACTAAACTCAGGAGTTAAATCTTAGAGGGTTATTCACAAAGCTGCGGTAGGCAGCCGAGTGAACACCCGACCCGAAGTGAAGTGAGCCAAACGCTTTTCGGCTATTCATTTCAGGCTTGCATTGGCTTGCTTCGGCTCGGCCGAACATGCTCAGCATGTTCGGCTGAGCCAAAGTGCAGAAGGAGTTCAACTCAGCCAATCCAACATCAGGATCGGCTGAGCCGAACCTCCAACAGGCTTCTAGCTAACGTTCAGCCTATTCTCATAGGGGCCGAACGCAGTGAGTGAATAGCCGAGCGGCATTTGGCTTGGCTATTCCGTGGTACCGAGCAGAATAGTAAAACTGAAAAAATTTTGAAAAGAAAACTGTTTCCAAATGTCAACAAATGATCAATGTTAAAAAATAAATAAAGAATTTAAAATAAATAAATAAAAAAAGATCAATGAAAAAAGAAGAAAAACAAATAAAAAAAAGAACAAAACAATTGGGCGGAGCTAGCAGTGACAGCTAGCTTCGCCCAACTGTTTCCTATTGGCCGGGACCTGCTAGAGTCTCCTTCTTTCTGGAGGGTGGCTACTTTTGTTCCCCATGGTCCCTGTGTGTGTTGTAAAGTAGCCACCGCTCCAAACTCACTTCTGTGATGGACACAATTGCAATATAAATTAGTAAACTAAACATGAGATTGTAGTCCATCATAGGAGGGAGCTTGGAGCGGTGACTACTTTACAACACACACAGGGACCATGGGGAACACAAGTAGCCACCCTCCAGAAGGAAGGACAGTGTCATCAGGAATTCAGAGATGATTTGAGGATCTACAGCCGAAAAAATAAGATACATTTTTATTAATAGTTAGGGTACTTGAATGCATTTTTAAGATTTAACTACTGAGTTTAGTGTCACTTTAATGAATTACATTATTGTCATTAAAGTGTATGTCCAGTCAAGACTGTTTCTTTTAGTTTAGGATAGACTGGGGAAACACTGGAACCCGTCAGGTTTTTCACTGCTATCCAGGGCTCTGTTATGGAGATTTTCACCAGACAGGAAGAGAAAAAATTATCCAACAGCAACAAAGACAGAAATAAAAAAGCTTTTTCAGTACAGCAGGGGCGGGCTACAACCCATGTTACTGTTTTTATTCCTTTCTGTGTTCCTTTTGGAGATTCTTCATCACTTTCAGGTGAAACTCCGACAGCAAATGGGGAGGGGGATCTCTCTATGGCAGGGATGTCCAAACTCCGGCCCTCCAGCTGTGGTGAAACTACAAATCCCATGAAGCATCTCTCTCCGGGAGTCATGTCTGTGGCTGTGAGAATCTTGCAAAGCCTCATGGGATTTGTAGTTCCACCACAGCTGGAGGGCCGCAGTTTGGACATCCCTGCTCTATGGGAACCCGAGATAGCAGTACAGCTGTACAACTGTGCAGCAGCCTTGCGCTGAGTTATGTAATATGATATTTTAGATATCATTTACAAAGACCATCTAATTACTATTTTCACCATGCATACATTTTGCAGTAGTGCTTTTAAGTAGTTATAGAATCACTCTCCTTAATGTTTTGTTCCTAGAAAAAAAAAAATGAATTGCACCCATTTAAAGGTTTGTGGCAATTCTAGGAATTTGTAGCTCAGTCACTCTTAGTTCAGAGTGATTGCCTTTTGGCAGTATTGCAGTAAGCATGTTGCTCTGTGGAGAGTCACTGTGTGGCAGCAGCTTTGCAAGTAAGTACTACTGTTTTTGGGAATCTGGACACAAGGCCAATTTTGATGCTCGAAAGGGAAGTGAGATGTGTAGTTAAAGCTGGACAGGATAGGATTCATTTTTATGTTTTATATTTTATTGCTGCCTAAGCTATATAATGCTGGACATGCTCAACGAAAAATAAACAATTAGTATTGTGAGCTATATAAATACTTAATCCAAACCTGCCCAATAAATAACATTTTCAATGCAAACTGTCAGCTACACTCGCTATTAAACAAAATACAATTGCGATTGCACATAAATGATGCTGCCTGAGTCATGAGGCTTCCATCATTGTCTCCTGCATTCACCTTTTTGCTGTTACTTTTATTCCAGGTATGAGAATTTTGGGCACAGGGCACAGTCAGCGTGTCTTTGCGATCATCACCTGAAACAAGTGAATACAGTTACTAGATTGCTTTGACTCCATTATGAACAGGTGGTACATGCTTGTACAATGTAAAATAAGCTGACATTAGTTCATGTGGGGTTTACAGATATTACAATGACAAACAAATATATAAACATACAATCCAAGGATAAAAAGCACACATTAATGTTATGTGTGTGTACCACCATGCTGTCTATGGCTGTATTTACACTTGGTAAAAAACACTTTAATGTGCATTATGGCATTCATTTGTATTTTAGAAGTCTTCAGGATTGTCACATAACACACTGGATCCTCTTTCTCTTTATTCTTTTCCAAGTGCTGGGTAGTCCTCTGATAACTAGAATGTGATGACTTCAGCGCTGCTCTCTGTAGCAATATACTGTGATTGAAAGATGCTCCAGCTTATTGAGGCAGTCCCATGGCACCCTTTATTCACAGTGTGTCCTTAGTCTTCTGGGCTATATGATGTTGAGCGTCATTTGCCCAGAAGACTCAGGACCTCTTGTGCCGAAAAGGAATACTTGGGGGACAGCCCTGGATTAAAAGTGATTATTGCAACCCGTGCTGCTTTTTTATTTTGGGCTGCTGCTGGGGATCAATTTTATTTAAAAAACGCACTGCCTGCAATCCTGCAATACTTGCCAAGGTGTTTAAACGATATTTATCCTGTGGTATATACATGTTTGTATATACAGTATGTTTGGTATCTATATGTTTGAGCTGTGCCTGCTAACACTGCTAAACAGATCTTTGTGGACCAAGGGCTATTACTACAGTCATAGCAGCCCAGGCTGATGCTATGGGGCCCAGTGGTGTGGTATGGTCCAGCGAAACAGGTTGAAAGAAGTTGGCTGACATTACTTTAATAAGCATTAATAGTGAAGTGGATAATAATAACTGCAGAGATCCAATCCTCGGAATATGTGGAGCCAGCCCAGGCTGGGAAAAGAACAGGATGCTACTCTGCACAGCTCTGTGGGTCAGTAATCAAGCCAATCTTCTTCTGCAGGGCAGTGTCTATCAGTTAGAATTTTAAAGAAACTGGCTCATAAACAGAAAAAGTAAAAAAATAAGCAAAAGAACACAGTGGGTGGGGTGATTGGAAAATAATATAATTTAGGGACTAATCTAAGACTGAGGTGTATGGATAAAAGATGAGAACATATGTCAGACATAGAGCAAATGGAAAGGTACTAAAGGAGTGACTGATGCCCTCTGCCAGTAATGGTGGAGGTAATATAATTGTATGGCGCTGCTTTGGTGCTGGTAAGGTGCAGGGAATAACTGAAAAAGGTTACCACTTTATTTCAGAACATCATGCTATCCCCTGTAGTCAGCCATTGATAAGGGTATATGTCAACATGCCGTAGGTTGATCAGAAACATACTTCTATGCTGTGCAAAATGTAGAAGTTGGCCTACAGGGTTTGATGGACTGGTCCGTCAGATCTCAATTCTACTAAGCTCTTGTGGGAAGAGCTTCACCATAAAGTTAGAATAAATCCCAAGGAAGCCAGCATGGGCTAAATTTCCCCTAAATATCTTCAATAACTGTCAGATTGAATGTCAAGACTGCAAAGCTGTAATTGCTGCAAATTTAGACAAAGTTATGACTGTAAAGTTTGATGAATAGTATACTTCTAAGAAAAATATATTGCTATGACATTGTCAAGATAATAACTTTTGATCGATTGAATGATACTCTAGGCCCCTCTCACATGGGTGGCCCAATCAGGTCCATCTGTCAGTTTTTCAGGTGGACCCGATCTAATGCCCAATGTAAGTCTATGGGCAGCCGTGTGTAAATGGACAGGCGTCCCTTTATACCCAGTCACCCCCAACTCTGGCCGGGTCCAAAAAACAAAGGGATCAGAGATCCATTTAGCTGGACCTGATAATTCCGGATCGGGGGTAACACATGTCCGCTTACATACGGTTCCCCATAGACAGACATGGGGTCCGGTAATTGCAGTTCACAGTGGTGACATCTGCTCTATACTGCTGTGATCACGAGAGTATCTGTACATGGATCCTCGACTGATCAGCCCCTGTGAAAGCGGCCTAAGTAAATAAAAGTGACAACTGCTATCCAAAACATAAACATCTCTGGGTGATTCCAGGCTTTGAAATGCTAGTGTACATTAATGACTGTGTACTTACTGCAGACTGATGATGGAGAAAGTCTTTCAGTTTTTGGAAGCAGAGGAGGACCTGTCATGTTTGTGGTTTCAGACACTGTACTGTTGCTTGGACTACATAAAACAGGACTGAGGAATATTGCAGGAGGAGGAGAGGGAAAACCAAGGCCACTTTGTGTGGGGGGAGATGAAATGGATTGCACAGAAATGCCAGGAAAAGACATAGCTTCTGACCTACTGCCTGTCTGAGGAGAAATACAGACAATTTCATATTTTTATTATTTCTGGAATATCACAGCTATGTGTAAACTCTACCTGCTATTGTCACCTACAGTACATGGATATCATCATCAACACCATATTAAACAATCCTGAGGGCTCGTTCACAGCACATCAGCTAAACTATGTTAATCTGCACAGATCAACGCAGGCTCAACAACGGGGCTTACAGAAAACAATTATTTTCTATGCGCCCTGTTCACACCATAATACTGTGTTGAGGTGGGTTGCGGGGCATCACATAGAAATGCTGGATTTTTTCCCAACACGCTGCACCTCATACACTGCTGTGTTGTATAGAAGTGAATAACATGTCATTATGTAAAATTGCAATAAGTTTTAAAAAACAAAAGTAAACTGGCTTGCGTTGTAACAACGCAAAACATTGGCTGTCACTACTGCTACACAATAAAGACGAGACCTGAGTCAAAGCAACCTTGTAACTGTGAGATGCAGTAAGCAGATTTACGCCAAAAATCCTCATCTGCAACTAAAACATTTCTGCCATTTTTGGTTCTGTAGGAAAGGGTTGGAATTTCTATGACATTTTATAGCTGTTTCTGTAATATTTAGGGACATTTTCTGTCACTTCCTTGTGGAACAACTGGTATAATGCAGCTGTGTCTAAAGAACACACATTCGTTTTCATAGTTACAGCATTCCAATGACACAGCCGCATGTACACCGGTCCTCTGTAGCGACAATGGAATGTTGCTCACATGTATTTGTAATTATTTTTTTTTGGCATCTTCAGATTTAGTGCAGCCAAAAGTGATGTACAAAGTGCATAAACCCACATCAATCAATCAGGTGTCATCTTTCAAAGGTCTGACTTTAGTATGATGCAATATGAGTGGTTGCTTTAGGTTACTGTACTTTGCACACTGCAAATGCTGCCTTACTGGATAAACAGATAACAACTGTTTCTTAAAGCACATTCTGATGCTAACAATGTTGCTTTAAGAGCGCCAAACGATTACGCAGCATTATGTCCTATAATATATCCTGTATAATAATGTATCATATATATTAAATAAATATCTCAATAATTTTAAATACTTATCATTAAGCCAAGATGTGGCATGCATTCAGCAGAACGGCATGTAAAAATAATAATTTCCGGATCTCAGTTATATGCTCCATATACAGTAAATATGTTCTATCTTGCACATATTGGTTTAGGCGTCCTTTACGTGCAGAGTTCAACACCTTTTTGTCCCGCTGCAATCATGGCAATGGTCATAAACCATTTAATGAATGAGTAAAGGAAAAATGGCTGCTGATGTTTTTCTTCCTATCACCTTTCCTCCCCAACCCAGTTGTTGGATAGAAAAGAAGAATCAGAATATTAATGAGGTCATGCTTTCCCGTGCTGTAAGCACATTCATGTTAGGCTCACAAGCCTTATGCAAACCAGTCTGAGTGATGCTGTACACAGGATAACAAGAGATTGAGTATAAGACAGATTCAGGTACACATGCTAGAGGTATATAGAAATACATTTAACTATCTTAATGAATACATGACTAAAACTGTGTTTTTTTATGATATATTTGCCCAGATTTCTGCTTTGCAGTGTTACTCTGTCTCAGTGACAATTTAATACAGTAAAGAAGGGCAATAAAATAATTGTTTTTGTAAACGAATTGTCTCATAAAATCTGTACAGGTTGGTAAAGTATCCACTGCGTCCAACTAACAACATTCAAATTTTGCTAATAGTGGTGGGGTCAGCCTGCACCTAAGTAATGTTCACCTAGACATAGCATTACATGCCTTTTACTGAGAAAATTCTCAGTTGGGCAGAATGGATCCTTATATACAGTGAGGAAAATATTGATTTGATCCCCTGCAGATTTTGTACATTTAACCTTACAAAGAAAGGTCTATACTATTTTATCATAGGGGTATTTTAAATGATAAATACAGAATATCAACCAAAAATCCAGAAAAAAACACATGATACAAATGTTATAAATTGAGTTGCAGTTCAGTGAGTAAAATAAGGAATTGGATCCCCTACCAACCAACAATAATTCTGGCTCCCACAGACTGGCTATGTTTTACACAGATTAGTCCTGTCACTTTAAGAAGGTGCTCCTAACAACTCATTATGTATATAAAAGACACCTGTCCACAGAATATCTTTCTTCCATTCAATCCTCACCACCATGGGCAAGACCAAAGAACTGTCAAAGGACGTTTAGGGACAAGACTGTAGACTTGCACAAGGCTGGAATGGTCTACAAGACTATCAGCAAGAAGATTGGTGAGAAGGAATCAACTGTTGGAGCGATTATTTGCAAATGGAAGGAATACAAAATAACCATGAGTTGCCCTGGGTCTGGAGCTCCATGCAATATTTTGCCTCATGGGGTAAGTATGATCATGAGAAAAGTGAGGGATCAGCCCAGAACCACACGGGAGGAGCTTGTGAATGATATCAAGGCAGTTGGGACCACAAACCATTGATTATACAATACACCGCCATAGATTGAGATCCTGCAGCGCCCGCAAGGCCCCCCTCCTCAAGAAGGCACATGTACAGGCCCGTCTGAAGTTTGCCAATGAACATCTATATGATTCAGAGAAGGATTGGGAGAAAGTGCTATGGTCAGATGACACCAATTTTGAGCTCTTTGGCATTAACTCGACTCACCGTGCTTGGAGGAAGAAAAATGCTGACTATGACCCTAAGAACACAACCATAAAGTCAAGCACGGAGGTGGAAACATTATGCTTTGGGGCTGTTTCTCTGCTAAAGGTACAGGCTGACTTTGCAGCAATGAGGGGCCAATGGACGGGGCCATGTATTTGTAAAATCTTGGATGAGAACCTCCTTCCCTCAGCCAGAACACTGAAGATGGGTCATGGATGGGTCTCTCAGCACGACAATGACCCAAAACATACCGCCAAGGCAACAAGGCAACAAAGCATTGGCTCAAGAAGAAGCACATTAAAGGTCATGGAGTGGCCTAGTCAGTCTCCAGACCTTAATCTATTTATTTATGGAAAATGTATGGAGGGAGCTGAAACTTCGGGTTGCCAAGCGACAGCCAAGAAACCTTAAGGATTTAGAGAAGATCTGTAAAGAAGAGTGGAGCAAAATCCCTCCTGAGATTTGTGCCAACCTGGTAACCAACTACAAGAAACGTCTTACCTCTGTGCTTGCCAACAAGGGTTTCTCAACCAAGTACTAAGTCATGTTTTGCTTGGGGATCAAATACTTATTTTACTCACTGAACTGCAACTCAATTTATAACATGTGTTTTTTCTGTATTTTTGGTTGATATTCTGTCTCTATCATTTAAAAGACACCTATGATAAAAAATATAGACCTTTCATTTCTTTGTAAGTGGGCAAACGTACAAAATCTGCAGGGGATCAAATAATTATTTTTTACACTGTATATAGATATATAGATAGCAGCAATTGAAATACTTAGTCACTGCAGTGATTACCGTGTTACTTAGTCCATTAGGCCCACAAGATGGGAGGAGTTGTGCAGATGAGTCTGGTTTGGAAGCTGAAAAAATTAAAAAAACAAAAATACATCTATTTTTATGTATATTTACAAGATAAACTCCTAATAAAATGAAACATCTATCTAAAATCTCAATATTCAGCTTTCATTGTAAGCCTATCGCCAAATAAAAAAAATATAACAAATTCCCCTTGCAGTGGGGCTACAACAGCACTGCAATGGTTACCCACTTGTATTTGTCTAGGGGAAATCTTTAATGCAGTTTTACTTACCTGATCCCCTCATCTGCTGGCTCCTAAAACGGGCGCCCCACAACCTTTTCCACCCTCTGCTCCAGCAGTCAGAAAGTTCTGCATTAGATATGAGGATGCCAAGGTACATTCCACAACCAGAGAAGAGGGGGAAGAGGTGAGCACTGACGGTCGTAAGAATGGGGATTAGGTAAGTAAAACTGCTTTAAATAATCCACTAGACGAGCCTTTCTTACCAGGATGCTTCCTCAGGGGTGCCTTGAAATTTTAACACAGCTTCATGTCTTTCCATGGTGCCGGCCGGCTGCTCCCCAGCACCATGGAAACAAATTATGCTTATGCAGGGAGGGTGGGATCCATTAGAAAATTTTCTGATGTGAAGGGAGGCTTGTGATGTGACGGGGGACTTGAATGTTAAAGGAGGGGGCTCTTATGTGAAGGGGGCTTCTTATGTGAATAGGGGCTCCTAGTGTGAGAGGGGCGGGTCTCATGTGAAAAGAATGGGCTCTGATATGAAGTGGGGCTCCTAGTGTGAGAGGGGGGTACTTTGATGTGAAAGGGAGCTCCAATGTGGGGAGGCTCCTAATGTTAAAGGGGAGACTCTGATGTGCAAAAAGGGGACACCTGATGTTTAGGGGGCTACTAGTGCGAAAGTGGGGACTCTGATGTGAAAGGGAGCTTTGATGTGAAGGGGGTCCCTAATGTGAAAGGGGAAAGAGGGGACTTTGATTTGAAAGTGAGTGCTGATGTGAGGGGGCTCCTAATGTGAAGGATGTTTCTGCATTGGGAAATACCAGACCCCTAAGATGGATACGTTTTTGTAGGGACTACAGGTTGTTTATTACATTTACAAATTTTACATTTTAGACTGGGGTGCCTCAAGATTTTGCTTACTTTTAAAGGGTTTTGTAACCCCAGGAAAAAAAAGTTGAGAAATGCTGCTCTAGAAAAAAATTCGTAGCCCCACTCCAAAGCAAGGTCTTTTTTTATATACCCGGAGATAGGCTTTATTGACTGGAGATATATAAGGGATCTATTAATACAGTAAGTTTTTTTAACTATTAAAATATTTGTAATTTAATGTAGTCATTCTTGTGATTTACAAACCTGTCACAAAATATAGGCAGAGGATGACACTATTATTCACAATATGCTGCTTTGCAGCTTTCTCTATCACCATTGGATTATAAACAAGCATTGCCTCACTGCTGAATTACTCTTGTACTCTCCCTCTTCTGAAAGGTGCACAAAATCCACCTTCTTCAGCTCTCCAATGACTGCAAAAATATTATGGACTATGACTATACCATGTACCTGAAAATGCTTCACATTAATGCTACCTGAGCAAGTACACATTCTCAGACGTTGTCAAGGGAATAATAACATTATCCAGAAAAAAGAAAGAAAGAAAGGGACTACAGGATCATGAAAAAAAATACACATTGTATATAAACAATCACAAAGATCCCATAAATAAAACAGAACTTCCGTTTCATGGAAGTTTTGTTTTATTTATGGGATCTTTGTGATTGTTCATGTGCATAACTATGTGCATTAAAGGATTTTTGTATTTTCCATACACAATATTATCAGATACAGAGCTTACAATGATTCCAGTTGTTCCCCAGCATTAAGTAGTTTGCATGACATGATTGTTTTTACAAGAGGGACCCTCACTGTATATCTATGGCTCCCTTGTGAATGTGACTACACTATTTAGATGATATGACTTTGACTTTTTTTACTTCTTGGCACTTCCATTTGTTATAATTGTTATAATTGCATCAAATGTAGATTAGCCACCAGAGGGAGCGCTCTATTCCATCACAGTCATCAAACACTCCCTGCTTGAAGAGAAAACGAATAGTGCTTTTGTATATGTTTATTCTTTTTATTTATTATAGCCAAGGCTAAAAATAACTACTGTAAACATAATTTTTCTTCTAGTCAGTTAAACATAAACATAAAATATAAATATTTTGTATTCTCATTTTAGGCAGAAGAAGAAGCGCTGAGTATCTTTTCACATGCTATCTAAGATATTTTTATCTGCTTTGCTGAATAGAGCTCACTATTTACAGAGCTCTCTCCTGCTGTATTCAGATGCCTTAAAACAACCTTTCAATTAGAGAGAGGAAGTCTGAAAGTAAACAGCTCTTGCTGTAAAGCCTGAATTTAATATGTAACAAATCAAGTGTATATAAAAAATAATTCATTAATATAAATACCGGTTTAAAGCGTAAATTAAAACATAAATAAATATAACTGACCCAAAACCACTTTCTCTTTACCAATTTTTAAGTAAAGATATTTGCCAGGGAGTGTATAGCCTTTAACAACTCTTCCGATTCATAGGGGTCTATTTACGAAGCAGCCGAAGATCCTTCGGCTAGCTTCGACCCCTCAGTAGAACCGAAGGGCTGCTGTATGGGCTATTCACAATAGCCCGTACAGTTCCCGAACTTAGCCGAGCCGAACGCATATGCCTTAGCTCGGCTGAGCCGCGCTGAAAGCCGAAGCTGGCCGAGCGGCCACCCACAACCTACTTCTGACAGCTGGGTGGAGCCAGCCGCGATCTTACGGCTGGCTCCGGCCATTTGCAGAGAGATCAGCGTCCTTGGATTTTTTTTCTCCTGATGGCAGCAGGACCGCCGGCCAATAGGAAACTGTTGGGCAGAGCTAGCTGTCATTGCTAGCTCCGCACAATCGTTTTCTATTTACTTTTTTTGTACTTTTTAAACTATTTTTTTCCCTCTGAGGGACCGAGCAGAACAGCCGAGCCAAATGCCACTGAGCGGCATTCAGCTATTCACTCACTGCTGTTCGGCATCTATAAGAATAGGCCGAAAAACAGCGAGTAGCCTGCCGGAGGTTAAGCTCAGCCGATCCAGATGTTGGATCGGCTGAGTCGAACTCCTTCTGCACTTCGGGTCGGCCGAACATGCTGAGCATGTTCGGCCGACCGGAAGCCATGCAAAGCAAGCCGATGTACGGCTGATTTCAGCCGGAAGCCTGAAATGAATAGCCGAACAATGTTCGGCTCACTTCACTTGGGGTCGGTTGTTCACCCGGCTGCCCTTGGCAGCTTAGTGAATAGACCCCATAGACTTGCATTTTAAAATAGCTGTAAATCACAACTATTGCATGGTAATGAAAAGTAGGAAGCAGGGCATGCATATATATGCAACAAATATGACTGCTTCCCTACCCATATATAATTAAAAACTATATGCAGAAAAAAACGTTTTTAAGATAGTTACATGCATTTTATAATATTTATACAAAAGAAGACTTTACATTGTCTTTACACAGCAAAAGTTGTGTGAAGTACACTGAGCCTCACATATTAAATAGTCTGGAATAAGAAATGGCTTTGTTGCCTTCTGCAACTGTCACATTAATTAGAACCCGCGCTGAGATTTAAATACAATTTAGAAAACAAAGGTTTATAGGTCAGTTTACTTTTGCATGGCTTGGTGGCCATAAACCAGTAAATTGTTGCACATGAGTTGTATGCTCTGTCATTGTTTTTGGAAATGTCATAGGTAAAGAACAATATATTGTTAGCAGGCACATATTTAAAATTATTATTACAGTGTTCACTGTGACTAACATTTTTACATGCTTGCTTTTCTAAATTATTATTGTATTGTTGATTTGTAGGCTAGCCGGTAGAGGGAGTAAACCCTCAATTTGCTATCACTTTGCTTCCCTTTGTCACAATTGTTGAGATATCAGTTACAGAGGGGGTACATTGTTTTCAATCAGTCAGCACACCCATATGGTAAAGACCTGTAAAGTACAACCATTCTACAGCACTGCAAAGCTGGCAGTAAAGCCTACATATTCAATGAGCAAATGTAGATGCCCCGTTAAAATAGTTAGCTATTTGAGGTATCACATAAATTAATGCATGCATTTATTTACAATTTTCTTGCAGACTAAACTGTCCAGCAAAGGTGGATGTGATAGGGGTTGGGACAAACTGCCAGGAGTGTTTAAAGTGTATGTGTACCCAAAATTAAAATGTAATATATTGTGGCTTATCCCTCATAAGATATGGTGACTATTTTTTTTCAGGTTTTCTTTTTCTGTACTTTTACCTCTGCATTTTGCCATTACGTGAATGTAGGCCAACCCCCGTGCTAGGGTGATAATGCTCACTGAATGTCTATATATATATATATATATGCAGAAGCAGCACTGTCACCCCAGAATGCTCAGTTCCATTGTGGACTTCAGGCAGACACACAGCACACCTGAATGTTCAGGCTGAGTCCATTTACTAAGCCCTGCATGCCTCCTTTGTTCAGCTCTACAGTGCAAAGCAGCATAGGACATGGCCATATCCTTAGTATGAGGCATGCGTCTACAGCTAGAACAGGCACATGAATAGGAAGCAGCTGCTGAGAGCAAAAAAGCCATGCGTGGTATATAGTTTTAGAAGTCAAAAAAATATGTATAAGACATTATGTAATAAAAAATAAATAATCAAACATAACATATCAGCCTTATTAAACACTAGACACAATGTTTTGGTTTAATTCTAATTTAAGAAGTTGCAGCAACAGTTTTTTTGTTTTAAGATTTAAACCCTATGACTAAAAGGTGACTGTTGAAAGCCTCTTGTTATAGTTTGTCCCTACTCTTGCCACTGTCACTTTTACAGCATAGTCATTTTATGTAGAAAAAATATAAAGATGTGAAATAAAATGTATAAACTGCATACAGTTATAAGCATGCAATAGTTATATGGTCCTTTAGGCAATAATTCATGAATCAGCACTGTTACTGCTTAATAATTATCCCAAGCATTCTACAACCACACCTCCCATACTTCCATCTACACCCGCCTTCCACCATCTTCCTTGGAACCCCCTCAGCCACATATGACTGACTCATTCATTCATATTGACGATTCATTCATATTTCTTCTCATTACCTGAAATGCAGGGTTGACTGATACTACAGAGAGATCTTGTGGCTCCTTCAGCTGAATGCCTCCTAGGTTTGGTGACTGAAACTCTTGCACAATCTTTTGGCATGGGGAACACATGGGGGGTCTCTATCTGTGTTGAAGGCTCATTGTATAGCGGGTAGACATCTGCATGTATAGTTGGAGGGGCGGCTTGATTTAAGATGGTGTTTTCAGTGGTCACAGTAGAATATGGAGGTTTAGGGCAGGATACGTGTGGAAACAGCAGATCCTGATCTTGCACCGGAAGATTTGAGGAGATACATTGCAAGGGGACAGATGCAGGAGGTGGGTAAGAGTCAGTGGTGTATCTATCGTCTGGCTCTGGATAATGGGACAGTGGTTTGGCCTCAGGGTTGGACAGTGAGCATGTTACTGCAGAACTGTTATAATTAGATGACAGGGGAGTATTCAGAAAGCAATGATCTGATCGAGGAATATAAGAGGTGGAGGGCTGGCAGAAAAAAAAGAAAAATTTAAACCATTAAATACAAAAATAAAACATAAGGTCTTTGTGAGATGAATCCACACATTAAAAACATTACTAGTTAAATGCCAAAGTGAGAAGAACCATATAGAAGAAGAGAGAGGAATATTAGAGTTACTATATGAGGAAGTGGAAGGTTTACTATAAAAAACCTAAACAAGATGACTCTAAAGGAAAGCACACAAAGCAATGAAAACATTTAAACTACAATTATGCAAAGCAACCAGTTAGATTTGCCTTAACTAAAAAAATCAATTCTGATTGTTTGTTATGGGTTACTGCACTTTGCAAATTTTTTTTTCAGAAGCTCAGTCTTACATTACATTATAGAAAATGGACAAATGTAGTTAAAATAACAAATACAAATATATTTATGACATTTCTAAGGCACTATTTTACCAATAAAACCTACAACAGACTCCTGGCAAAGCTATTATATATAATCTGGGTAGAATAGGGGGTATTTGATGGGGTGGTTATCCTATTAAGTGTACCAGCTTGCCAGCAGAGTGAGTATCGTCCCTATAGCTAGACTGCAGCCTTGGCCAGCCCATGAAGTAGGCCGTGCCCAGAAGCTACGCGTTTAGCTTAACTTCAGGACAAGTGTTTCCAAAACTAGTCATCATGGACCACTGTAATATTAGGTATATCTGCGTAGGTCTAAGGAAGTGCAGAGCACAGTTTTACTGTCCAGTAGGGCTGCCTGATAACAATCGTTGAACAGATTTACAAATCTTTTTCTGGGTAACACAGTATACAGTATATATTTGGTGTGGGATGTGCTGGGGGATTCAGCTGCCATTATGATGTGCTGAGCTTCTGGTGTGTCCATGAGCATTTAAGGAGGAATGGGCTGCCTCCTAGCATACCTGCACAGGTATCCTAGACCTAAATGAGCAGTTTACCTTTGTCAAGGCCCCTCTGTGTAATGTGGCGACAACTCTAATCTATGAGAACCTCCATCCTGGAGCATATATAGCAAAGGATGAATCCTTTGCTATATATGCGGCAAGATGGAGGCTCTCATAGATTAGAGTTGGGGCCACACTACACAGAGGGGCCTTGACAAAGGTAAACTGATAATTTAGGTCTAGGATACCTGTGTAAAGACCTTTTACTTACCTGATCCTGCTCCCACTGCAGTAGGCTCTCACCTACACTGTGGCTTGTGGACTGTCCTTCTGCGTCCTCACGTATAATGTAGGGCTACGTGCCCTGCATTGTACATGATTATGTCAGCAATCCACTGATCACCAGAGCATAAGGGAGAAGAGGCTGTGGGCTCCAGGGGAATCAGGTAAGAAAATGTATTTTACAGAGGTACTGCAGACAAAAACGAGAAGGTAACCCTTGCAGTACTGGGGTGCCCCTACCGCAAGGGATTTTTTTTTTCTCATGAAGATAGACTTTAAATATAGCTACACTTCAAGTCAGCTGTCACAACCTGTACTTATTATAAAATGGAAAATTAATTTATCTATGGGCTAACCTGTAAGGCTCTGTTACAAACAATGGCAGAATGCGGTTGGCTGTTCATTCCCTCATTGAAGCTGTTATAAAACGGGGGTTCCTGGAAACATACAGGAGGCTGCTGAGAAGGAAGAGGACGCGGCGTGCCAAAAAAATCTGTAAAAGACAAAACCAAAATATTTAATTGCAATACTGATTTTTTAAACAATTTGTATACGATTACATCAATATAACAGCTAAAATAATCAGAGAATCGAGGATTCCTTCACTGGTCACAATACTGATTGATCTGTGTCATCTCGTTCTCACATAGACTGTTATATCAATCCACTGTCTCCTATGTCGCTACTGAGCCTGGCAGGAGGAACCACAGCGTGCAGCAAGTCCAAGGAAATCAACACTCCTGGAAATGTCGGATTCTGTAGATTCTGAAAACTGGCGATATTTTTTCACAACAGCCGAGAACGGCAGCACAGGCAGTGGGTAAGGCGAGTATTAAATGTCTTCTTTGTAGGAAGGACTTTATTTTAGAGATTCTGGTTCTGTTGGACAACAGGTATGTCGGTGCTGTTAGCTATTGTGTTTGCTGACGGTATTCGTGGCTACTCTGCACTGTGCATCTAAGATCTAAGATGTTACATTGTATGTACCTTATACTTAAAGGAGAACTATGGGGTCAGGGTTTTTCCCCATAGTTCTCCTTAGGGTAACGGGAGGACACAAACTAGCGTCCTCCCATTACCCTAAGCTCAGTATACCGCGAGCATACTGAGACGCCGCAGCCGCAGCGGATTCCGACTTAGACGACGGGATCCGCCCAGCTGCGTGAGTGACAGCTGGCTCTGCCTATCTAGAGGCAGAGCCAGCTGTACCCGCCCCCTCCCCCGTCCGTTCCGCCAGTCAGCGCTAGCAGATCGGAGCGGGGAGAGGGGAATCCAGCCCCTCCCCCTGTCACGGCAGAGAGCCGTGACAGGATCGAGAGGTGAACGAACCCGATATGTGTTCGCTCACCTTCCGATCTACTGAGCCGACCTGTGACAGTCTCATTGTCACAGGTCGGCTAGAACTATGAGGTGAATGAAAAGCACTCACCTCATAGTTCTCCTTTAATTCACATGACTATGTACCCCCGGCTTTTTAAAATTTTTGTAAACTTGAAATTAACATAAGCTTTAAAAAAAATTATGAATTGATCCATGTATATTGGGCGGCCCTTTCTGATGTTCTTATCTCACTGCTGATTAAAAAGTACAGATGAGCTACAGACGATAGGTAGCCGAAGATCATCTGAACTAAGTTGCTAAAGCTGGGGAGGCACTTTTCATGAATGAGCAACATTTTTATCCCAAAATTTGCATTACAGTGGCATAGTGGTTAGCACTTCTGCCTTGTAGCACTGGGGGTCCTTGGTTCAAATCTGGACCAGGTCACTATCTACAAGGAGTTTGCATCTTCTCCCTGTGCTTGCATGGGTTTCCTCCAGGTGCTTTTGGTTTCCTCCCACGCTCCAAAGACATGCTGGAAGGTTAATTGTCTCCTGTCTAAATTGGCCCTCGTATGTATGCATGTGAGATAGGAACCTTAGATTGTAAGCTCCTTGAAGACAAGGACTGATGTGAATGTGTAAAGTGCTGCGTAAAACTGTCAGCGATATATAAACAACTGTAATAAATAAATAAATAAAATAATAAGGTGATTTGCCCTATTAACTCAAGTAGGATAATAGGTCTAATAGGAGTGTTTTCACCTTTTGCTGACATGAATCTAAACTGCAGGTTTGGCCCAGTGGGAGGTTCCTCCATCCACACAGTTTAGCGTAGATGGAGGAATCGGCGGCACTTTTTCCATCTGACCATAGAAAAAAAAAGAAAAAGTGTATGGCTAGCTTTAAATTGTAAGCTCCTTGAGGGCAATTATGTAAAGCAATGCATAAATTGTAAGTGCTATATAAATACCTGTAATAAATAAATCATAAAACCGATAGTAAGAAATGCAAAGCAAACCACTCATAGGCTATTGCTCCAAAAACGGTTCACTTTTCTCTGAAGAATAAGTGCTTTTTTTGGATTGTTGGTAAATAGTGTCTGATGCAACATTTATAGTTATTGTGAAACTGGAAACTTCCTGCTCAGCGTGCTTATGTTTACGGTCTTACTGCGGTGGAGGCAGGAGAGGAAGACTCATGGCACAGTGGAACCTGACCATGTCACATGTGAAAAGACATCCGGAACTGCCAAACTTAGCTATTAAAGGGCCATTCACACTGTCTAGACATCATGTGCGTTGTATAAAAGTGAACTACATCTAGCTTTCCCATTGCTACCATACAAACCTGAGCAATAATATGGTAGAATTGAACTAATTAAAAAAATATTACTTCTAAAGTCTACTAAAAGTCACTAAATATGATTGGTGATTGGCAATCACTTTTAATTAGCTACCATTTATATAATAAATTGCGATAAGTACTTATCAGAGAGCAACCAGATATACAAGGCAACCACCAATCTAGCCAGCATCCTCTTGGCTACAATGTGCCCGTGGCTCCCATAGGGAATAATGGCTTGCCTCTAATTGCCTATCACTTCTCCTCCTCTTCCTGTTTTCACTGACTTCAAGGGCTTGTTTACACCATCTGCATCGTAAAAAGCAGCCCATGCAGCCTGAACGCAAGACAAGGCAATTTTTCCTTGTGATGGATGGTGACATTCCACGCCACTGCATCCCGGTAGTACGGCATGCAGTACTTTTTTTCAGCACTCGGCAGTGAAACGCGGTACAACTGCATCGCACTGCTGTGAATCCTTAGAACGTAATGAAAGCACAGCTGCTGGTGTGAACAAGCGCTAAAGGAAATACATACTATTTTTGCATACTTTTTTTTAAATTTATGGATTATGTTGATATCTTTTGAATATTGTTTCAATTTTTATATATTTACAATATTCTGTATAATATTTTATATTTATCAACTGCACACAATAGGTGGCAAGAGCGAGGCTGGTATTCCATATCTTGAAAAGGCTGATTTACTATCAAACTGAAAATAGCCAAGAATACTGAATACGGCTAGAATGCAGGATATCACAATACCCACACAACTGAATGAGTCAGAAGAGAGTCATGCCTCCCATTATCACTGCTAAAATAGACAGTGGCCCTCTGTATTTTCTATCTGCAGAAGCAATGCAAAGACAGGCAGTGCAGTGCTTTGTTAGAGAGTTCAGTAGACTCTACAAGCACCCCCTACTAACTGTTTACGGGGTGTGATAAAAAAATACGGTGAATGTTTGAATAAAAAAAATAATAATTACAGTAAAAGACACATTGCCATGAATCCCCCTTGTGTCAAACACACTTATCCCATCGTTCTTGCAACTTTCAGAAAGCAGTTCTCGAAGTCCTCTTTGGTGAGTGTCTTTAGTTGCGCTGTCGTTGCTGCCTCAATGTCCTGAATCGATTAAAAATGTTTACCTTTCATGGTCATTTTGACTTTGGGGAAGAGCCAGAAGTCGCACGGTGCCAGATCCAGTGAAACAGGTGGATGAGGACACACCATAATGATTTTATTTGACAGAAATTGCTGTATTGTCATGATGGAGGATGAAACCATTTGCCCATTTCTCAGGCCATTTTCAATACCCTTTTCTAACCAAATGAGATGTTCAGATCCTCAGAAATTTCCCTAATTGTTCAATTCCCTGATTGATTGAATCATTTTGCTTGCTCTTTCAACATTCTCTTGTGTTTTCGATGTTGAAGGACGTGACGATTTCTCCTCGTCTTCAACCGATTCACGACCATTCTAAATTCGCTTGAACCACTTGTAAACTGTCTTCATGGTCACTGCAGCATCACCATAAACTAATTTTTATATTTCGTGTGTTTTTTTAGCACTTTTTTGCAGTTTGAAACAAAATTTCATGTTAATGCGTTGTTAGTGATCCATGATTTACGGCACACTTTAAAACACACCTTTTTTAACTGTAGTTCACAACAGACTGACAAGTACTACTGACAAGTAGAAACTTGTCACACGCTGTTACTAAGGTTCAACGCGACGCTTCTCGTATTCAAAATCTGTGCCTAACCGTTGGAGGGCACAAGGTGGCATCGTTCACCGTATTTTTTGATCACACCTCGTAATTGTAAATATCAATAAAAATCAATTGTGTGCGTATATATATATATATATATATATATAAATGTGTGTATGTATGTATGTGTATATATATATGTATATGTATATGTATGTATGTATGTCAGTTTACTAACTTGTAAAATAAATAAATAAAGATATAAGGAATTAAACTATTCTAACTTTATTTTCACAAGAATGATTGTCTGCCCAGCTGACCACCCTCCCATATCTAAAAAGCATGTGCCAAATTACTTGCATAGATAGAGATCATGATGCATCTATATGCACAAATATCATTCACAAAGATCAAAGAAACACAATAGCCCATAGTATACAGTATATATGAACAGAAACTAGAATTTATGAAACTATTGTGCAATTTTGGTATAACATAAGCATTATTTGCTGTGTTATAACTTGGAAAGGTCAGTGGGTAATTGGCAGGTCAGGATGTGGTCACAGTGGAACACTTGAACTATTCAGAGAGGATATAGGTTAGCCACAGGGCTAGGTGGAGCTCTTGTCAAAAGGGGGAAATAAAAATTGTTCCTGCCCAAAGAAAACAACTATGATGATTCCTGGGAAGGAACATGAGCATTATGAAATAATGTCCTCTAATCCAAATATAATATGTCACATGAAAAGCTAGGGTTATGTCTTACAATGAACTCTGGGAATGAGGTTAAAGCAGAAGTAAAGTAAAAAAATTAAAAATTGCTTGGAGGTAGGGATTTTTGGCAAAAGAGACATGCAAAGTATGGCACATCTCTAAAATGCTGTGAATAGGTCTAATGCCAGGGAGGATGTAACTCCTGGGCACATGCGCAAGATTTACATCATCCATGCCCATCCAATAGCCAAAGAAGATGCCTGGGAACCCGGAACTGGCCGATATGTTGGCAGCGGGGGACAGAGGATTCATCGCACAGCACTGGAGAAGCATAGGTAATTGTGCCAAATGCTGTACTATGCATACTTGCACATTATGGCAAAAACCCCATTCAACATACAGCAGTTTACTACTGCTTTAAATACACAGATGGAATACATAAGTAGAAACTGCTTAATCTGTCATTGTTTTGTAATTAGTAGTAGTCAGTTTCAGACAACATAGGCACACTGATTACTGGACAGGGAAGAAGACACAGCAGTGTCACTCAGCTCATTTTTCTCTCTTCTGTCAGCATACTCGCAGTCAGCACATGAGCAGTGTAGCAGAGCCTGAATGGTCTAATGGGTTCCACGGGTGTTTGTGATCAGCCGCGTACAATTAAATGACAGGCCAACAGGCTTCGCAGCTGTTCGCGTCTGTTTACATGTAATTCGCAGGTTGAACTGTCTGCATCCACGCAGGGCCGGCCTTAGGCCTTTAGGCGCCCTGTGCGAGAAAGCTTTACAGCGCCCCTCAGTGACCACACCCCTCAGTGGCCACACCCTCAGTAACCACACCCAACGGCCACTTATTTGTCCCTAACCGCAGGTGATTGCCAATCGTCATGAATTTGTACAGACTAAGCACTGCAGCTGGTTTCAAACACCCGTGGAACCCACCAGAGACTGACGCTCATTTTTGGTGTATGGCCCAGTGGCCATCAGGTTTCTCTATTGCAGTTAACCAATACAGCTGGGTTAACTCCCTGTCCCCAGACTGTGATCAGACAGTAAAAGGTACAGAAGGAGCAGAGGGATTAGTCATTTCTCTGTTTAATCTGCTCTTTCTTCTCTCTGTGATAATGTCCCCCTGTAGTCTATTTGAATGGACTGGAGTGGATAATGGAAAATGATTTCTAACTGTGGCACTGTTCCACTGTTTCTATCTTTAGTTGAATCCATAAGTTCAGATGTTACTTCCACTTTAACCAATGCTGGCCATACACATGACATACTGATTCAAAGTTTTATTGTTAAGAAGATACATTGGTGACTGATTTTAAAGTGATTTCAATCAGATGTCAATTGTAATCAATCCATATTATAAAATGCTTCAATCTGCCCAATATCTTCAGTGATCAAAAGTGAATTTTTTGTCAAGATCAAAACTAATCCTCAAGCTAAACATCAATCAGACAATTATTAAATTTACTGCAATGCCCCGTTATATGGTCATTTGTTTAGCATTTACAGTTTTTCATCAGTTTCACAAAGCCATGATAATGAGTTACTAATGTTCATATTAGCTGTATTGGTACCATAAGGGTCTTCTTGCAAAGGGGGGTATCTCACATTTACTCATAATTTGCAAAGCTCTCTTACCCTCATTATTAGTCAACACATTCTTCTATAAGATTTGTCCTCTTCTTTTAATGTAAAATATTGGTTTCATGAACATTTGTTGAGTTTATAAAATGGTGCCAGTTAACATTCTGAACTAAAGCAATCCAGTAATTTCCATTAATTTCCTATGGAGATTTTTAGGGGTTGATTTACTAAAGTCAAATAGCTCCCTTTGCAAGGCAATGTTCAGTTTGCTTAGTGAATGTGATGATAATTCACTTTGCAGAGAATACCCAATTAGGAGCAAGGAAAATGAAGAAAACAGTATTTTTTCTTGCACATGATTGGATGATGGAAGCAAGGAAAGCTTCACCTCATTCACTAAGCTAAGAGAAAATCCCCATGCAAGGTGAACAACCCATTTGCCTTTAGTAAATCAACCCCTAAGTCTCCATAGGAAATAACTGGGAATCACTGAATTCCTTTAGTTCAGAAAGTTAATTGGTGCCATGTTATAAACTCAACAAATATTCATGAAACCAATATTTTACATGAAAGAAAATCTTACTCCAGATCTTGTAAGACTAGCAGTCAGAGGCAGAAGTTCATTAAAGGAGAACTATGGGGTCAGTGTTTTTCCCCATAGTTCTCCTTAGGGTAACGGGAGGACACATACTAGCGTCCTCCCGTTACCCTAAGCTCAGTATACCGCGAGCTACAGCTCGCGGTATACTGAGACGCCGCACCTGGAGCGGATCCCGACGTAGATGACGGGATCCGCCCAGCTGCGTGAGTGACAGCTGGCTCTGCCTACCTAGAGGCAGAGCCAGCTGTACCCGCCCCCTCCCCAGTCCGTTCCGCCAGTCAGCGCTGGCAGATCGGAGCGGGGAGAGGGGATTCCAGCCCCTCCCCCTGTCACGGCAGAGAGCCGTGACAGGATCGAGAGGTGAGCGAACGCCGGTATGTGTTCGCTCACCTCCCGATCTACTGAGCCGACCTGTGACAGTCTCATTGTCACAGGCGGCTTAGAACTATGAGGTGAGTGGAAATCACTCATCTCATAGTTCTCCTTTAAAGCAGAACTCCAGGAAAATTATGATTAACCCTTGCAGTGGGGCTGCCCCCACACTGCATGGGTCAACTGCTCATTTTGGTCTTGGGAGAAAAAAAAATGACTCACCTGATCCTTTGGAGATGTCAGCTGTGACAGCGCTCCCTCCTGCCTCTCTCCTCCTAAGATGCAGCGATGGTTCTATACACAGTATAAAGAATGTAATGATTTACGGGACCTTACACCGCTGCAGTGAAGGGGGAGAGAGGTCCAGAGACCAGTCTAAAAGCAAGCTGGCTCTGATCATCAGGTGAGTGTAACTTTTTCATTTTCCTCCCTAGACAAAAACAAGCACTTAACCCTTGAAGTGCGATGTGTAGCCCCACTGCAAGTGTTAATAATAATTTTCCCAAGAATTCTTCTTTAAATTTACCCTGCCCATATACAGCTATGAGGTTACAGAACAGACATGCCAAGGCATTGCTATTCTTTAGAGGAATTCATGACAAAAGGTTTTCAGGGTACGGCCTAGGCCAGTGGTGGCGAACCTTGGCACTCCAGCTGTGCCAAAACTACAAATCCCAACATGCAGCTGCCTCTGGGAGTTATGTATGTGGCTGTCAGAGCCTTGCAATGCCTCATGGGACTTGTAGTTCCAAAACAGCTGGAGTGCCAAGGTTCGCCACCACTGGCCTAGGCACAATTAACATTTCTGGTGTTCCCTATATCATAGAAAACCTAACTAATTATTTTATATGAAAATATAATGAAGGCACATCTATACAACACTTGTGTAGGTAAACTGAACAAATTCATGAAAAAAACAAGAGATAAAAACTGTAATTGTGAGCTAAAAAAGAAAAAATGTTAAAATACAATGTTATGTATTGATTGTAAGAAGCACAATCATACAAAGTAGATTTCATATTATTGAACTGCTATAAGCTGAAATCTAGTTGCTATCGGTTGTTACAACGTAACCCAAATCACTGCTCTTTGTACTGCCTTATGAAATCAGCTTGTTTAGCTGCCAGTATTAACCCTTTCACTTCCTCTCACAGCAGCTCTAGTATTTTGCTTTGCCCTTCCTCTACTTGCTTCCACTTTGAAATTTTCCAGTAGAACTTTGAATTTGTCAGTTCATTGGCCTTTACCCTGTCTGACTGTGTAAACCTAACTTCTGTTCATCTACAAAAGAGGCGCAGCCAAAGCCTCTGCCATGGACCTGAATGGTTTAAAAATTAGTTGAAAGGGAATTCACAAGATAATGTACTCAATATTTTGCATGGTTTCCATAAAAAAGCCCATAGGTACCAACAAATATTTGTAACATTTTACTACTGATTGCCCAATTTTTTTAAAAAAAAAACAAAAAACATTATGCAGGAATAAAAAGCAAAATTTACTCTGGTCCTGCAATGATTAAGGGCACTGAATACATAACTGTCTCTATCTGTGCCCCAAACTAAAGGCACATTAGATTTTTGTTTTTGATTCTGTAGAATATCTGGTGGGTTGATTTTCTGGGGAAGTCATGTGTTACAGGGTGGGGTTGTTCTAAGGTCTGCAGGCTTGGTTATGTTTTCCTGTCATAATCAGTCATAACGTGAAGAGCCCCAGGCTAGCTCCAGGTAATCACTGTGATCACAGAGCCATGACAGCCACTGAGCCGGCTTGCAGCTCACTGTTGTGGAGCTACGAGCCGGCTCAGTGTGTTACAAACTGATACAAAGTATCCCTGAGGAGAATACTGTATTCTCCTCAGGTATATTAAGTATCAAAGCCCCTATAAATAAAAAATAACCCCTTATTGCTCCCGAGTTTAAAAAAAATACAATTTTAAAATAAGAAATATTAAGTTTTTATCATTTTTAAAAATGTAAAAAAGTTACAAAAAGTTAAATAAAAAAAAGTTTAAAAAATATATTTAATAAAACAATGATAAGAAAATATAGTGCAGAGGAGGCCAGGGGCAGACTGACCATTCGGGCAGTCGGGCACGCGGCCATCAGGGGGCCCGTCACTGACCGTCCCCTCGCGGCTGCCTCTCTGCCAGCTGCACCCGGTCAGCCCGCCCGCGTCAGATGCGCCTCTGTAATAGCCGGCTGCTCACTCCTCAAGGGAGTCCTCGGCAGGTCCCCAGCGGGCTGCCCTCTACAATGCCTGACACTGTCCGGCCCCTCCCACAAGCCTCCCACAGCTCACAACCCAGAAGCATGGACAGCCAGTTCCCCGGCAATTCATCTTAGTGAATTGGCCCACTATTTGAAAAATAATGTGGAGAAAAAATTTCTGTGACACAAGAATGTTTATGCAGGTGGGGCGTGTGGGAGGGACTTGTATATGGGCGGAGCACAAGGGGGCCCCATAATCTTGTACTGCCCGGGGGCCCCATGTGTTGTCAGTCCGCCCCTGGAGGAGGCTTTTAAAGATAGGAGACAAACATACCACATTCTAAAATTGTTCGATATTAAAATTGTATTTCACTCCTTGTATTTTGTGATCTATAACTCCCAAAATAAACAGAAATCCCAGACGTATGAAATACCCTATAAATCAGGACAAATAAAATAATTTATTATGAATCACTTTCTGTTAGCTACACTAATTATGTACAAATTATTATTGCCAAAACTGTGAAAGATTTGTTTTTTTATTTTTATTTTTGTATTTGTTAGGAAAAAAATAAGAATTTATATATGCATATGTCCCATCACATTAAAACCTATTTTGTCTTTAAAAAAACAAAACGGTATATAATATGTGAAATGGCAAAATTGCTCCAGTCCCCAAAACAAAAACATTTTATGAGGCTGCATCACTAATGGGTTAAGTTGAGGTAACCACTCCCTATCCATGCAGTGATGAATGCATACCGAGTTCTGACTGGCCTGGACTCCATTTTTGTTGACATCCTGCGGTGCTTCTCCTGGCTGCGCCTGCAAAGTAAATCTCCACTGACTTCTATGGGGCTCATCTCCCAGCTGAGACTGGTAGACGAGCCTCATAGAAGTCAATGCGTATTTATTGCGCAGGCACTGCCAGGACCAGGAGATGTTAGTCATAGGATGACAAGAAACATATGTCTCTACCTCTGTCTCTCAGCTGGGTGATGAGCCCCATAAAAGTCAATAGGGATTTACTGTGCAGATGCAACCAGAACAAAAAAATGTTAGCTGCAGGATGTCAACAAATATCCTGTGGCTACTTCCATCTCTACCTTTGCCTCCTAGCTGGGAGATGAGTCCCATAGAAGCGGCCAGAAGACGCAGATGTCTGCCGCATGAAGTCAACAAACAAAGCAGGCAGGCCCTTCAGAACTTGGTAAGTATTTATCGCTATATGTTTTAAAGTGCACTTATTCTTTTACCTACACAACCTGGGGGTCTCGGACTTTAAGAATGGTAAATGACATCCTGAGATGCAACAGATTTCGTCCTGAACTTTTACAATAACCCATTGATACACAGCTCTTTATTTAGCATGCAGCACTCAGTGTAAAAGAACCAGCACCAAGCCTCACAAGTTACTGTGATCATTTGTTTTAATTTTTTCCCAAGTCTGACTACCTCTGGACGTTTGTGGCTAATGTGCAGCAAATGAACTGAAGGGGATTTGTGTGCAGGGGATGTTAAGAGGACTCAGTAGACCCATGTAAGTCAAGAAACATGAAACGATTTCTCCTTCCTCTTGCTTGTTGGCGTGTCAGGTAACAAAAACTAGCTGTATATATAAAGCCGACAGCATGTCTCCTCCAATAGCACATTCTACTTTAGCATGTTCTAAAACAATTGCATGAGATAAAGAGGCAGGGCTTGTACAAAATGGTATCATCGTTCAAGGCACCTAGGGCAGCATGATGTGTAAATACAAAACCCTACTGAAATACAATTGCACAATAAGATCTGTGCATAATAAATACACATCATTCAATATTAACATTTTCGACCTTTCCAGCCTCAAAAAGAAAGTGTACTAGGTACACATAGGTGCAAAAGACAGGACACAAAACATTTGGTGGAAAAAAACTTATCTGGCTGGGTTGAAAATGTTAATACTTAAGAGATTTATTTCCCTTTTTTAATGTTTTTGGGGTTATAAAGACAACCTACATAACCCTTAGCATTTTATCCCCATCATAGTTTATAGCAGTGGCAGAACTACCGCCGGTGCAGCCGGTTGTGTGCGCCCCGGGGCCCAGCAAAGTCCCTGTGCATAGATGGTGGGACTTGCCGGCCACCGGATCGGTATCCAGGGGCCAGAGGGCCCCCAGTCTCTGCGCCAGGTGTATCGGATCATCCGTTCATCTGACACTCCCGGCGTAGAGATGGGGGGCCCGTCGGCCGCCGGATACTGATCCGGTGCTATGCGGTGGCCGGTAAGTCCCACCATCTATAGATGTGATTGGAGAAGGGGGGCTGCGGAGATGGGATCAAGGGGGCTGAGGAAATGTAGCAGGAAGGTGGGGGCTATGGTGATGTGATTAGGGGGGGTGTGGTGATGTGATTGGGGGGCTGAGGAGATGTGATAGGAGTAGGGGGGCTGCGGAGATGGGATCAAGGGGGCTGAGGAAATGTAGCAGGAAGGTGGGGGCTATGGTGATGTGATTAGGGGGGGTGTGGTGATGTGATTGGGGGGCTGAGGAGATGTGATAGGAGTAGGGGGGCTGCGGAGATGGGATCAAGGGGGCTGAGGAAATGTAGCAGGAAGGTGGGGGCTATGGTGATGTGATTAGGGGGGGTGTGGTGATGTGATTGGGGGGCTGAGGAGATGTGATAGGAGTAGGGGGGCTGCGGAGATGTAATTGAAGAAGGGGGGGCCATGGAGATGTGATTGGGGACCTGGGGTCCATGAAGATGCGATTGGAGAATGGAGGGCTGAGCAGATATGATTGGAGAACGGAGGGCTGCGGAGATATGATTGGAGAAGAGGCGCTGCGGAGATATGATTGGAGAAGAGGGGCTGCGGAGATGTGATTGGAGAAGGGGGGCTGCGGAGATGTGATTGGAGAAGGGGGTCTTTAGATATGTGATTGGAGAAGAGGGGCTGCGGAGATGTAATTGAAGAAGGGGGGCTGCGAAGATATGATTGGAGAAGAGGGGGCTGCGGAGATGTAATTGGAGAAGGGGGTCTTTAGATATGTGATTGGAGAAGGAGGGGCTGCGGAGATGTGATTGGAGAAGGGAGATGTGCTTGGAGAAGGGGCTGCGGAGATGTGACATTTATTTATTTAAGTGTAATAATTATCTAAAATGCTTTAACATACATCCTAATATTTAGGAAAATCTACAACTATTTTTAAAGGAGAACTATGGGGTTAGGGCTTTTCCCTATAGTTCTAAGGGTAACGGGAGGACACAAACTAGCGTCCTCCCATCACCCAAAGCTCAGTATACCGCGAGCTACAGCTCGCGGTATACACAGCCACAGATATTGGCCACAGATATGGCACTTTTGGCTAAATGCAGAAAGTGCCATTTTTCTGCCATTACAGCAGCGCATCCCTGCTTTCTTTCCTCCCCGTTGGGCGCTGCTCTGTGTCCCAGCGGAGTGGAGAAAAAGTGTGACAGCCGGACGAGCGCTGCGGGAGGAGAGCGCTGTGGTTTTTTTTGGGGGGTGGGGGCTAAAAAAAAAATCTTGCACCAGGGCACTTTGTTCCTTAGGTACGCCACTGGTTTATAGAATATTACTTTATTAACTTATATTAAAGCATCTTTTCTTATTTTCAAACATTTCTCTTTAACATTTCACCCATACCCTCTTATGGAGATCATCATATTCTATCAGCCACTGTCCTCCATTTCTATCTCTCCAACTTTTGCTATTTCTCACTTTTTACTGTATTTCTTATTGTTCTTTCTGATGTACAGAGAGGGAGAGTATATCCATCTAACTAATTCTCCCTCTGACTAAATTTAAAACCTAAACCCCACACCCAACATGTTTCCCAATTTTATGGCTTCTTCAGGGGTACTCAAGTTTACATCATGTGCAAACAACACTGCTCAAAGTGCTCATTGGAAAAACCAAACAACATTGTTTGGAAATGGCCATTTACCTCTCTTTTGTTCACAATTATCGGTTCATCTTTAGTCGTTCTAGTTTATATTTAGTAAGCTGTGTTTACTGGTCAATGTCCAGCTCAGGTTTAAAAAAAAAAAAACATCTAAAATATCACTTGGATATTTTCACATATCAGGTACACCGAGCACGGCTTAATCTGTGCTTCACCAACACCGAAAATGTTTGTAAAGTCACATTGTGGTCAAACAAAAGTAACAATAACAGACAGTAGATTCACACAGCTACAGCCGTAACTTCAAATGACTGTTACAATGTGGACTATATATCTGCAGACTATACAGCTATATGTAATATCATGCCTAAATGACATTATTTGATTTAAAAAAGGACGTGGAAGAGAAGACATAATGGACCACTTGCCTATTTCTGTCAGGCTTCTAAGTTTATTACTGCAATTCAACAAAAAATCTTACACGGGTAACAAATCCTCCAAAACCCATGAATGATGTTGCTCTTACATGACTAAAAATGTTAGAAGCATCATTTGCATATATCAAATATATACGCCCGAATAAATGGATACATTTGTGTCTACTGAGGGCCAGACCTGGGTGTATTATCTTTCTTAAAGCAGATAGCAAACCCTATCTGGGTGGCATTTAGTTTGTTAAGCACTGTGTATCATAAACAATTGCCATGTTTTCCTTTAGAACATACTGGATTTTCTTTGCTTTTTTTTACTATCTAAATGCTGCTGATCTCCACTAGACTCTTGCAGCCACTTCCTGCCTACATGCACTCGCTCCAGCGGCGGCTCCAAATCATTACACAGGCCCTGCTCACCGATTGGGACAATGGTAGAACATCTCTGCCCAAAAAGCAATGGCATGGGCACTTATGTCTCCACTGGAAGCACAAGCACCAGGATGACAACGTAGGAGTACAATTGGGAGACAGGGACAAAACGTTGTCACCTCATAGCAGGAATTGGCTAAACCTGGCCCTAATGGCAGGATCACCAGATATTATCATATAATTGAAAGCTGCAAATATTGAAAATGACTTTTTTTGCATTATGGTAAAGATTATGTGAGATTTTGGTGACTAGGTTTAGATCTACTTTAAGAGCATATTAATAACCAGAGGTATATTTGTACGTTTTTTCTGACAGCAGACGCAAAGCACAAATGATGATGTAAGCAGAGGAAGATTTTGGTTTTCATCTTCAAGCTGTCAAAAACAGCAACGAGCGAGTGGGTTCAAGCGCAGTGGATTCAACACAGATGTGCATGGTAAATGAGTGATAAAATGATTTAGCGTTAACTTTCATTTCAAAGTGACTGGGACTGACATACATGTATGGGAAATGTCTTATGTGCAAGCTCATATAT
>NW_017306537.1:1251311-1300892 GCF_000935625.1 Nanorana parkeri
TATATATATAAATCCATGTGCTAAATGTTACAAATACCTATTCAAACCTAAATTAATAAATAAAAATAGTGAAAACAATACAAATAGATAAAGATGCTAGCAAAAGTATCTAGTCAAGCTACGAAACAATAGGATATGGTTGTGAAGTTTTCAAAGAAACAAAATCTGATACAGAAAAGCCGAATGGCATAGAAGCAATAGGATTACGATAAGAGGACAAATTTGAGCAGAGTGGAGCAGGTACTTAGCTAACGGACACAGCAACTGAAGACCTGCTCCATGAGTAGGAACATTTTTGGGCAATGCTTCTACTATACAATAAGCCGCGCAGCAATTTCTATTTATTTATTTATCAGATTACACTTTGGTATACTGTGCAATTGCATAAAATAGGCTTTATGTCTTCTGTAATCAAGTGTGAATCTAAGGTCCTCATAGTTAACATTGCTCAAAATTAAGTAGTGTGACCAATTTGATACATTTCAGCACTGAGACTGTGAAAACAGATTGTAAATATGATTTTGAGTCTTAGTACATATTATATTGGACTTGCCGATATACCAACATGCAAGCATTTATGAGAAATTTTGGCTGATAGAAAGGATGGACCCTGGGAAAAGTTAAATCAAAGATGAACAAAGATGTAATACATATCTAGAAAGTATTTCAAGTTTGCTGTGATTTAGGTGTAAACAAAATCTAGAATCTAGAATGAATTAAATAGGATACTATAAAAATGGCTATTCTATGAATATTACAAAATCATCATACCTGTGGCCCCAAAAGGCAGATCTAAGGGCCATTTCTGCAGACCAGCCATCTATCAGCGAGACAATACTTTCCACTTTATCCTCTGTGTGTGTGCGGTGCCCTCTCTCTATCTTCTTCCTTCTTTTTCTTGTGTAGTGTCAGTGTCACCCTTTCACTCATCTTATTCAGCCCTCTTACTGCAGGTGGTTCCTCATTTCTTTACACTCTCAATCTGTATAAGCGTCTGGAGTACTCAGTGCCTGTTTACATATACCTTGACACTAAGGAGCTTCTATATGAAATATGTTTAAAACCTGGAATAACATAACAAGATATTAAAGCTATTTCTTAAAGGATAAGTGCCCTTTACAAGAAAGTGCACTTATCCTTTTGGCCCCTTTAGGATGACCTCACCGATCCTTCCCTTCACCTGGACAGATGCATACTTACCGAGTCCCGACGGGCTCAGCTTCTATTGCTTTTTTACATCCTGCCTCTCCCCCTCCTGGATACACCTGCACAGTACATCCCCAATGACTTCTATAGAGCTCATCTACTCTGTCTCCTGACCGGAAGGTGAACCCAATAGAAGTCAATGGGGATATACTGCGCAGGAGCGTCCAGGAGAAGGAGATGTTTACTGCAGAACGTAAAAACACAACAGTCTGCAACATCAGAATGGACTTACTCTTCAAGTGATCTGAGGCGATAAAGAGGAGGAACAGATTGGAAAGTTACTTGCCGGCTGTTCAATAAAGTTCACACAATTGGATGTGGTATGCCAGGAGTCTGACTGGCACCAACAGCTGGTCCCTATGCCTTTAAGGAGGTTGGCCTACCTCCAGACGAACCTGCACCCAATTCATCCTTTGCTATAAATATGCTCTAAGATGGAGGCTCTCATAGATTAGAGTTAGGACCACAGTACACAGAGGGGTCTTGATGAGGCATGGCGGCTTCCACATGGTTTGCAAAAGTTGTGCAACTAAAACCTCTGTTTTTAACCTTAGTAGTTAGAAAGTGTATTTTTGTGCAGGCTGGCTGGTGGGTATGCTGGGAAAAGTCCTTCCATGCACACCTTGCTTTAAAGCTAGTTATGAATTGATTAGTGCGTTATGAATTGATTAGTTGCCATTCGTTTCACTTGTTGGTCTTGTATCCGCCCCCTCCTGTAAATTTCTGCAGGCGTTCTATCAAAGATTGTGACTGGGTTGGAATGTGTGACCGGTCACGTGGTCACACATTTTAACGTAATCCCGCCCACTTTTTCGGTGGTGGAATATGTGACCGGCAAAAAGTGAGGAATTCCAAGCTTTCTCAGCTGTTCCTGGGCAGGTCGGCATCGCAGATGGTATGTGCAGGAGAACCAATCTGTCCTGGAACAGCTGATCGGTCTTGAAATGTCACTTTTATCCGACTTTGTGACTGCGATCTCACATTCCAGAAAGTCGGATAGAAGTGACATTTCAGGACCGATCAGCTGTTCCAGGACAGATCGGTTCTCCTGCACATACCCTCTGCGATGCCAATCTCCCCTGGAACAGCTGAGAAAGCGTTGGAATTCTTCACTTTTTGCCGGTCACATATTCCACCGCCGAAAAAGTGGGCGGGATCACGTTAAAATGTGTGACCATGTGACCGGTCACACATTCCACCGCCGAAAAAACGGGCAGGATTAAGTTAAAATGTGTGGCCACGTCACCCGTCACAAACTTTGATAGAACACAGGCAGCCTGTAGTGCAGTGGTTCTCAACCTTTCCAGGGCTGGGACCCCTTGGTAACATTTGCCAGGTTGTGGTGACCCCCAATGGTAAAATTTAGGAATGCTCTAATACTAGTATTTGTGTGGGCTCTCAGGTGGCCAGTGTGGGCTCACGTGAGCTCAATGGGGCTCTCTGGTGGCCAGTGGGGCTCTTTGGTGGTCAAGCCGGCATTCAACTCCCCTCACTCCCACCCACTCCCCTCTCTTTGATCCTCCTCGGCTGCCGGTGCTGGAGCGCCATCTAGCGGCGCGGCCGGAGAGCTGACACTGCTGCTCTGGGAGGTGGCTAAGCAGCCTCTCGCCTAGCGCAGCACAAAGCATGTGGTGACCCCCTCAACACTGGGTTGTGACCCACTTTTGGGTCACGACCCACAGGTTGAGAACCACTGCTGTAGTGGGAGGAACCTGCTGGGTCTCTCCTTCAGCTCTGCTCTTTGCACACGCTATGCACAGCCCAGTGATGATATGATGATATTTTTACCTTGCAATATCTGGGTTTGCAAAGGCATCTGGTGAATACAAAGTGGATTCATGTCCTTTGTAGATATTGAAGCTATTTGCTAAATAGATTTAAATGAAAGTTTTTGTGCCCACAGTTCAGCTTTCATAAATCTACAATCTACCCGTTATAAGCAAGCAGTCAATGTAACATCAGATCTAATTGCATCAGCTTGGCATTTTTCCTTTCCTCCAGCACAAAAGGGAGGGAGGCTGCAGGGGGTGTCTGCAGGGAGGGGATGTATTTTCTTCCTCTCCTGAAAAGCTTCCACACAGCAGACCTCATATCCTCTTTCTCTAAGCCTTGTGTGGTTTCTCCAAAATGTGCAATTGAAATAGATGAAAAAAAAATGAGTCTGACATTTCTGATGCGGTCATTGTAAGGTATCTCAATGGCATAGTGCAAACAATGAATTCTGGAGAAATTTACATTCTAGGCAAAAACCAGCAGTTAACCCCTGAAGGGGAAGCAAGCCAGGGTAAAATGCTAGTTTTTGCCATGGGTACCATGAAAATGCATTTTTACTTACCTTATTCTTCACTCCCCTGGCAGCCCGCCCGATGTCCTGGGGTGTCGGCATCCTCACTTAAAATGTAGGACTGCTGGTCCTGCATTGTACGTAAAGATGTCAGAGTGCAACCTCCAGATTGAGTGCCAAAGTGAAGCAGTTTGGGGGGGAGATTGAATCGGTTGCAATAAAGGAGGAAGGACGCAGGAGCAATGAATAAGGTAAGTAAGAGTAAAAGTAAGTAAAAGTGCTTTTTAAAAGGAGAACTATGAGGCGAGTGATTTCCACTCAGAGATTGTCACAGGTCGGCTCAGTAGATCGGGAAGTGAGCGAACACATACCGGCGCTCGCTCACTTCTCGATCTATCTGCGCAAAGAGCCGTGACTGTCAGTCACGGCTCCCTGCAGGGATCCCCCCCTCCCGTGTCCGATCCTCCAGCGCTGACTGGTGGAACGGACGGGAGAGGGGGCGGGTACAGCTGGCTCTGCCTCTAGATAGGCAGAGCCAGCTGTCACTCACGCAGCTGGGTGGATCCAGACAGAATTGTCGGGATCCGTTCTGGCTGCGGCGTCTCAGTATACCGTGAGCTGTATACTGAGTTTTGGGTGACGGGAGGACGTTACCCTTAGGAGAACTATGGGGAAAAGCCCTAACCCCATAGTTCTCCTTTAATGGTGCAAGGGCCCACTGCAAGGGTAGTTTTTTCAATTCCCTGAAGTTCTGCTTAAATAAACACATTAAGTGAAGTAAGCTACTCCTCAGAAACAGTTTATAAAGAAAAATGCTTACATAGTTCTTCTTAACCTTATGTGTCAACTGTGTTATAGTAAAGCAGGGCGTTGCTGGCATATATATGATTTATGTTTTATTAGTCACTGTGTTTTTTTTTGTTCAAGAAGAACTCAGTGAATTTTAAAAACTTTGCATTGCATGAGCTGAGCGCTCCTTTTGTCTAGGGAGTCAAATAAATAAGATATACTCACCTGAACCTCAGTCCGAAAACGGTCGGCATGAACCTTTCTCCCTCTCCACTCCAGTTATGGAATTACCCTCGGCGTCCTCAGGTCTAATGCAAGTCAATGGACCTGCATCAGACGTGATGACGTCAGAGGTCCTTAGACCCCTGGATCCCGGGGGAGAAGGGGCTGCGGGGACCGGTCTAGCATCCTGGCATGACCCGGGTCAGGTATGTATATCTGCTTTATTTGATTCCCCTAAACAAAATGAGCAGTTAACCCTTGCAGTGCGGGAGTAGCCGCACTGCAAGGCAATGTTTTTCCCAGAGTAGCTACTAGCTCTTATGAGGAGGATTTATCCCTTGAAACGCGTCAGCAAGACCATTGTTCTGGTTCACATTTCGGTTGTCTGACAGCTCAGCCCAATGGCGAATTATGTCCATCAGTCCAGAAGATTGTTCTGAAAGCTCATGTAACAGACACCGCTAGTGAGTATTATTTTATTCAGTTTTATTTGGATAAATAAACAGTATTTCACGAGGAGAAGGCACCGTTCTTTTGTTTTTTTCTTGCATGTTTCCTGAGGCTTCCCAACCTATCACGGAACAGCAGCCCCCTCTGTGCCACCATGTCGATGTCCATCCCTAAACATTCCCTCCGTATGATGCTGTGAGACCCCCACCAAGAGCTGGCAGATTGGAAAATAGGTGTACAAGCATGGACTTACGGTAGTGCCCTTTAGATATGCCATGAAGATGTAGCAGGTATCTGGCTGTGTGCCAGATCAGTGCCAGGAAGTTGGAGGATGATATTGTGCACCTTTTCCCATAATGGACGGGTGATCAGGCAGGTCCAGAAAATATGGAGTGAAGAGCCAGTGTCCCAGCCACAGCGCTATCACCTTATTGCACTGTTTATTTGCCTTTAGCCAAAAAGCTGAAATAAAATACAAATGATTTCATCATGTACCTGATATGTCCATGAAGTCATCCAGATTAGGCTGTAATGTTGCAAGCTCTGGCTGTATCATATCTGCATTCCCAACATAATCTGTAAAAGAATTTAAAACCGTAAAATAGGATTTTTCTCAGGTATGCACAAGTGAAATAGATCTATATGAAGAGTGTACTGTATTCAAGCATGTATGTATGTAGCTGGGGTGAACCAAAACAAACCACAAGTGTATGGCACTATTAACACCAGCAAAAGAGCACTGACTGTCACAAACAGGTAAAGCTGTCTGTGAATATCAAAGATACACTACAGCTTCCACAAAAAATAGCTGTTATTACACAAACAGGAGATAGGCAATATTAAAGAAGATGCTCATCAAAAAATAATTTGTTTAACATGTGCAAATAATTGCAAAACAAGGTGGCACAAGTGGCACGTACCAAAATCTGGATATTGATAAGCAAAGGGTTGACCATGAGTTGTGGTGAACAAAGTGTCAGAAGTATCAGTCAAGAAGCAGTCCAAATAAAACAGCATATCATCTTCCTTCCCCCGAGCTTCTTCTATTCGAGAGCATGCGGCAAACATTTCACTACATCTCCAGGAGGGGGCAACCTGGATAGCAAAAAGACGAGGCTGTTGAGGACAGTATTTGGCAGGAATGAAGCAGTGTTTACTATACTATGCACAAATCCAATTTATTTTGTATATGATTTAACATTAGTCTTTCTGCTGTTGTGTGTTCTGGTTTGTGTTGGCAGCTCAGATCATTTAGAGTTAGAGACCACAATTTGTAGAGGTGCAATGACATGCCATGTGACTTCACATGCATTTGAAAGCTGAAAAGTGTACTGGTACATTTTTGTATTGTTCTGTAGATCACTTTCGGCCCCTGTGCACCTTTCTTTTTGCCAGTTATAAATTGATCTGAGTGGAGGATATTTTTGCTTTGTTGGATTTGGTGCACACTGGGGTCTTTATATATATGGACCACACTTTGTCCAGATACATTATGGGGTACTGTAGCTTCACATGTATAAGCAAACGCATAGATCAAAAAACTCTGCTTTAAAGCAACTTAGATGTAAAAAAATATTATGTAACCTCCTGTTACTTGTAAAAGAGGGCAGTAAATACTCACCTTTCCTGGTCTCAGTGCCGCCAAACACTTTTCTGCTGACAAGTTTTGTATCCTGAAATTGGCTAAAACAAATTACAGTTCTGGGAATTAAAGAAAAAATAAAGTTCCGTCTCCAGGGTCCCCCACAGCTCTCACTAGTTGTTCCCTCTGGCCTTACATCACTACTGTATCCTACAGTGACATGAGGTCATAGATGAAGGTAAAATAAGATACAGTAGTGATGTCAGAGCAGAGGGAGGATTCAGTAAGACCCACAGGGAAACCAGGAGGTCAATACTCCAGGATAGTGACTGTTTGGTGCAAACCTAGTTCACCTGAATTCACACAAGCTCCTTCAAAACTGTGACCGCCATCCCCTCCTCCCAAGCCAATCAGTTGCGGGGAGACAAATTCCCTACCCAGTAGCTATTCATCACAAAGGGGCGAGGAATTTCTCCGCTGCATTGGCACCACTGATCGGGTTGGGAGGAGGGGGTGGCGGACAGTTTTGACTGGGTTTGGGCAAACTTAGGCGCACTGTGTTTAAAATAAGCCCAGTCTCATCTCTACTCCTGGAAGTGTGGGTTTCCCAGCAAACTTCTGGGGATGAGAATTTGTAAAGTGTGTGGTGTTTGTCAGGGCTGGGTCTGGGAAAAGTTAGTATTTACTGCCTTCTTTTATAGGAAACAGGGGGGTTAATAATAATTATTCATGACTGTGGTCGTTTCACCTAAAATATTAAATATGTGCTTATGAATGTTTGCATTGTTCATGTGTGTTTCTGTCATAACTATTGTTCATCAATGTCTGCCAGTCTTGGTACCAGTGTCTGTGAATTTGTGTACAAGTTACTTTTTCTGTATTAGAAAACATGACACCTATTAAGTATATTAGTTTATACAGGTGAAACTCGAATAATTAGAATATCGTGCAAAAGTAATTGCAGTAAGTGCTGCAAAAGGGGCCCAAACCAAGTACTGAGTACATATGCATGCTTGTACTTTTCAGAGGTCCGATATTGTTCTATGTACAATCCTTGTTTTATTGATTGCATGTAATAATCTACTTTTTTGAGGTTGTGGATTTGGGGTTCTTGGGGTTTTCATGAGCTGTAAGCCATAATCATCACAATTATGACAAATCACGGCTTGAATTATCTTGCTTTGCATGTAATGAGTCTATCTCATATATTAGTTTCACCTTTTAAGTTGCATTAGTGAAATAAATGAACTTTGCACGATATTCTAATTATTCGAGTTTCACCTGTATGTTCTCTGAATATATTAAATTAGACTTTTGTCAGTCCAATAGACAGTACATTCATAATAAAGCCCATGTTTAGTAAATTACTGCATTTTATGATACCACCAACCTTTTTTTCTTGAAAGCGCTTTCCATCCTGATGATGTTTATTAAGCTAAAAGAAATAAGGTAGAAAAATTAAATATATTGTGAGCGTACAAAGCATTTTAAAACCTGTAGCCAACAAACAGACAACATTAACACTCAATAAGAAACATTTACCGAAAACTAGGGATGCACCGATATATCGGCCGAAAGTGCCATTTTCTGCTGGGCGCTGCTCTGTGTCCCAGTGGGGAGGAGAGAAACTGTCACAGGCGGCTAAACGATATGGGAGGAGAGCTCAGTGAACGGCCGGCTTCTCTCCTCCCCCGCACCGCTCAGCCTCCTGACACAGATCAGAGGAGAGCAGTGTGGGCGGAGTCAGGCAGCGCTGTCACAGCAGGCTGAGCTCCCCCCCAAAGCGGCGGCCCGGGCGGGCGGGCCCCCCCCCCCCCCGCTCCAAGATGGCGGCTGGCATGCGCAGAACACTCCGGCAGCCAATATAGCCGCCGACGTGTTCTGAAAACGAATTTATGTATGCCCGAATATCGTTTAGGTATATTCAGGCATATATTAAATGTGCTATTTCTGATTCGGACGAACCGCCGAATCAACTGATTTTGGTTGATTTGCAGGTTCGTCCGAATCCGAATGCACATATCTACCATTCATTTCAACAATAATCGCCCTATAAGATCATATGTGCATTTCATGTATTTTAGGTATGTTATTTACCTGTAAAAGCTTCCACTGTGTAGACATCCAGAAGCCTTGAAGATGCTTCTGGGAGTCCACCATCTTAGATGTCAGTAGCCCTAGTGAACTCAGAGCCGTCACTTAAGTGATACTCTATAGCAGTGGCGTAACAATCGCCATAGCGACTCAGGCGGCCGCTATGGGGCCCGGGCACAGAGGGGCCTGGGCACAGAGGGGCCCGACCAGGGCATCCCTCTGATGTCATGTGGGCCGCCATGGCATGTAAGAGTGCTGGCTGTCACTGACACAGCTCAGCAGCAGCTGTGAAGATCACTGATTTCCCCTCACAGCCGCTGCAGAGCTGTGTCAGTGACAGCCAACAGCTGCGGCAGAAGAGGCCGGCGTTCGCAGTGAAGGAGGAGGCAGGGCCCGCCTAAGAGCAACCCCGTCTCCTCTTACATCACTGGCCAGCGACCTAAGAGCAGGCGGGGCCCGTCAATAGAAGAGGAGGCGGGGCACGGGGATGGAAGAGGAGGCAGGGCCCGGCGACCACAGAGGCAGACAGCGCTGACAGGTAAGAGGTGTGCAGCCCATCTGAGCCCCTGCAGAGCCCACTATAGAGAGTCTCTGGTGGGCTCTTCAGGGTCACTCTCAGGTGGGCTGTTTGGTATATCAGGTGGGCTCTGCAAGTGGCATAACTAGCAATCACGGGGCCCCATCAAAATTTTGCTATGGGGCCCTGCGATTTCTAGTTACGCCCCTGCTCTATAGTTCTTCCCTTCACTCTTCCGGCAGCTTTTTGAAGGTTATGTAGGAAAGAGAAGGGAAGGCCAGAGGAGATGGGCCAGCGCAGAGAGTAATTAGAGAATCCCAGAAGAGGGCAGGGCTATGACGTGCTAGTAAACTGACTCTTCTAATGCAGTCAAGTTTTATAGCAAGTACAAATGCACACTGCAAGTCAATTGAATTGTTTAGAGAAAGGAAAAATGCTGCAAGTAAGTATTGAAAATACTTGATTTTTAGTGCTTTTACCGTTATTTTTTAAGCTGGTAACAGGGTCTATTGAAGGGAGGTTTACATTTTGAATAACGAAGTGCAGAGGTACAGGGCTCCATCTAGTGGGTGAATCAGTTACTGAGCAATGCAAAGTTTTAGCCTTTGAAAAGCCAAGCCCATTGCTCAGAAAGGGATCTCTAAAAGTAGTCTAGCCTTCCAACTTGACATCAACCATTATTTTTTCAAGTAAGAGAAAAAGAGTCATATAAGAGTAACATGTTCTTACCCGTTTCTTGTAATAAATCCTCCACTTGTTATATTCTTTCATGACTACTTCTATTCTTCTCTTCCAGTAGTTTCCCTCCAGTACCACAGCCTGAAGAACACAGAACGTTGAAAACATGTATTTGTATTCTGTGATGTCACCTAGAAATCTCTCTAAGTTATCCATATTGAGCTGTCACATTGGTCTAACACAAAATGGTGAACACAATGTAATAGACACATCATTACCTCTCTCGTGCCCATCATTTACTACATGCTACTGAGAAGTAAAAAAATAACATCCAGTAAGCAATGATAAATCAGCTTACATAGCACTAATCACATCATACTGAAATCTGATTGGGTGTCATCACTGATCTCTGCTTTGCTTTCCTCAATAAGCATGGTTAGGTTTTATAGAAAATTCTTACTATTAAATGATTAGCTACACAAATAGAACATTCAACTTGTTTAAAATCTATACCACTGCAATTCTTGCATCTCCAATTAGGACAACCCAAGGCCCGAGGACTAATGTATATGGACTTTGAGGATGAGCTGAGGTCACTTTGAGATCAGTCAATTCATAACAAAGACATGGCATGCACATTGTGAAGGCATTTCAAAAGCCTAAGAGTAATTTCACTAAACTATATGAGTTATTATAACTATACTAACTAACTATACTCATAGTTTAGCTGATTATAATGTTCAGTTTACAAGCATCGCTTAGGGCAGTGGTGGCGAACCTTGGCACTCCAGCTGTGCCAAAACTACAAATCCCAACATGCATCTGCCTCTGGGAGTTATGTCTGTGGCTGTCAGAGCCTTGCAATGCCTCATGGGACTTGTAGTTCCAAAACAGCTGGAGTGCCAAGGTTCGCCACCACTGGCTTAGGGCTTGTTCACAATATTGTGCTGCCGTGATCACATTGGGGGAATTTATCAAAACTGGAGCAGACAGAATCTGGAGCAGCTGTGCATGACAACTTATCTCTTCGGTTTGTTCAGTTAAGCTTTGAAAATAAAAGACAGAAGCTGATTGGTTACTATGGACAACTGTTCCAGATTTTGTCTGCTCCAGTTTGAATAAATTCCCCTTATGTTCTGCAATGCATGGTAACACATAGAGCAGTGTATAGCGGTATGGTAACTGGTGCAGGTCCAGTTTTTTATCAGTTGTGGTGTGTTAGGAGTGTTTTTAAATGAATGGGCTGCCTTAATGCATAGCACATTAAGAAGCAATGTACAGTAGTGTACATTGATGAAGATGGAATAACCTGCTGCAACGAACCACCCTGGTGTGACTGACGGAGAATAGCAACTGTGCCTATTCTTTTTCACTGCCATAAACTCCTCTACTAAATGAACTTCTCCATCCAACATTTAGCATCAGTTACCCTTTGTTCATGATGACTTATTCATTATTACCTCTGGTTTACGGTGATCATCTCCTTCTGATCCATCCAAAGGTGTTACAAAGCCACAAACAGGTGTTTTCCTTTTCTCCACATCTGCACAAGTAACCAGAAGCCATGTCAGCCACATGTAATGATTGTCTACAATTTAGAATCCCACCAGACTACTTAGCATCTATATATGACGGTGATCAAACCTTCACTTTAAAGCACCAGATAGTGATGTCACAGACTATGAATGGTAAAAATACATTTAGTTCCTAGAGGTGTAGTAGTAACGTTAAATTATTACGAGATATTTTCAGATTTTCTAATTTGCTGATATGAATTCCCAATATAACAGATCACCAATCATACAATCTTGCCCACTGAATTAATATTATTGATCATGGCATAAACAAACTCAGATCACATTTTATACCACACCTTTGGGTTCCTGTCCCCAGTGTACACCCAATGTATGCAAATCTTTAAAGGGTTCATTTATAAAAGGAAATTGCTATGCTCACCAGTGCCATGTAGGGGAACTAGTGCCGTGCAAATGGCATTTGCCCAGCATACTTTTAGAAATGAACCCCTATGTGCATGTATAGCCAACCACTTTGTCACTCAGCCACCATCATGCCACTTATGTCGTATGATTGGAAAGCCTGATTGGAAACTGCTTGAATGTGCGTCCTGTGTGCTCTGATGCTGTCATAGACGTAGATAGCATGAGGGGAGCTGATCAACACCAAGAGCTGCAAGGTGTCACCAATAGCAATAGCTGGTAGTTTTCCAATGCTGGTTGTTGGGCAACTGAAGTGTGAACAACAGGCAAACATGATATTATGCATTTATCAAGGTACATGTGTTATATGGCTGTTTGGGACTTGTTTACACCATGTCCGGATCAGAACAGTTTGTTCCCGGACCAAAAAAGCATCCCAATGTATCCCTATGGTTTTTCTGGGCTCTGTTCACACCAGCGCAGTCCGTTCCGGTCCAGACAAAAAGAAAATACAGCTTGTCTCATTTTCTCTGGTCTTGAATACACTGGAATGCATATAAATACATAAAAAAGCATGCAAATGCACTGGACCACACCTGAAAGCCGATTTTAGGCTAAAAGAAAAACGCACCAGAAAACGGCAAAAATGCACTGTACTGCATTTGCAGATCTTCTCCAGATCTGGTCCGGATATGGTGTGAACATAGCCTTAATGTTCATAGAGTATTTCTAAGGTGAACTTTCACTTTAAAGCATCACTACAGCCAAATAGTTTTTTTTTCACTTTTGGATAGGGTGAGGAAAAGTTAAAAATGTTTCTTTTGTTCTGTGACCTTACTTCTTGTCCCTGTGACACCAAAACAAGGAATAGGGAAGTAGTTGTCGATGAAACAGGAAGGCACAGACAGTAATAAAAAAACTCAACAAATGCTTTTTGTTTGTGTTTTCATGTTGAAAAGATTTAGGATTAAGGCATTTAAGGAGGGATGGGCTGTTTTTATCACTAGGTGTTAGACAGTATTTATATATACACACATATATATAATTTTATTTTCTTGCAGGCTAGATGGTAAGTGTGCTAGGAAATTATTGAGTTTGTACTGTGGAAAGTCTTTCCATGTGCATCTTACTTTAAAAGCTAACTATAAATTAATTTGTGCAGTTGCCATATTTGTTTAGCAAGTTAAAAAGATGTCCCATCACTTCCAGTTATGACAGGAAGTGAGGGGCAATCTCCCGAAGAGGGCCGCAACCAGCAATAAAAAACTGACAGCACTATCAACTAACCATTTCCTGCTCCATGTAAATCAAAATAAAGAGTTTTTGATGAATTAGGGCTTAAAGTGACATTAAACCCTTACTGTAATCCATGGTTGTTTCCCTTCTCTTTGCTGCTCTTCCTTTTAAATCTTTATCTCTTCTCATGCTGTGCAGAACTTCTGTTTTGCAGCAGACTGCCTTGTCTCTGAAATGGATACATGGTGTCTGCGTGTAGGTTTGCAACCTGAGCCAGCACTACAGGAAGAGGCACTCAGCTGCAAAGGGAAGTTCTCCCCAAGCATGAGAAGACATGAGGATTTAAAAGGAAGAGCAGCAAAGAGAAGGGAAACTACCATGGATTACAGTAAGGCACACATTACAGTATTGGTTTATGTTAAAAAATCTGAGGGTTTAATGTCACTTTAAGGAGAACTCTGGGCATATTAGAAAAAAATATATTTCCAGCAGTAACATCCCATGCATGCCATGACATCAAATACATATAGGCTATATACTTGATTTTATTTGTACTTGTATATATTTCCTTACATTGCAAGTACCACGCTCTCCAGATAGCATTGTTCAGACGGATCTTATCTCTCCACAGTAGTCTTAAGCCCTTGAAATTCTTCCATTTTGGAGACACCAATTTGCCACTGAAAAAAATATATTTATTTGATATCAAATCAATATGTGATATAAAATCAATTTATGTTGGGTTTTTTTTTTATTCTTTGCGGAGACAAATTCTGATATCGTAAAAATAGAGCCATTAAACTCGTAATCTAAGTGAAAGGTTAGTGCTAAACCGTCTGACATCTCATCCAAAATGTTAGCTTTATGGTAATGAAAAGGGATCCATTAGGAAATTCAACAGAGGAACCTTCAGCAACTTAAGATGGCCATACACAGCTGAATCAACCAAAATTGGATCTGTGGGTGGCCCTGTCAGCATCCCCTAGCACAGAGGAGCTGGTTAGAAAATTCTCAGACAAACAGTGACTGCAGTCAATCAGCCGGGGAGTCGAGTGGATTCCTACAGCACATGGCCAGCTTTAGTTCCAGCTCAGGAGCTTAACTGAAAAGTAATGATCACCTCTACTCCAGCTCCAGGCCATATAGCCATCTAGAGATGCTTACTGACTGGTTTGTCTTGTTGGCTGGATTTTCTCCTTAAAATACAGGTTACACCAGAATGCTTTAAAACCTAATAGATAATAATGGTTTAGAAGTTCAGAAATAGTTAAGATGAGTGAAAATTATGTAGGGAGGAAGCTGTTTGAAAGTGCTAATGCAAAGACTGTCATGTCGGGTGACTTGTGTTAACATCTCTGAGTAAAGAACATCTATTATTGTGAAGATGAGCAGAGTTTAATAAAGTGCAAGAGAAGTGAAACACAATGAGGATATCCCCAAGATACAACCAGAGGATTTTCACTGGGGGCAGTTCTGAGATATAAAGAAAATATACATTCCATATGACTATGTATTTGGATGCTGATAAGGACATTTGTAGGGGTTATTTTTGTACCAGGCAGTAAGTCAGGGTTACACAATGGTCATGATTAGGGCCAAGGGTTGGAGGGCTTATTTTTGAGTTAGGATAAGGTCTAAGTTTACGGGGAGGGATAGCATTAAAGTAGATGTAAAACCAATTACTAAAATCTTATGTATGTTTTAACACGTTAATATTATTCCAAGATCTGTTTCCCAATCGTCCTCCTGCATTGTCGGTCACTTTCCCGTTCCCGCGATGGAGACTGTAGGCAGCCATGCAGACACAGATTGCGCAGGCATGATCCACCGTTGTCACTATCAGGAAGCCAGTCCTGAGTAATGACATGCAGCTGAAACTGGAGTGAGTGCATGTAGACAGGAAGTGGCTGAAAGAGACTGGGGGACATCAGCATCACTGAGAATGATTAAAAAAATGAAGAGTAATTAATTTTAAAAATAACATGGCATTTATTAGGATACACAGTGCTATAGCATACTGATTGTTATCCAGTTAGGGTTTAGGAAAGTCGCAGGTTGGTCCTTTATACACGCAGACTCTCAGGTGGTCACCAGGGGGCCGGTCGCTCTCAGCAGGTGCGGGCGGCGTGGTTCCACAGGAAAGAGGAGATTTGCTGCCGGCAAATTTTAGGTATAGATCATTATCATCTATTGTCATTTATAGTGTGCCTTGTTAAGAGGGAAAAACTTGGCATAATAGCTCACCATTCCACCGGCAGTCATGTATGTAACCAAAGTTACATTGTAATTTAATTGTATATATACAGACACACACTGCTGGTGGCTGTGTACAATATCTGGACTAAGTTCAGAAAATCTGTAGACTGCAGTGAATTTTGTTGTTAGTAAAACAAGGATGATTGACGATGAACAGATCACACCAACCATCAGATACTGCCAGACACACCAGACCGTCTGGCTCATGTCACAGTAATATTCAGATGCTAAATCTGTGACTCATCCCTAGTTTTTACTACATATAAAAAAAAGAATATTAATAAGCAGTATTTCAGTAAAAAATTAGACGAAGATATAATAAGAATAGGATAGGCCAGTTTGTTCTGGTGCTGAAATCTCAACAAGTGGAATGTAATTGGGATACTTCCATGCTATTGGCGCAGAGTGGTGTAAAAAGGGGTGAGTGTACAGACAAGGGGTTAATTAGTACTAGTCACATTTTAGTTAGGGTTAAACTTAGCTTTTAGCGGTAAAAATGAAACTCTACTTATATCATGTGAAACAAAGGAATAGTTTCACTTCGGCTCAAACCACCCCTACTTTACACTCCAAGGTTCCCTGTGCTCCTCTGTAAGCTCCTGTGTGGATGGGCTTTGTTTCACTTCACACAAGGTTTGGATTCCCATACGAATCTATGGGGTATGCAAAACCCTCTTGATTCAGGTAAAATGCAGGTCAGAAGCAAGTCAACTGCAGGTCAAAAGCATCTGTCTATGAATTCTGAATGATCTCAGATGCGTCTCAAACTATCACTATCGACACAAGTCTGAAGCCCATAGACACAGTCCCATAGACAGGGAAGAGAAGAAGCCATGTTTAAAGTGTAGTGAAACTCTCAAACTTATCCAGATCAAACATATATACATTGCCCTCCAAAGTATTTCTTTAGATATTAGCCCAAGAACTTAGGGTTATCATGTTTCCAAACAGCTCTGACTCTCTCAACTCCACTTCCCTGAACATCCTGTCCAGCACAAGATCACAAGGAACAGAGCAGTCTGTAGCAGCCGTCCATCTACTAGCTTGGAAAACGTAGAAGGGAGGAGCAGAGGGGAGGGGGCGGCTCACCCTGCTGTGCCTGTATGTTTGTAGAGACACACAAAGCTTACTAGCACACACAAAAGTGGCTCCATAGGACCCTGCAAAGGAAAGGAGCCACCCCAAAACAGGATATCAGGGCCAGTGCTCAGGGGGGCAGCTGCAACTAAAACGTTTAAAGATCAAGGAGCAGCATCCATTGTATGTGCTTCATTCAGCATTTGGAAACCAACCTTTTAACTTTAATATCATTTTAAGCTCCAAGTTGCTCCAGCTTGGTAGCGCTAATGACTCTCTGCCAGCCTCCAATGGCAGCACTGGTGCCCAGTGATTGGTCCCTCAGACACACAGCACTGCATTATGGGAATAATATATGAAGGAGCGTAAGTCACATCCTTGTCTATACCTGGAAGATATTTCACTTCTTGGGGGCCGAGCAGAGCAGTGCGGGAGCAACAGGGAGGTAAGTATAAGCAACTGGGGGGAACATCAGTTAAATGAATCTGTTGCAAAACAAAAGCAGATAATTGTAAGGTGTATGGGCACCTTTACACTCAGTACTCACCTCCTATCCAGCGCTGTCCCCTGAAGACTACTTGCTCTGTGATCCAGCAATAGGCCGTTATATGCTGAGTTTTGGGTCACCGGAGGACACAGTACATGTCCTCCCGTGACCCTGAAGAGAACTATGGGCAAAAAAGGTTGCCTCATAGTTCTCCTTTAATATGTTTTCAGTTGTTTATTTTTGTTATTTAATAACTCAATTTTTGCCATTGTATTAACTGTAATTATGCTCTTTAATAATTTATTCTGTTCTCATTTATTCCCCTTTATAGTATTCTGAGAGGTGCTTTTACAGTGTTCTGAGAGATCATTGATGGCATTGTCAAACGCTTTGATGGGATTTGTCGTACAAACGTTCATTGAGAAATCTACCAGTGTATAACCTACATAAGCTACCATACACTATTATCATTCTTTTGTTAAACCTGCGGGCTGAACAGAAGAAATCTAACAGATTCCTTCATCCATGTTGTTTAGCGTCGCCAGAATATTGTATTCTGACAGCCGGCGCTTGCCGATGCATTTTTTTTCAGAAGGTCAGCAATAGAAATCTACATTTTTCTCTTAGTAAAGGTTTACAATAAAAGTTATACTTCATAGCTATGTCTTCTACTGTTAAAAGTTGGATTATGGTTTTAAACCGTGTGACAGCCATTGTTCCTCCAATGTGCATCTGCATCACCCAACAACACATTTGAAGGAGTTTGCCATGAGCTGACTCTCATGAGTTTACTGTATGTAAACTTGTCTATACCATATGCTCTTAGCTCTGAGGCTAAATAGATGATTTCATAAAGTCACATTGACTTGAGATTGATCACATGAACCCATGTGGCTGTGTGACAGGAAACACCATCTGTACTTGGGCTAGGGTTGCCACCTGTCCAGGATTCACCTGGACAGTTCGGGTTTTGAATGCTGTGTCCGGGTTTCATGGCACCAGGAACCTGGACACAAGATGTCAAGTAGACGGGGGCAACCAAAATTAAGATAGGGGCTACTGCCCCTTACTGAAAATAGCCTCAACTGTGATATTTACATATTAATGGGTGGTGCCTTTTACATATGAATAAGCCATGACTCATTCTCCCCCAAAAATATGTCTGCGTGTCGCTAGAGTGTTCGGGTTTCGCATTAAGTAAAGGTGGCAACCCTAACTTGGGCTGTCAGGTGACCAACATCTTCTACATCCCCAATTATAAAACATAACTGCTTTTATGTATCAGCATCTGTCATTACGGTGTAGAGTTTTGTTTCTTTATAGTAATATTAGAAATAGAAATCATGGAAATCACAATTAACCGGCATTCCTCAGGACTAGTAATGTGAACTGGTAAAGTAGACGAAAGGACTACTTTTTTTCTTACTTTTTAATTTTTATTTATTTTTTACATTTTTAGCTTGTTTTATTTATTTTTTTATAATTTTCTATCTTATTGTTGATTTATTTTTCATAATTATTTTCTTATTATTTAAAACGGCCGGATTCCCCAATTACCGCCCGGCACTACATGTTCCGTGCGTCGGGGGACTCCACGGCGCTGCCGCCCCTCTGCTACGTGCCGCGTTAGGCTGGGCCTCTGTGGCCTTTTGGGCAATCCGGGCCTGGTTACCAAGTTAACCCAGCAAATCACACATGGATTGGAGAAGTGGAGAAGGATCACACATTGGAAAGTCAACTTTCCAAAGGAGAGTAGGCTCCTCACCCTTGGGTGACCCCAATTAGACTGCTGAAGTCCCTGATTTGGAGGGAATGGCCCTCTTATGGAACAAATTCCACTGTTCCTCTTTCCTCCTCAGCTGTCCCTCTGTTTTCCTCATGTATAGACCTCTAAAATTTTTTACTATATAACTTTAAAAGTTACACTAGTAACTACTACACTAAACCTAAAAAAAGTACTCCATGCCATACTTTTTTCACCACCACATTGTTGAACTGAGCCCACTTGGAGAAGGCAAAATGCCCAGTGCACTTCCACCACATTGAGTGTGAACAGGCCCTAAGTGACAAAAAAATCTCTGTAATGGAGCTCCAGATAGCTGTAAAACGCAGACAGATTCGAATTCTAATCCTCCCCACTCTATCTAAAGCAAAGAATATTATTTTGTGCAAAAGTGATCCTCAATAACTACCTATTTTACATGGCTACCTTTACTTTTTTAAGAAAGCTTAGGGATCTATGCAATCTATAGCCTTTTCTAAGATGCTACAAAAAAGTGTCTCGAAAAAAGCCATGGGTGCCCCACTTTTCTCTCTCTTTGTGACGTATTCCTACAAGTAACTAGTTGTGGAACAGAATAAAAAATACATGTTCAGAAATATGTAAGGACACAAGTATCTACAACGCTTCCCTTCTGCAAGGCTTTAAGAGAAGTGATCAGGTTATTCAGCACTAACTGCTGAGCCATCATCCTTCGCTCTTATCAATGGTAAATTTCCTGTTTTCTGACCAACTAATGAAGAGTGGTAATACCATATGCTAGAGTTAATTACTGCATACAAGTGGAAAACGTGTTTGGCCAACTCTAGATCTGTCCTAGCAACATCACCACTGATGAATGTGTGGCTGGCTGCCATTTCAGCGCTGATAGGACTGATGACACAATCTGACAATATATTCAGTGCAGGAAGTAGGTCCTGATGTACGGAAGACAGTACAGTGTACAGGAGATATCAGGAGAGTACAGGAGATATCGTTCCAGGTGCACGGTTCACATGACACACCGGCTACATGAACTATTATTGCTGGGTAGCTCTAATAACAGGGAACATTACATATATAATATATTTATATTTCAGGAGGCAAAACAATGTTTCTCCTTTTAATATATCTCTGTACGAAATTTCCAATAACCAGATGGAGAGAGTTGGAGGGAGATGGGACTAAGAAATGTACAGCAGAAAACTTTAGAACAGTGGAAGACAACTTGTTATATGCAGGGGACCTCAAGTGAAGCTCCATGAAAGGGCTGCACATTATATTCAGCGTTTGTAATTACATGTGGAATCTTATTTTGTAAATTAAAGAATGTCAGAAAATCCTGGTGATTATATTAGAGCTGAACTCTGGGCATAAACACCCCATCCCAACCCTTTGTCCCTTACTTCCCTACATCTAATGGCTAGGATAAGAAACCTAAAAGCCCTGTTTAATTACCTAAATTCATGGTCACAACATGACATGTTGGGTCCCGCGTTTTCTATCTTCTTTATTGCAGAGGAGGAGGGTCCTTCTTGGGTTTCCAAGTCACTGCCCGAGTAATGTGGACATTTCTCTTTGGCTGATGAATGTCAGTGTCCTCTCCAGAAGACTACAACTTAGGGATGACGGCACAAAAAGATGACTGGTCGGCATAGACACAAATTACAGAGCAGGCTCACCAGTGGTCCCCAGATGGGACATGGACTTAGGTAAGTAAAAAGAGAGCTGCTGAACATACTGGGTTTTTTAAGCTGCTAAATGGGTGGGAGGGGGGATCCTGCTCTGCCCTAAGACAGTTTTTAAAGCAGAAGTGGGCTATTCCGGCCCTCCAGCTGTTGTGGAACTATAAGTCCCATGAGGCATTGCAAGACTCTGACAGCCACAAACATGACTTCCAGTGGCAGAGAGATGATGGAATTTGTAGTTCAAGCTACTGCTGGAGGGCCGGAGTTGTCCACCCCTGCTTTAGTCAAATAAAGTTTTATTATTTTCAAACAAGGGAAAAAATATATACCATACATAGCACATTTTCAGGGTACATACAGGTATACAGGTAAGTTGGTCCATGCAAAGGATTCCAGTACCCTTAGATAACGCAGACAAGCGGCAACCTGAGAAGAATTAGGCAAATAAATATTAGCAAGTGTATACTTGGAGCCGTTCAACGTGATTTTTAGAAAAACATATCGCCCCAGGGGGTCAATGGCAGAGTCCAATACGTTAAGCTTGCATGTTTTGTGAATCCCAATGGAGACGCCCTTAGATTTAGTAGAGGGGTTGGTACTGTGAAACCACTCCCTATAATAGCGCTGGGAACAAGCCGGGTGCTTCCCAGCGCAGAAGTGCGTCTCCTGCAGGAGCACAATATCAACCTTTTGCTTATGCATGTGGTAAAGAATCTGAGACCGTTTAGAGGGATGATTAAACCCTTTCACATTAAAGGAACTTATTGACAGAGACATGGGTGTGTAGAGTGGCCGTCATAATGCCGATAAGCGTGCGTGCGTTCGATCAGTGTTACGTACCGTCCCAAGAACATCTAAAACAAACAAGACAATACACAAACAAAACAGGGGGGACAGGACAAGGAACACGAGGAACCGGCCATGCCCCCCACCCCTGCTTTAAAGTAAACCTGTCAGTACTATAACAATCGTATAATCTTTACCAAGACATAAGGCATGCACCCACACGTAAAAGAGTTTATGACTCATTTTTCAAAATAAAAGATTAGGACAAGTTTTGTATAAAAGTACAAAAACGGCATCTACTACGATGAATGCACAATATATTGTATAAACAACAACAATATGTATAGCATATATAACACAACACTTAAAACAGAGCTAAACTACCTATTTACTAACCTACTAAGATAGCATGGTTTGGAGAAAAAAATAATAATATATATATACAGTACATATATATTGCTAAAGGTATTTGGATGCCTGCCTTTACACGCACATGAACTTTAATGGCATCCCAGTCTTAGTCCGTAGGACGATACCACTTTTCAAGACCAAGTACATTACTTGCCCTCAGGTACTTGCCAATACCAATTACCGATACTTTTTCTTAAAGGGACATGTGACATTTTTTCTAAAACAATACAGACTAATGATTTTAGGGCAGTTTCTCACCAGGCTCCACATGTCACCAGCCTGCATACAGATGTCACCAGGCTGCGTCCAGATGTCACCAGGGTTGCCTATTGGGTCTCTCCAGTGCTGCATACAGATGTCAGCAGGGCTGCATTTTGTGTCATTCCACGCTGACAGGTGCTGTGGTGAGGGATTGACAACCGGAGCAGGTGCCGGACACGTGGCCGTTCCGAAGCTGTATTCATGGTGTGGGGCTGCCTCGCGCAGTGCCTGCGCCAGGAAGGAGGGCATGTTGTACCTGGCAGGCAGTGTCAAAGACAGCTACTGCCAGGTCCCCGGAAGGGTGCTTCAGGACCCCACAAGTGTGGGACCTGAGGCAGCCGACCCGTTCTAAAAATTTAAAGGGCCAGTATCGGCCTTAAGTATCGGGGCATTTTCACAAGTACAAGTACTCGTGAAAATGCCCTGTATCGGCCCCGATAGCGATACTAGTATCGGTATCTGGACATCCCTAGTTATAAAGGTGGACCATTCTTTTTAATTTCAGCTGAACTTCAGACAGACAGATAAATACACAAATGGAATATATTTATAAATAACTGCTAAAATAGCAAAGTTACACTCACCCCAACCTCGAACCCAATTTGCTTTTACAACACTCCCTGCAGCCTGTCTCTTCCTCCACTCCAGTGATGGTATGTCCCCCTGCATCCTCACGTCCTCTACACTGCATTGGATGGGATGACTCACAGGATCTTAGACTGGGGAGGGTGGGGCTGAAGAAAGTTGTCTAGAAGCAAGCCAGGATCAAGGTTTGGGTGAGTATAAGTTTGTTATTTTAGCTCCGTAGACAAAACGAGCACTTAACCCTTACAGTGCGGGGGAAGCCCCACTGCAAGGGTTAAGATTTGATTTGCCCAGAGTTCTGCTTTAAATAAAGTTTGTACACAAACACTTTAAGCTGATCTTTTTATATAAAGTAACCCTCAAGTCCATCGGCTCAACACATCTTCATGGACATGTCCTACTGTATAATCAAACACATGTTTTGGATATAACACATTTCCATATACTAAGCACCATAGGAATACACATTGCTAGGAGTACATTACAAGGAGCAGTATAACATGAAGGAGTAATAACCAACCTTGAAAAGGCTAATTTCTCAGCTACTTTTAGTCTTTATAGTGCAATTAGACATACCATACTATCACAGTTAGGAGACATTCCTGCAGTGGTGTGGCTGAAGATCATTTGTATGTTTACACAGTCAGAGTTGTTGTTCTTAATAGAAATGACTGGAAACATTGCTAACCACTTTCCACTAGGGTGTGCTGGTCATTTGCAGTCTACGGTTGACAGTTAGCTAAATTGTTCACTTGTGTTGACAAGCGTACCAATAAAACAACAGCAAACAAAAGCAAACCATAAAAATAAGTTCTCACAGATATAAAAAAGTATAGTTCAGCTTTGTGACCATGTTCCGTGTTACCCCCATATTTAGGATGTAACATAAAATATGGTCACACAGTGCTTCATAAGTACCACTGGTACCACTGATATGGTCTACTCTATATGGTACCATTGATATGTGGTCTATATGGTACCATTGATATGTAGTCTGTGTGCTACCATTGATATGTGATCTTTGTGTTACCCTTAATATGTGGTCTACATGGTACCATTGATATGTGGTCTATGTGCTAATATTGATATGTGGTCTATGTGCTACCATTGATATGTGGTCTGTGTGCTACCATTGATATGTGGTCTTTGTGTTACCCTTAATATGTGGTCTACGTGGTACCATTGATATATGATCTATGTGCTACCATTGATATGTGGTCTATGTGCTACCATTGATATGTGGTCTATGTGCTACCATTGATATGTGGTCTATGTGGTACCATTGATATGTGGTCTATGTGGTACCATTGATATGTGGTCTATATGCTACCATTGATATGTGGTCTATGTGCTACCATTGATATGTGGTCTATGTGCTAACATTGTTATGTGGTCTATGTGGTACCATTGATATGTGGTCTATGTGCTACCATTGATATGTGGTCTGTGTGTTACCCTTAATATGTTGTCTAGGTGGTACCATTGATATGTGGTCTATGTGCTACCACTGATATGTGGTCTGTGTGCTACTATTGATATGTGGTCTATGTGTTACCCTTAATATGTGGTCTATGTGGTACCATTGATATGTGGTCTATGTGCTACCATTGATATGTGGTCTATGTGCTACCATTGAAATGTGGTCTATGTGCTACCATTGATATGTGGTATATGTGCTACCATTGATATGTGGTCTATGTTACCATTGATATGTGGTCTATGCTACCATTGATATGTGGTCTATGTGCTACCATTGAAATGTGGTCTATGTGCTACCATTGATATGTGGTATATGTGCTACCATTGATATGTGGTCTATGTTACCATTGATATGTGGTCTATGCTACCATTGATATGTGGTCTATGTGCTACCATTGATATGTGGTCTATATGCTACTATTGATATGTGGTCTATGCTTCTCTGTATGTATTCGTGTTTTGTTTTTATATCTTTTCTAACATTTTCCCTCGTCCATCTGTTTTTTTTCTCTGAGAAAACAGACATACTGTACATTCCTCAAACTGCCCTTTCCTCAATTTCATAATGCTTATTAGGAAACACCAGCAATGCTCGCTCTGAAAATAGAACATGAAGTTGCTTTAGTGATTCACTATCATAGAAACAAACATTTTAACTACAACTAAGCACACATATTCAACAGCAACTCAAGCAATGTTTCTGATGGGAGAATATAAAGAATCTCAAAGTATCTGCTGGTAGTCATAAACTCTAAAACAGAAGAACCTCTGTGCATGTGCATATAACACAGTAAGCATTGTAAATTTTGAAGCAGATCATATACTGCATATGATATATACTGTGTATATATATATATATATATATATGCCATTCATTTGAATGGCGCCCCAAGCGCACCTCCAGGCACAAAATATAATATAATAGACAGACAACAGTACATGTCGATTAAAAATGATCTTTTAATGATTATTTAGCATTAAACTGTGATGTGGTGGGAATGACGTTCTAAAGTCCCCTCCATGCTCTAGTGCATTGATGTGTGGCATTTTCCTACATTGACGAGCCATGCATTAAAGCTGAACTCCAGGATAAGCATACATTTTCCAAATACAAAAGTCATGTGTGTTCTTCCTTGAATCTGGGTCTGCTTTGTGTATTACTCCCAGATCTGTGCAGTAATCCATTCTGAAACGTTTCCTCAGCGCAGGAGTTTCCTGTAATACAGACTGGTCACTGCTCTCTCTCCTTGTGTAGGGTGACTGGTCTTGTATCCGCCCCCCTCCTCTAGTTTTCTGTAGTGGGGGGGGGGGGGGGGCTGCTGGGTCCCTCCCACAGCTCTACTCTCTGCACAGGCTATTTACAGTACAGCGTCAGTACAGTGTCACCGTTATTTTACAAGGTCATTACTGAGTTTTCAAAAGCATTTGGTGCACACAAAATGGATTTATATCCTTTCTAGCTATTGACGAATATATTTAAAATGAAACATTTTTGTGATCAGAGTTCAGCTTTAAAAAAAGAACTATAGTAAGACTAATGTCCTCCTGTGACCAAAAACTCAGCATATAGCGGGCTATTGCCCACTATATACTGACAGCGCAGACCCATGCTGCAGCCGGGAAGGATCCCGACAATATTGTCGGGAGCCACTCCGCTACCTGATTGACAGCTGCCTCTCCAGAGAGAGAGACAGCTGTGCCTGCCCCCAACTACTTCTGTCCCTCCAGACATTACTGGAGGAACGGAGAGGGGAAGGGGGAATCCCTGTGGGGAGCGGTGACAGACCGTCACTACTCTCTGCAGGGGGAAGATTGTGAACTGATCGATCAGCGATTTGTGATCCCTCAGCTCTCGATCTATAGAGCCGACGTGTGACAGTTGCAGTGTCACACTTTGGATCTAATTATTGGGATAAGTGTTTTGCACTCATCCCATATTTCCTCTTTAAGACAGACCATTAATTTTGAATGAAATGGACTGCCAACGCCCCAGAATGCACCAAAAACCGGACATGCACCATTTTTCCCCCCCAGAAAACTCAGACAGTTTGCATCTGTGGGCTGTGGTGGGCTGCAATGCACATGTGTTGGATTTAATTTTTCATAGTTCTGAGACTGCAGGTGTCACTTACTTGGCTGTTCTAGAATTATGTAACTCTTACTATAACATACCAAAAATGTAATAGAGAGCCTTGGACTTCACCTGACGTCCCCCACTTCTGTAACAGTCATAAGCATCAATGCTTTTATCTCTGGGATAATAGAGAAGGTGCCAGGTAATCCAAGCTCTGCATTAGAGAATATCACATTTCATATCACACTACCAAATAAAGTTTTATGACGGAAAATGTCTTTCAAACAGACTGAAGGAATTTAGTTGTTGTTGAAGTTTAATTGTTGACGGGTAATACAGAGCAAAGTCCAGTTTCACATGAACAATTTTCTCTCACATATTCCATATATGAAACACGTTTGTACAACATAGCATTCCTTTATCAGCAGAAGTGGATCAGTTTTACAAGTTCCCCAAACTCTATTTCTACACAGTAAAGTGTATTATTGTGATACAGTATGCCTTCTTAAAGGTATCCATAGATTCTATCCTACTTCTAATAACCATATTGATCTAGAAGTTTGTAAACTTACTTATTAAAGATGCCCATTGGATGTACTTCCTCACACAAATTCCAGACACAAATTCACTCAGCCCTATGAATATTCACACCCTTGTGTCATCACTCTAACTAAGCCTGTTGTCGGAAGTACAAGTAAACTTCTGAACTTCCCACAATGTAACATGGGGATTGCTTTCTGGAAGCAATGCATGATGGGATATGAAGTCTTGAGAAATCGAGATTGCATCACATCAAGTAACAGTAAAGAAATGTAAAGCACACTGGGAATCCAGGAAGTTGATGTAAATTCGGTTTAGATAAAACTGTTTACTTCAGGTAAATCTGTAATAGATCCTTCATGTGGCAGCATGCAACTACAGGAGACTGCAAATTTAGCATTAATATACATAAAGGCAATACAGCCTACCTGGTTGAGGTTATCATTTTTCAGCCAGTCACCAATTCCCCTTTTCCTGGTAATCTGGAATCCCCTTTTTCCTACCTGTTTGTAATGCAGGAGTCCTAAATACAGTTACTGCAGGCTCTTTGCTTTCTCTCATATACAACCCCAATTCCAAAAAACTTGTGAAGCTTTGTAAAATCTACATAAAAACAGAATGCAATGATTTGCAAATCTTATAAACCCATAATTTATTCACAATAGAAGATAGAAAATATATCAAATGTTTAAACTGAGAAAATTTACCAATTTAAGAAAAAATAATAATGTATTTTTGTAATTGATGGCAGCAACACTTCTCAAAAAAGTTGCGACAGGACCATGTTTACCATGGTGTAGCATCCCCTCTTCTTTTAACAACACTCTGTAAACGTCTGGGAACAGAGACCAGTTGCAGGCATTTTGGGAGAAGAATGTTGACCCACTCTTGCCTGATATAGGATTCTAACTGCTCAGCAGTCCTGGGTCTTTTTTGTCATATTTTTGTTTCAAGATGTGCCAAATATTTTCAATTGGTGAAAGGTCTGGACTGCAGGCAGGCCAGTGAAGCACCCGGATTCTTCTACTACGAAGCCATGCTGTTGTCATAGATGCAGTATGTGGTTTAGCATTGTCCTGCTGAAATATAAAAGGCCTTCCTTGAAAAAGACGTTGTCTGGATGGGAGCATGTGCTGCTCTAAAACCTGGATATATCTTTCAGCATTGATGGTGCCTTTCCAGATGTGCAAGTTGCCCATTCCATACACACTGATGCACCCTCATACCATCAGAGATGCAGGCTTTTGAACTGAGCACTGATAATCCAGAGAATGCGGTGCCCATGGTTGCCAAAATGAATGTCAGATTTTGATTTGTCTGATCAGAGAACAGTTTTCCACATTACAACAGAACATTTTAAATAAGCTTTGGCCCAGAGAAGACGTGGCGTTTCTGGATCATGTTCAGATATGGCTTCTTCTTTGCATGATAGAGCTTTAACTTAAATTTTTGAATGGCATGGAGAACTATGTTCACAGACAGTAATTTTTGAAAGTATTCCTGCGCCCATGCAGTGATAAAATCACAGAATCATGACTGTTTTTATTGCAGTGCCATCTGATTACCCGAAGAACACGGGCATCCAATATTGTATTTCGGCCTTGTACTTTGCACACAGAGATTTCTCCAGATTCTTGTAATCTTTTGATATTATATACTGTGAATAGCGATATATTTAAAGGTCTTTGCAATTTTACGTTGAGAAACATTATTCTGAAATTGTTCAACAATTTTTAGACGCAGCTTTTCGTAGATTGGTGAACCTCTGACCATCTGCCCACTTCTGAGACACTCTGACCTTCTAAGATGCTCCTTTTATACCCATGTTACTGACCTGTTGCCAATTAACCTAATTAGTTGCAAAATGTTTTTCCAGCCCTCCCTTGTTAGTACCACTTACTTTGCCAGCTTTTTGTTACCTGTCCCAACTTTTTTGTGACGTGTTGCTGCCATCAATTACAAAATTACCTTATTTTTTCTTAAAATGGTAAATTTTCTCAGTTTAAACATTGGATATGTTTTCCATTTCCTATTGTGAATAAAATAATTTATGACATTTGGAAACCATTGCATTCTGTTTTTATGTAACAGCGTCCCAACTTTTTTGGAATTGGGGTTCTAAGAAAGTAATATGTAAGCAGCAATTTTAATTTTTTCTGTTCTGTTATGTAAGTGAAAACATATAACAAATATAAAATAGCTGTTATCCCAATTTGGATGCAAAAGTGGAAATACGCTTTAAGTGAGAACACACGGCTCTTATATTTAGACAATATTTGCTTATCATGGAATTCAGCTTCTTGCATTGTTTTTATATTGTACATTGATGAGAACCCAAAAGTGTGAAGCAGCTGTATGCAAGTAGAAATGAATGACCGGATGTATCGATGCTAGACACTCATGATGTATGCACAGTTAGGGTGCAATCTCCCCCATGTTTTGTTAACACAGTACATTAACCACCCCCGTCCATGGCCATTCGTGAACGGCTGGACGGGAGCCTTACCGGAGCGGGAGGGCGTCTTAAGACGTCTTGTCCCTCCCCCCTCTCGTGTGCGGCGCTCAGCACGCACACGAGAGAGGAAACTGTCAGCCTGTAAACAGCCAGCGATGGCTGTTTACATGCAAGCGATCAGGCGTCTCTAGAGACGCCCGATCGCTTGTAATGGCTTGCGGTATGCGCCCCCGTACCTTCACCGCCGCTGCCGGTTCCGAGATCCACTGTGGCCGGTTTGGCTGGGACTGGCACGGCGACGCTCTCACTGAAGATCAAAGGGAGGTCAGTACATGAACTCTCTTTGATCTCCTCTGGTGTCCCCGAATGCAGGAAGTGATGTGTATTACATCACTTCCGCATTCCTCTGTCACTCTCCGATACAGAACACCGGAGAGAAGCTGATGGAGCAGATCTCTGCTTCATCAGCTTCTCTGGGGGTCCCTAGGTGACATCAGGGGTCTTAGAGTACCCTGATGTCTCAATAAAGAGGACCTGTTTGGTGAATAGGCTATCACATAGGGGATTTCTTAGTCCCCTATGTGATAGCAATAAAGTTATGTGTAAAAAAAAAATTATAGCATAAGAAAAATAAAGCTACAAAAAAAAATAGTCACAAATAAAAAAAAAAGTAAAATCATTTTTTTTGAAAGTCCCCCCAGAACCCCACATACACACGCAAACATGCGACGGGTGCGCCAACGGCGATTACGCCCATTACGCCACACATGTTACAATGCGCCGCGCACGTCGGAATGAGAGCAATAATTTTAGGGCCATTAATTACTGATAACACTAAACTGATGAGCAGTAAAAGCTTTTAAATTGTCGTCTATGGCCAATTTTGTGTGTGTTCGATTTCTGCGATTTCGTGGGCATGCGCAATTTTAAAGCTTGTCATGTTTGGTGTCTATTTACCCGACATGACCCCATCTTTTATATTTTACCAAAAAACATGTTATAGGGAAACAGGTTTTTTTTCAAAATTTAGGGTACTTTTTTTGTTATATAGTAAAAAATAAAAACCCCAGTGGTGATTAAATACCCCCAAAAGAAAGCTCTATCTGTCCCCAAAAAATTATATGAAATTTGTTTCAGTACAGTGTTGCATGACAGAATAAACGTAAGTCAAAGTACTGCAGCTCTGAACACTGAAAAACACTGAACACTGAAAAATGGCCTGGCCGGGAAGGGGGTGAAACACCATGGTCTTTAAGTGGTTAAAAAACTTCCTGCTTGCTGCACCTTTGGTGCAGTTTCCAGCCTCATTCACACCTGAGCGTTTTGTCGCTCAAATACCTCAAAAAGTGCTACAACATTCATCAGAAGGAACAGGACCTCAACAGGATTGGCGCTTTCCTTATCAATTCCAAAAATGCAGACTTGTTCAGAAAAATAAGCTTAATCGTTTACATACTTTTTCTTTTTTTTAAAGGTTACGAGGAGACTGCGTATTTCCTACACAAATATTGTCTAATTTTAGATACTCTTATCAAGAACACGGAAGGCCACTCAACTCAGTTATGTTCAAGTGGAAGTAAGGGTGACAATTTTTTCATCTGTACCAATCCTTACCCCTATTCAATGTGCTTCCTCAACTAGAATTCTTGATATCTCAATCACTGATTTACCAAATTGTGAAATGAGGTCAAATGCAGCTAATGTCAAATATCCAGTTATAGGCAAAATTGAAGCAAGACAGCAAGATCGTGCAACCTAATGTTAGAGAAATTTAATGTTAATTTTTTATTTATGTATTCATGTTTGTTAGTGAACCTTACAATTCCTGTACCTTGAGTTTCTCTACTCAGCTAAATCTATATTTTGGTGCCTTCGCTATACTTAGCGAACTTCTGCTTTAGGCCCTGCTGACACCTAGACGTGTTGTAGCCTGAAGCTTGAAGCTACAAAATGCTCAATACAAGGAATCCTACTGTTTTGTATGACCCCTGTTCACACCCGAACATTCTGTCACTTGTAGCACAATGCCTGTAGCTTGAAAAAGTACACACGCTTCTTTTCAGGCAGATATGAGCATTTGTTTACCCCATAGACTGCTATAGAAATGCCTGAAAACGTGCGACAAAAGCATTTTTGAGTGTCTTTAAGTGGACCTTCCATGCAAAACTAGACTTACTACTCCCCAACACTAATGGTTTTAAAAAGCCATTTATAAACAAAAAGATTGCCCAGAAAAGAAAGTTACTGACTCGGAAGTGTCAAAAGCTGAGGTGGAGGTCTGTATATTTTTTCTGAGCTATCTGTTGATTGAGGGGGGTTGTCAGAATGGAAGGTCCAATTTACTATCAGCCTCATGCAATCCTCTGTCCTCCACAGCAGCACTCATCATGTTTCCAAACAGCTCCACCTCTGTCAGCTTGGCTTTCCTGAACTTCCTGTCCAGACTAAGATCACAAGGAAGAGCACAATCTCCGGGCAGGTGTCCATCTACTAGCATGGAGAAGGGAGAAGGAAAGAGGGAGCAATGAGGGAAGCAGGAAGGAGGGGAGTGGCTTGCTCTGCTGTGCCTGTGTGTTTGTAGAGGCACATACACAGCTTTCTGGCACACACAAGGGTGGCTCCATAGCACCCTGCAAGGGAAAGGAGCCACTCTAAAACAGGATATCAGTACCAGTGCTCAGGGGAGCAGCTGATTCTGCAGGAAGCTAATACTATTAAACATTAAGAAGCCGCATTCATTGAGAGTGATTTAATCAGCAGTTGTAAAAGCTTAAAAATATTTTGACTTTAATATCACTTTAATAAATACTAAAGGTCAGTATGTTGCCTCCTTTACCCACAGAGACAGCTCGGAGAGGGAGAGTGCTTGACTGCTCTGCTAGGCTACATTAAAGCAGATGTAGAGGGGGAAAAAATCTAGGAGGTGGGGATTTTTGCAAAGTCTGTATGGTGGATGCACTGTATGGCTAACACACTCAGTCCATTCCTGGCATCTCTAAGATACAGTGAACGGGTCGGGTGTCGGGGAGGATGTAACTCCTGTGGACATGCACAAGAGCTACATTATCAGTGGTCACCCAATGGCTGAAGAAGAGTTCCAGAAGTGTCAGCGGTGGAGATGGCAGCAGGGGGACAGTGATGAGGACCGAAGATCGATCTAACAGAGCTGGAGAAGGGCACCCTATTAAAAGCTAAGTTTGCCCTCATGTCCATACTTGCACATTAGGGCAAAAAAATAAAAAATGTCAATCAGTCTACTTCTGGTTTAAACTGTTAGAGTTCTCGGTTTCTGTATGTGTCGGTATTTCTACATGCAAAATTGTATGTGTTTTCTATAGAAGTAGCTTTGTCAGATAATTGTTTCATGTACTAGTTGCTGTTTTGAGTATAGCAGTCCTTTAACCTCTTCCCGACGTTAGGACGTTCTATGCCGTCCTGGAAACCCCTTTGTGACTGAAGACGTACAGTGTACGTCGCCAGCATCGTGGCTGTTTAAACAGATGCCTGGACTCTTTTTAAACTTGTAAAGCCGACTGTCGGCTTTACAATAGAAGCAATTCTGGCTACTCAGCTGTCGCCAGATTGCTTCTAGAGTCCCGTGAAGCCGGACTTCCGTGGCCGGCTTCCGTGGTGTCCGCGGGGAGCTGGGGAGGAGATGGACGAACCTCCGTTCATCGATCCCCCTCCCCGTTCTATGGGACCGGGAGCGATGCAGATTGCATCACTTCCGGACCCTGGGCTGTCAGTGCTTGGCCCTGGAAGCCCAGCTATAAGCTATTGAAGTGTGATCTGCACTTCAATAGCTTATTTCTAGTGTAATGGTGACACTGGGGGTCTTTTGGACCCCCAGCATCACTTAAAAGAGTACCTGTCACCACCATCTGCCATAACATGGGGGGATTGTAAGCCCCCCTATGTGATAGCAATCAAAGTAAAGTAAAAAAAACAAAACAGTTTTTAAAATAAAAATTAAATAAAATATATCTAAAAATAATTTCAACATTTTTTAAAAAGTCCCCCGCGAGCACACGCGTCACCACGTAAGCACACGTCGGGTGCTACACATGTTGGGTATCGCCGCGCACGCTGGAGTGAGAGCAAAAATTTTAGGGCCAGTATTTTTTATATCTCTAAATTGATGACCTGTGGGGGCTTTTAAAGCGTTGTCTAAGGACTTTTTGGGGTACTGACGTTTGTCGCCATTTCACGGACACACGCAATTTGTAACCTGGGCATGTTGGGTATCTATTTACTCGTTGTAACCTCATCTTTTATATTTTATTAAAAAATTGGTATTTTATTGTGTTGTGGGGCATTTAAGTACATTTTTCACTACATTTTGGGGTTTCATAAGAAGGTGCGCTAATATCGTGCAACATAAAAATTTGCAACTGCAAACATTTTATTCTATAGGGTCTTGGCTTTCAGAAAATATATAATGCTTGGGGGTTTGAAGTAATTTCCAGGACACAGTGACTGCTCAGTGATACATTGTAACAGCCTATGATTTAAATCATTGGCTGTCATCACTGTCTCAGTATACAGCTGTATAATAAGTGTGGGTGCACTTATTGTGAAAGAGGTAAATTAAGGTTGAATAGACATGTAGCTGAAGTTCTATGCTTTGTTTACGTTCAGAACTTGGATAATTGCCTCTGTCCTTAAGGGGTTAAGAGACATGTCCCTGTTTGTAGAATCCAGGGTGTTTTTTTTAACAAATATGATTGTTCACTGACTTCTGACCCTTTCAGATTTCCCTTAAACTTGTCCAAACTGGAATTATTGGATGTGTCTGCGTGCTGGCAAAAGTGATGTTTACTTCCTCTTGTGGGAAATGTGCTGTCGTAGAGGTAATTTTTATTTACTGTTTTTGTCAGTTTCAATATACTTTAATAAATGGAATACGTTTTTCTAAGACTACAGTTGGGAAGATGTTTATAGGTTAAAAGAACTAAGCTCTTTTTGGGCTGTCTTCAATGGTAATAAACTGCTAACAAGGGTGAACAGCATGCACCTAAAGCAGGGGTGGGCAACTCCAGCTCTCCAGCTGTTGTGGAACTACAAGTCCCATGAGGCACTACAAGACTGACAGTTCCAGGCATGACTCCCAGAGGCAGAGGCATGTTGGGATTTGTACTTAAAGCACAGCTGGAGGGCCAAGTTGCCCACCCCTGACCTAGTAGACATGTGCGATTCGTTTCGTTACAAATCGAAATTCGTACGAATTTTCCTGAAATTCCGAAAGAACAAATTTTTTTGACGGCGCACAAGTCTATGACCTAGAGGGTCCATCATGTAGCTTTAGAGATCTTCCAGGGTGCCATGAAACCCCAGGTACACATTTTTGCAAATAGCAAATTCAGCTTTAACTAGTTGCGTCCGGAGCAATTTCCTACTATTTGTATACACACATGATAAAATCTACATTTTTGGCTAGGAAACAGCTTAAAACCCCCAAACAATAATATTTTCTGAAAGCAGAGGCCCTGTAGAATAAAAAAAATGCTAGTTGCAATTTTTTATGTCGCACAGTATTTGCGCAAATGTTTATCAAACCAGTATTTTTAGGATAAAGTACACTAAAATGAAATTTAGTGCACAGAAACAGAATATAATACCCAATTGTTCGGTAAAATATAAAAGATGGGATTATAACGGGTAAATTGATACCAAACATGTCAAGCCTTAAAATTGTGTGCCTCTGTGAAACTGCAAATCTTTTTTGTTCGTAGGCACACCTGACACGTGTTTATGCTTCTATGTGCCTGTACATGGGGGCAGGAAACTTTACAAATTTTTTTTGACACTTTATTGCCATCACATAGGGGGCTAATGAGCCCCCTATGTAATAGCAAATATGACGTGACAGGTCCTCTTTATTGCGCCATCTAGGTCACCTAGGGAACACAAAGAAGCTAGTGAAGCAAAGATCTGCTTCGCCAGCTTCTTCCCCTGGCTCTAGGTGCCGGAGAATGTAAACGGTGACACCGTAAGTGATGTAATACACATCGCTTCCGGATCCATTGATTGGAGAAGAGATTAGCGGCTAGAAGCTTGCTGATCTCCTCCCGATCAATGAGGGGAGACCGGCCATGATGGGGTAGTCGGCAGCAAGGGAGAGCCCACCAGTATTTTAAAATGGCCTTCGGTGCTGGCATGTACTTTTAGCTGATTTAGCAAAGTGTCCAAACCCAAGAAGTGACTTTTATCTTCAATATCTGGTCCCTACATTGCACACTGATTGCACACTGTGTGTTACATTGTTGCCCTGATCCCTGCGTGGCCCCGAAACGTCGGTTATAATTATTGCAACATGTATGATGATTTGTCCAATTAAATGGGCTTTATCGTTTGAATATTTTCCACTGAGCGCTGGTGATTCCTGTTCATTTGCTGTTTGATGTGCACAGCCCCATCCGTGAGTATCACTGCGAGCACCATTATTGTGATTTGGGACGGAGACGCTGTGAGGAGTGCAGGGGGACATATTGGACTTTGGTCCCTACAAGTGATGGGCAACCTTACTGGCCAATAGTGAAGTGTGGGAGGCAAGAGGGGTAGACCATACCTCCAGCTTTAAAGAAGAACTCTGGGAATTTAAAAAAGTTACCTTTGCAGTGGGGCTACCCCTGCACTGCAAGGGTTAAGTGCTTGTTTTTTTTAGGAGACCCAAATAAAGCAGATTTACTTACCTGATCCTGGGTCCTGCTGGGCTGCTAGACCGTTCCCCACAGCCTCTTCTCCCTGGGCTCTGGCAGATCAGGTCCATTTACGTGAACTAGATGCAAGGATGCCAGGGGACATTCCACAGACAGAGGAGAGGGAGACAGAGTTGAGCGCAGACCGCTGCGGGACTAAGGATCAGGTTCGTAAAATAGCTTTATTTGAGCCTCCTAGACAAAATGAGCACCTAACCCTTGCAATGCAGAGATAACCCCACAGCAATGGTAAGTTGTTTAAATTCCCAAAGTTCTTCTTTAACCAGTTGACATCCGCGGTGTTAAACCCCCTTCCCATCCAGGCCATTTTTCAGTATTCAGCACTGCGGTACTTTGACTGACATTTATTCCGTCATGCAGCGCTGTACTGAAATTAATTTTATACCCTTTTTGGGGACAGATAGAGCTTTCTTAAATCGCAAGGCACATTGTGCCTGCAGTGCGTTCCAATCAAAATAGTGCTTGCTGCATTTTGATCGCACCGGAACACACTGCAGACACAAAAGTGAGCCGGCCGCGTTCCGGACAGATTTGGACCGGAATGCACTGCTTATGGTGTGAACCGACCCTAAAGCTGGAGATATGGCCTGACCCCTCTTGCCTCCCACACCTCACTGTTGGCCAGTAAGGCTGCCCATCACTCGGAGGGACCAGAAATTGAAGATAAAAGTCGCTTCTTGTGTAACTGTTGGCCTTGGGTTTGGGCGCTTTACAATACATCTAAGGCACCGTTCACACCAGGGTGTTTCGTTGCACGTTTTTTTCTACGCTGAAATGCATGCAATTTAGAATCCCATGTATTCCTATGGGGGCTGTTCACGCAAAGGCGCTAAATCGCGTGTCAAAATACGCCTGTTGTTTGAAATAGTCCCTGAGCTTCTTTTGTGGCACTTATCAGCTCGTTTTCCTCCGTAGACTTCAATGGAATTAATCAATTGCCGATCAGCGTGTTTTTGTGTGCTTGTGCGTGTTTTTTTAGCACGTTTTTGCAGCTGAGACTGCTATACATTGGATAACTGAAAACGAGCTGAAACATGCATAAAAACTGTGCAAAACAAACGCGGGCAAAGCGTGCTGAAACGCTGTCGCTCAGGTGTGAATGGGGTCGAAAAGTACATGCCAGCACTGAGGGCTATTTTAAAATACTGGTGGACCGAGGGTAATGATTCGGTTGTGGCCCCCCACCTACATTTTCATCCCCCAGTTCAAAAATACATATTACTATAAATATAAAGACACAACGGAAACGAGCTGCCGGCTTTGTTTATCTACAAGTCCACAATGATGTTTTTGTCCAACACAAACAAGTAAATTACTCATTTAGCTAAAGTCAATGAGATTTTCCACTTGCACGGATGATTCATTTTTAACGGAACTGATCAATTTAATGTCAAAATGATCATTTTGTTTTCATTCATTTTTTAACCACTTGCTGTCCGGGGCATTTTCTTACTATTTGCGCACACATGATAACATATACATTTTTGGTTAGAAAACAGCTTCAGACCCCCAAACAATGATATATGTTCTGAAAGCAGAGGCCCTGTAGAATAAAAAAATGCTAGTTGCAATTTTTTACATCTCTCGGTCTTTGCGCAAATGTTTATCAAACCAGTATTTTTAGGAAAAAATACATTACATTAAAATTTAGTGCACAGAAACATAACATAATAACCAATTTTTTGGTAAAATCTGAAAGATGGGGTCATGCCGGGTAAATAGATACCAAACATGTCAAGCCTTAAAATTGCGTTCGCCTGTGAAGCTGCAAAAAAGTAAATAATAAAAATTTCCCATAGTGAACATTTTAAACGCTTTTACCGCTTATCAGTTTAGTGCTAACAGTGATTGACAGGACTAGAATTATTGCTCTCCCTCTGACGTTCGCGGCGATATGTAACATGTGTAGCGCAATTGTCGCTTTCGCACGTAGGCGCACCGACGTGTGTGTATGTGCGTGCACATGGGGGGCGGGGGACTTTTAACTTTTAAACACTTAATTTTTTTTTACACTAACCCTGTTGCTATTACATAGGGGGCTAACAAGCACCCCTATGTAATAGCAGATAGGGTGTGACAGCTCCTCTTTATGGAGACATCAGTGGTCTTTCAGACCCCTAATGTCACCTAGGGACCCCAAAGAAGCTGAGGAAGCAGAGATCTGCTTCCCCAGCGTTATCTCCTGGCTCTAAGAGCCGGAGACTGTGTACAGTGACACCGGACGTGATGTAATCCATACCAACACCAAAGGTGGAGGTCGGGCGCCGCCGCACGGTACAAACGATCCGGCCTCTGTACGCCGGATCGCTTGTATACTTGTACAATAACAGCCATTGCTGGCTGTTAAAAGCGCTACCATGAACAGCAGCCGTGTTCTTATTTTAACCACTTTAAAGGGCCGCCGTCTATAGACGTATTGCGGCCCGGAAGTGGTTAAAGATGACATTTCTTTCTATCAAACCATCATACCTCATGGTCATATTGTGAAGTGTATGGCCGGCATAAGGCACAGCAGAGCAAAGATCATGAGCACAGTGCAGCAACCCACAGCCAGAAATAACTTTGTAGCTCCAGTGACATTAAAAAGGAACTCCAGGAAATGTAAAAAATTAACCCTTACAGTGCGTCTTCCCTTGCACTGTGACGTCATCAAGATGTGAGAGAGGGCCAAGGAACATACCAACACCAAAGCAAAGTGGAAGGGAGGTGAGTGGTCACCGCTGCAGGCCTGAGGATCAGGTGAGTATATATTCTTTAGTTTAGTCACTAGACCAAAACGAGCAGTTAACCCTTGCAGTGCGGGGGTAGCCCAACTGCAAGGGTTCATTTCTAGATTTCCTGGAGTTCTTCTTTCATGTGTTACCCTACTGCTTAATGGATCTAGGTAACATGAAGAGACAATCAAAATGTACAATCTTTAAAATACCACTGTACAGAAACCTTAAAGGATTTGTAAAGTCCCAGCAAAAATACACAAATGCAGTGTTACAAACATAACGTTTACATTAGAATAAACATGCATGCACAATTTTTTGCAATCACACTGCACTGGAACACTCGGCATTGCCGTACCATGCGTTCCAGTGCGGGCGATCACACTGTGGGTGGGAGGCGCGTTTGGGGTGCCATTATAATGAATGGCACTGTAACGCACCTCCTGCAGCAGAATTTGTCAGGCCGAAACCGAAAATGACTTTTTCCCACCTTTTTATAACTTTTTAAAAAATAATTGTATTGTAAGCACATGGAGCTTGAATAGCTTCAGCCAGGGAATGACAGCTGCCAGTGGCAAGATTCCGCAGGCGGCAGCTGAATGTAAATACAGCAGGTAGTGGGCTGGTGCAATAACCAGCCTTCTATTGGCCATTTCAAATTTCAATAGCCGATAGCAGGCTGGCTATTGCACCCGCCCACTGCTTGCTGCCAGCTACTCCCAGCATGGAGGAGAGAGCTAGGGGCTCCACCCAAATAATCGATAATGAGCATAGTTGACAACTATGCTCATTATCGATTAATCAATTAGTTGGATGCAGCCCTACTGGATTACAGGTGTGCTTTGCATCTTTTTTCCTGCTGCTTGATGTGATGCAATCTCGATTTCTTAAGATTACATATCCCATCATGCATTGCTTCCATAAAGCAGTGACAATGTTACATTGTTCAGATGTTAAGTTGTAGTGCAGGCGGCAGATGACAGGCTGTATGAAACTGTGTCAGTGCATTGAGGTACATCCTATGGGCATCTTCAATAAGTAAGTTTACAAACTTCTAGATGGATACAGTTATTAGGAGTGGGATAGAGTAATGGAAATTCAATATAGAAATATAAATTTATTGTTAGTTTGTGACCATAGATACCCTTTACATGTGTGCAACTCACACAAGATTGAATGCATTAGGAAAAACTGCATTAAACTGCATTAAACGGTATGTTCCGAAATGCACAAAGTTCCAGTACATATTCATATTCTACATTGTCAGCATTCTTCAACAAGGCTCAAGCTTGACCCTTCACTGCCACTCCTTATACCCCAGGTGAGGCCTTTTAATTTGTAGAATCTATGTATGTGGAATAACTACATTTTAGAACTTGCAGAATTAGCCAAACTCACAGTACAAAACTTAGCTTACAGGAGAAGATGACCTTTCTTTGGCTATGGGCTACTGCACATTATGCTTTTGTACTTAAAGTGGAACTAAAGTCCTCCGTACTCACCTCTCTCATCTTCCTTCCATCATCTTCCATAGTCGCCATCTTTGCCATCTTGATTGGCTGACCAGGAATAATGCAATTTCTGCACACAGCACTTAATTCATCTTGGCACAAGGCACAGCGAGAATGTACACTGTGGTGTGCAGGCCTCGTTCAGTGTACATTCTAAAGATGATTGTGATCAGGTAGATGCGCTTTTGTTGCATTACTGACATAGTATGTTACTTTTTTTTTAAAGGTAAAGTTCTGTTTTAAAGTTGAACTCTGCGAATTACACAAAAAGTACCCTTGCAGTGTCTTCTCTTTCTCCACAAGGGTAATTAATTCTAGGGATAGATAGAGGAATACGTTGTAATACCTAACTTATTTCTCGCTCTGGCAAGTTTCAGCATTCACCTCGTCTCCCTGATGCTCTGGGTTTTGGGCAGTCCCTCTCCGTCCTCATATACAAGACCTCAGTGTCTAAGCGCCAGCCTGACAGTCTAAGGGTCTATTCACACCAGCCGCTGCGCAAAGCGCACAGTGCCTGACACAGTGCAGTGCCTGATACAGTGCCGAAAAGCTGATGCTGCAACGCGGTGGTGTGAAAGGTGTCCATCCGTGACAAGGCAAGCTGCCTTGTCTTGTGTTGGGGCTGCGCTGCAAACAATGGCCAGCGCAGCCCCAACGCATGTGGAGTGATTGGACCGTTAGAGAAGAGACTTTGGGGTTTCTGCAAAGGCAGAAACATCTTCAGACATAATTGTTCCCGGCCTTAACCAGTTGACATCCGCGGTGTTAAACCCCCTTCCCATCCAGGCCATTTTTCAGTATTCAGCGCTGCGGTACTTTAACTGACATTTATTCCGTCATGCAGCGCTGTACTGAAATGAATTTTATACCCTTTTTTGGGGACAGATAGAGCTTTCTTTTGGTGGTATTTATTCACCACTGGGGGTTTTATTTTTTTACTATATTAAGGAAAAATTACCGAAATTTTTTTAAAAAAAACAGTTTCCCCTATATTAAATGATAAAACATTTATTATTACCCAATTTTTTGGTAAAATATAAAAGTCGGGGTCACGTCAGGTAAAAAGACACCAAACATGTCAAGCCTTAAAATTGCGTGCGCGCGCGAAACCTCAAAAAACGATAATACCCAAAATTGGCCATAGGCGACGCTTTAAAAGCTTTTACCGCTCATCAGTTTAGTGTTATCAGTGATTGATGGCCCTAAAATGATTGCTCTCACTGCGACGTTCGCGGCGATATGTAACGTGTGTAGCGCAATTGTCATTTTTGCGCGCTGGTGCACCGGACGCGTATTTACGTTGGGGCCGAAAAAACAAGCACATATAGACGATCGGCGGGCTATGGAGCCGCCGATCGTCTATATGTGAAACACTGGGTAACGGGTGTTTGCATTGGTCGGGTCTTTTCTGCTCGTGCGCCGCCCCCTAGCTAAAAATGCCGTCTGGGGATGGCAGCCCACCAATGTTGCAGTGCCGTCCGTTTTTTTACAACGGGCGGACGGCAAGTGGTTAAAGTATGTTTCCACTTTTGCAGCCAAACTGGGATAACACCTATTTTATATTTCTTATATGTTCCCAATTACATTGCATACGCTAAAATAAATATTTAAGAAATGCTTCTTGCAGTTTATTGTGCTTTTTACTTGCTAAAATTTCTACTTTGCTTTTCATGTTAGGAGAGCTTGTGAGAGGTTTGTCTGTACTCTCCTCACTGGTTTATTGAAATCTGTGAAGTAGAATTGAACATTGTCTGTTCTAACAAGGGGTTAAACAACCCTTGCTTCTTCATTGTATATTACTGAGCGAAACACACTACACACATTCATGTCCTCAATCTTTCTATAAGGACAGGTCACTGTGAAGGTGCTCAGAAAAACGTGGAATCTGCCACTTTGCAATACACTTATCATGGTTGCAATGCTCTGCAGGCTCCAATGCAAACATTTTTTATAAATGCACATTATTGTATTAATATAGATGCATTTATTACACAGGTGGACTATGCCTTTAAGTTTCTTTCACTTTCTTCCCATTTTAAGAAAGGCAGAAGGTTAGGAAAAATCTCCCTAGTGGGTACACAGACAATAATAAAAGCCTGACAAAGATCTGAACCCTTCCACACTCTATCCAAAGCCTGGAATTGGACTTAGACCAAAGTTCATTGAAGAAAATAATGGAGCTGATTTCTGAAAACAAACATGGGAGCTACGTATAGCCAGTGCCTATAGCAATCAATCAGGTTTTCTATTATCCGTAAAACTAAAACAATGCAACTGATGATTTCTTATCATATGCAGATGTTTGATTTTTTTCTCTATCTTATTCCAGGTTTCTTAAATCAAAATTGTGAGCAGAAACCGGAGCAAACTTGGTGCTGTTACTTGTAGTAAACATTCCGTTTTCTTGCTGTATTTGACAAATGAAACTTCTTATAGACATCTGCTCCAACGTGCTCCAGCTTTTGTAGATGAGCCCTTGTATTTGTTACTGGGGTTGTATCATGCATATTTCCACAATATGGCATTATGACCCTCAGCTCTGCTTCAATGCACTGCAAGAGTTAAAGAACTATGGGGTAAGTGTTTTTCCTCATAGTTCTCCTCAGGGTCACGGAAGAACATAAACTAGCGTCGTCCCTAGACCCAAAGCCCAGTATACCGTGAGCTACAGCTCGCGGTATACTGAGACGCCGCAGCCGAATCCCGACATTACGGTCGAGATCCACCCAGCTGCGTGATTGACAACTGGCTCTGCCTATCTAGAGGCAGAGCCAGCTGTACCCGCCCCCTCCCCCTCCCCCTCCTCCACTCAGCGCTGGAGGATCGGACAAAGGAGTGGGGATCCCTGCAGGGAGCCGTGAGTGACAATCACGGCTCTCTGCAGGGACTGAATTGAGAAGTGAGCGAGCGACGGCATGTGTTCGCTCACTTCCCGATCTATTGAGCCAGTGTGTGACAGTCTCATTGTCACAGGTCGGCTCGAATTATGAGGTTGAGTGAAAATCACTATCCTCATAGTTCTCCTTTAAGTTCTGGTTCATACTTAGCGTTTTGTAGCGCTTTTTCTGCCCTAAACAAACGCTCAAAACCCCCCAAAATCCCATTCATTTCTATGGCCCTGTTCACATCTGAGAGTTTTGTCCCAATAAGCAAAACGCCTGTCGCTGGAAAAAGTACATGAGCTTTTTTTTGGCATGTTCCAGCTCGTTTTGTCCCCATAGACCTAATAGGAAACACCTGAAAAATGCGCATTTGCTGTGTTTTTGTGCACGCTTTATGTGTGTTTGCTAATTCACGTCAATGAGCTACAATCTGCTAACAAAAACATGATGATTTATGCGCATTAAAACACGCGCAAAAAAGCGCACAAAAACGTGGTTAGAAATGCACAAAAACGCCGTCGTCTAGGTGTGAACCCTGTCTAAGTGCTCATTTTGTCCATAGAGCGAAAGTAACAGAGTAACAGATTCACCTGAATCTCAGACCCGGCTGGCTCCTAGACCAGTCCCTGCAACCTCACCCCCCTTCGCTGCGATTATAGAATGTCCTTCTATTGGGCGTGATGACTCACAGGACCTTAGACCACCAAAGCAAAGTATTAGAACACATACACTGGTTTGTGGTGTGAAGGCTGTGCCTGGAATTCCCTGGAAACAGCGCCTCGCACTGCAACCTTTTTTATTACAATTTTATTGCAATGTCACACTCCATTCAGTTTTATGGGCCTCAGTGCAATATGTGCACGGAGTACTCTTTTTCCAGCACACTCCAATGCAGCACAGTGGTGTGAACGGTGCAGATTGTAAACAAAGGCAAATTACCTTGTCTTTGCGTTGGGACTTGGCTGGGCATCCCAACGTATCTGGTGTGAATGGGCCCTAATGCAGAGTGAGGAAGGTGGAAGAGAGAAATCACTTGTCCATGAAGAATTCTATTGGAGCCAATAATGGATCTCCTCATAAGATGTACCCTCAAAGACTTTCTGTACAAGTTACCCGTGAAAAAACACTGGTCCAGGGCAAAATTACAGACCTATGTGGCAAATTGTGAGACACAACAGAAAAATGATGTATTGGAAAGGTTTAGTCAGCCCCTCCTTATCGATTCCAATGGTTGTGCATGACTTTGTGTATGGGTGTCTTATAGAAACAATGGTATTGATTGTATCCTGTCCTAGAAACATTACATTGTGGTCAGATATATTTTTTTGTATGCTAATTTTTACAAACAAGTCACTGGGTCATTCCGTAAAAATCATCATTTCAAACCCATGCCTGAGGGTACACTGTAAACTGGTTTGCAGTTCATGAAAAGTGATGCTCCATTAGCCTTGAAAGCTGAGTCTTTGCTGTGACCAACATTTAACTAAAAAATAATTGAATCTGGAGGCAGACGATAACTGTGAGAGCAGCTGTTAGGCAATTCCAGATAACATATGTTACACTGATGATATATCTTTCTTAAAGGAAATCTCCGCAGAGAGAAATATGGAGGCAGCCATTGCTCATCTGCTTCTGAAAGTGCTAGCTTCTTGGCTGTCATTCTGATACAGTGGCTACATTTCGGAGTCGAATAAGTTAGTTTTCCAAAGCAGTAAGAGGTGCTCACTTTGCAAGCCGGATATTTACTAAGCTTAGGGAATAAGGTGAAGAAGTGTTCATTTCAAACACCCAAATCCTGTTTTTCCCTTGCACATAATTGGGGTTCACCTTATTTATTTCTGAGCAAAGTAAAAACTATCTACTCTTTAAGTCAACTCTACTCTAATGCTGAACAGGTATATAGCCAGGAAAATCAGAAATCCCGACCTCCATTGTACTGTGTCAGTGACTAAGAATGCCCTTAAGCCATTAGATCATCACAACAACCAGGCAGCTGGCATTTTCAGAAACCAACTATTAATGGCAGCCATGGTATTACTTTCAGCATAGCGTTCCCTTTAAAGATGACCTGAAGTATGAAAGGGTGCTTGATGACAGCACTGGTACTTGATGACAGCACTGGTGCTCGATGACAGCAATGGTGCTTGATGACAGCAATGGTGCTTGATGATAGCAATGGTGCTTGATGATAGCAATGGTGCGTGACAGCACTGGAGCTCAATGACAGCAATAATACTTGATGACAGCGTCGATGCTTAAAGACAGCAATGGTGCTTGAAGACAGCAATGGTGCATGACAGCACTGGAGCTTAATGACAGCAATGGTGCATGACAGCACTGGAGCTCAATGACAGCAATGGTGCTTGACAGCACTTGGGCTCAATGGCAGCAATAATACTTGATGACAGCACCGGTGCTTAATGACAGCACTTGGGCTCTTTCCTTGTGCAGGGTGACTGGTCTTATTTCTCCACCCTTCTGTAGTTTTCTTCAGGCAGCCTGTTGTGGATGGAGCCTGCTGGGTCCCTCCCACAGCTCTGCTCTCTGTATAGGATATGTGCAGCACAGTGATGATGTCACTTCTACCAGGTGATATCTGGGTTTTCAAAGGTATTTGGTGCACACAGAGTGGATTTATATCCTTTGTGGCAATTGAGGAATATATTTAAGTGAAAATGTTTGTGCTCGGAGTTCAGCTTTAAATAAAAACCAATATGTTCATGTACAAAGAGAGCTACAAAGAGGCCTGTTAGCAGACTCCATTAAGTAACATTCTAGATGATTATTCTATTAGCCCCTACATAAAAGAAACCTGCTAAATATTATCCCATTAGCCCCCCCATAAGAGAGACCTGATGAATATTATTCAGTTAGCCCTTCCAGAAAGGGGATCTTTGCTGCATCCTTCTCATTGTTGACTTCCTATCTCCCATCCAGCCTACAAGTTATTACTCCGGCTGCTAATTAACCCTCTCAGCTTCATTTGTTTATTGCACAGGCTGACATTCAAATCAGAACCAATAGCCAAAGTCGGCTCAGATCAATCTGGCAACTTATTATTTAAACTAATTTTAAATACCAACAAATCTAATTATTAGTGAATCAAGCCAAAGTCTAAATCACATTATTTCACATAGCTCAAATCTTATTTTCCTGAAGTTCTAAAGTTACAGTATGTAGTATCCTGTTATAACATCAGCATTGTTTGATAATGAAATCAAAGCTTACTTGAATAAAAATCCCTTTTATGTAGTGATTGCTGCCTTCTGTCTGCCTATCACTTTCTCCAACTTCCTGGATTCCCAGTGTGCTTTGCATCTCTTTCCCTGCTGCTTGATTTTAATGCACTCTGGATTTCTCAAGACTACATATTCCATTATGCATTGCTTACAGCAAGCAATGACAATGTTACATTGTTCAGACTTTGAGTCGTAGTTCAGAAGGCAGGCTCTGTGCAATTGGTGACCAGTGGCAGACCTGAGGAACAAAAGGCCCTGGTGCAAGATTTTTTCTAAAGCCACAAGCTCAGAAGACCATCAGACCATCACCCCCAATCGTAATCCACCATCCCTTGTTGAAAAGCCCATTGGACGAATGTCAGATCACCGCCTGCCAACGCACCGCCCACACACATTGCAGCATATGGCATCAGTGGTGAGCGCTCCACTCAGTGTATCACCAGTCCATGTACACTAACAAAAGCAGCTTTACCATGACAGCCCTGAGCCCCCAAGCCGGCTCCTCACCATCTCTTCCACCGGGGCTTCGGCCTGTCCCGATCACCACACTGCTATCTTCCTAACTGCGAAGTGGAGCAGTCCAAGAGCTTTGCAGCACCCCAGACACACCCCCAGCCCGCTTACCTCCGCCCCACTCAGGGAAATGGAGGGGCGGAGACAACGGCACAAGAGGCAGAGACTGCACAGCCCCCCCAAGAGCTGCACAGCCCTCCTAAGAGCTGCACGGCCCCCCTGAAAGCAGCAGAGCCCCCCTAAGAGCCGCACAGCCCTCCTAAGAGCTGCACAGCCCGCCTGAGAGCTGCACAGCCTCCCTAAGAGCCACCCGGCCCCCCTTAAGAGCCTTAAGAGCCGCACAGCCCCCCTAAGAGTCGCACAGCCCCCAACACACAGTATGCAGCCCTATATTATTCTGCATTGCTGTTAAATGTATTGCTGGGATTTGCAGCCCACTATAGCTTATGGTCTTATTATGCATTGCTGTATAATGTATTGCTGGGATTTGTTGTCCTCTATAGTTGGTGTTATTCTACATTGTTGTATTGTATACTGTATTGCTGGGATATATAGTCTTCTATAGTAGGTGGTATTCTGCATTGCTATATATTGTACTGCTGGGATATGAAGCCCCCTATAGTTGGCAGTATTCTGCATTGTTATACAATGTATTGCTGAGATTAGTTTCTTTACAGGTTGGAGTCAGTGGCAGAACTACCGGGGTCACAGCGGTCACAGCTGCAACTGGGCCCTGGTGCTCCACCACTGACTTCAAGCTGTAGAGAGACTGTTCCCTTGCAGTGTGCTGCATGACATGTACCTTAGTAGCACACTGCAATGGAACACTTCACTCATTAGCACAGTACAAAAGGTACATTTTACTCTGTAGTGTAGTTAAAACCTCTTGTATTGTATTTTATTTTTCTTCTAAGATTTATTAATTCATAATTAGTTCAGACAGTCGCATGAAGTGTTTTTGGAAAAGAAATCGTCAGTATTCGGGTCTAAGGGCAGACTTGTCCTAGATTGTTCACTTCACTGAAGAGAGCCGCACAGCCCCCCTGAGAGCCGCACAGCCCCCCTGAGAGCCGTACAGCCCCCCTGAGAGCTTTACTGAATAACCCTGTATATTTTGAGATAGAGTAGGAAATTGTGAAAATTCCTTTCAGGTTTTTTTTTGCTGCCTATATTTCGTTGGTGATATTTCCTGTCCCTGTAACACAAAAGTAAGTTTAGAGAAATTCCCACTTAGACAGATGGGACGTGAACAGGTGTCCCCGATTGGAGACTCTCCCCAGCAAAGACCAGCAATAAAACCCTAGAAGATATGTTGTCCGCACACCATTCTGCTTCGGAATATCATTTTTATTCATATTCCTTTAGCATGACATGTGAATCAAACGTTTCGGAGCCTCACAGGGCCCCTTCGTCAGGCAAAAGTGTCGACGAAGTGGCCCTATGAGGCTCCGTAACGTTGCATTCACATGTCATACTAAAACAATATGAATAAAAATGATATTCTGAAGCAGAATGGTGTGCAGACAACATATCTTCTAGATTGTATACTGTGGCACCATCCGCCAGTTGTTCCAGTGGATTCTGGGTACATCAGTACGGTGTGCGAAGGGGATATTACATAGCAATAAAACCCTGACACAGCTTCTACTAGCCAAAGGTTAAAAAAAAGAAAATTTGTCAAAACAGATATGGTCACATTTTCAAGTCATTTCCAGGAGCTGCTTATGTGGTTTTGTCATAAGTACCATTATGTTGTATTGGAAGCACAACCAATGCATCCATATCTAATATTTATTCTGATAGAACATACAGTATATTTCTAACATTTATATTCTTATCCTCATTAAAGTAGAATTCCTACCCAAACCTGTTTGGATGTATCTGGGAAGCTTTTGAAGGTCTCTTACTGCTGTTGTTTCCCATACTCCCATTTCCATATGACAGGGTGTCACATGGACAGAATGTTTGGCCGAATCTTCCCAATGGGGATAACGACAGCAACAAAAACCCAACAACGAGGGGGAGAGATACAACCTGTTGGGTTTTTATTGTTGTCTGCCTGTTCCCATCCAAGTAACTCAGGTTTACTGTATTGTTTGCCCTAGAAGTGAGGGGAAAGATTATTAAAGGAGAACTATGAGGTGAGTGCCTTTCACTCACCTCATAGTTCTAGCCGACCTGTGACAATGAGACTGTCACAGGTCGGCTCAGTAGATCGGGAGGTGAGCGAACACATACCGGCGTTCGCTCACCTCTCGATCCTGTCACGGCTCTCTGCCGTGACAGGGGAGGGGCTGGATTCCCCCCTCCCCGCTCTGATCCTCCATCGCTGACTGGCGGAACGGACGGGGAGGGGGCGGGTACAGCTGGCTCTACCTCTAGATAGGCAGAGCCAGCTGTCAGTCACGCAGCTGGGTGGATCCCGGCACAATTGTCGGGATCCGCTTCAGCTGCGGCGTCTCAGTATACCGCAAGCAGCAGCTCGCTGTATACTGCGGCGTCCCAGTATAAGGAGAACTATGGGGAAAAGCCTTAACCCCATAGTTCTCCTTTAAATGTACATAGACAACATTGAAAGGCTTTTAATATACAACTAAAGGCTCCAGTTTGACAGTCTAAACACGTACTAAATCCAGTTACTATGTGATGCACAAGCTTTATAAAGTAAACAAAACACTTCCTCTACCATCCCTGACTGAGTCAAATCCTTTTTATGTGAGTCTCACACACTCCCCCTCCCAGACACTGCAGATGACAGTGGGAGGGGTTTAGTAACAGAGGCAGTGGGATTATGGGATTTGTAGTTAAAGCACAGCTGGAGGGCCAGAGTTGCCCACCCCATGCCCTACAACATCTCCTCACACTGCAGTGCAAGCAAGCACAGCCTACACGAGGGACAACTCTGCTTTGAACTAAGGAACAGTGCAGCACTATTGCCACACCATCACAGGAAGCTGTATAAGGTGGCAGGATAAAAAGGTATTTGTAGGGCTATGCAAGGGGATTAAAGGAGAACTATAAGGGCCGGGGCTTTTCCCCATAGTTCTCCTTAGGGTAACGGGAGGACACAAACTAGCGTCCTCCCGTTACCCTAAGCTCAGTATACCGCGAGCTTCAGCTCGCGGTATACTGAGACGCCGCAGCCGGAGC
>NW_017306537.1:1301580-1305709 GCF_000935625.1 Nanorana parkeri
GTCCTCCCGTTACCCTAAGCTCAGTATACCGCGAGCTTCAGCTCGCGGTATACTGAGACGCCGCAGCCGGAGCGGATCCCGACATCGATGTCGAGATACGCCCAGCTGCGTGAGTGACAGCTGGCTCTGCCTATCTAGAGGCAGAGCCAGCTGTACCTGCCCCCTCCCCAGTCCGTTCCGCCAGTCAGCGCTGGCGGATCGGAGCGGGGGGAATCCAGCGAGGGAATCCAGATCGAGAGGTGAGCGAACGCCGGTACATGTTCGCTCACCTCCCGATCTACTGAGTCGACCTGTGACAGTCTCATTGTCACAGGTCGGCTAGAACTATGAGGTGAGTGAAAAGCACTCACCTCATAGTTCTCCTTTAAGAGAAAACTGTAAGCGCAGATGGACTTATAATTCAAGCAGACCTTCTACCTCCTGCTTCTGACCAGATCTTTTGAGTAGCCCAAATCTTACGAAAAGACAATCTTGAACTCTACTTAAGCGTCTTCTGAAAAGATTGTGGTTACTCAGCATTCCACAGGGACCATAGGGAATTAGTAGCCACCCTCCAGAAGGAAGGACAGTGTCAGCACCAATTCAGAGATGATTTGAGGGTCAACAGTCGAATGATACACAAATAAGATACATTTTTGTTAATATTTATGGTACTTGAATGCATTTTTAAGATTTAACTCCTGAATTTAGTGTCACGTTCATTTTTTTAATGATAGTTCTACTTTGAAGTGGACCTTCACCCCCATTCTCCACATTTCACAATAATACGTTTTGCCTCCTCTCTAACAGAATCAATTTTTTTTAAAAATAAATATATTTTTTAAGGTTACCTTTGCTGTCCTTCCGCATTTTTCCCGCACACCAGAATGGAGTTGCCCCCAGCCTCCTCTTATACCGATGTCACGCATGCCAGGGGTTTTTGGGCGATCTACAAAAAATGCGCATGTACCGCATAACCAGGGGGCCAGCTGTCGTCTTCTGGTTTTAGCAGCTGCCCTCCTGCTGATGTGGCACAGTGCATGCACGCCATCAGAGGCCTGGCTGCTGGAACAAGGAAGAGCTGCCAGTTCCCAATGATATAAGAGGGGAAGATGGCGGCGTGGGACGGGGTGTGCAGCAGCGGATTGCTGCAGAAAAGCGCTGGATTTGTTGGGCATCTGATTATGTTTATGAAGGATTACCCAACTATGAAGGTAAGAGGGGACTGAGAAGAATAATAAAAGGGGTGTACTTCCCCTTTAAGACCTAACCTTTTCCCACTTTATTTTTAACTATAAAAAAAAAAAGTTTTGGGTGTTATTGATCTTGAAATATTAACCCCCAAAAATCTCACCACGGACAGATCTCATCATGTACAGGGCTCTGCAGTGCAGACGGGTCAGTTTGGGATGCCAGGGACACTTCCCGGGACAAATCCATTAATCAGGGACAGCTGGCAGCTATGCCCGCACCTTCAGGTCATGGCCACCAACCAAGCCAGCATTTACACCCTGGCAGCTTCCTGCATGGCACAGCCATCGCTCACCTGTATGCCAGGCTCATACACTCGAATAATCGGGTCAGCGTGGGGTCAATGCTGCTCGCTGGGACATTGCCCGGGCTCTCTGCTTCTTTCCTCCGATGTCTATCGTCATTATGGGGCGAGGAGACCATAAAGTGCCCGCTGTGGATGACCTGCAGCAGGGGTCGGAGCCCCTCATTATCCGAGTCTGAGTCGGAGTCCGGTGTGGCCCCCGGGAGCTGTCCAGAGCCGCAGCCTGCCATGTTGTCCGCACACCCGAGGAAATGACAGCTAGGGGGGACAACCGGGCCGCGAAGCCACGCCCATTGCAGGTAAACACCAATCATAAGAAGAGAGGAAAACACAGACTGCCAGGGCTCTCCAATCACAAGGGAACACTAGCTCGATATCTGCATAACCACGCCCGCTCCAGGTCTATACCAACAAGCTCCGTCCCATTGACATAAGCCGCCTGTCAGGTAAGGATTGCTCCTGGTATGGCAGGCAGTCCCGGGTAGATGAGCCTGAAGGGAGGGTGGCATCATACAGCACTCTTCATTGTGCACCGAGCTGGAGATTGCACATGATTATTAGTTTTAGAGTTCCTATCGATAAACTTATTGTAACTCTTCGATTTCCAGGATAAATATTTGTACATGGGCGTGTCTTGAGTGTTCATCTCACCATTCACTAATAGCAAACAAGGTGTTACATAAATAGGTGATCAATTTTCTAAAGTCAGATATGCTGGGAGTACTTACATGAAGGGAGTAGACTTAGGTTAAAGCATAGCTAAACCTAAAATTGAACATGTAATACATTGCAGCTTGCCAGTTCTTAGATGTGATGACTGCATTCGTTTTCAGTTTTTATTTCTTTATTTTCACCCGGTGATCCTACCAAACACACTTCATGTCCTAGGTTGGCTACACTCACTAACTCCACTGGATCTATAGAGGAGCAACTTGTCACCCTAGGCTGCTCCCCAGAAATGGACTACAAACAAATCTTCCTCTCTTCATCTCCGTTATATCCCAGATAGCACACAATTCAGCTGCAAGTTTGAAAATGACTTGCTAAAGTATTGCAGACTTGCTAAGCTTCACAATTTTGTTGCACAATTACAGCAAGTCTGCATTGCAAGTCCCCAGATCAACGTGCTTTGCAAAAGTGCTGTACACTTGCAAAGCTCTTGCTAAGACCTGCAGGACTCTTGCTGTAGACTTGCCAAGCAAATTTGCTACAAATTCAAAAAGTGTCAACTAGAACTTGTGCTGCAATGTTCTGCAAGTCTACAACTTGCCAGGAATGTGTGCAGCAAGTTAACAAGAATTACAACTTAACCCTGCCACAAGTTTGTGGCAAGTTATCCTTGCTATCTGGGATGGGACACCTTAGGATGCTCTCCAGATGTACTACAAACACGTCTGCATCTCCATTTCATGGGTAACCCCAGGATGCTCTCCAGATATGGGCTACAAATACGTCTTCATCTCCATTGCATGGGTCACCCTGGCATGCTCTCCAGATATGAGCTACAAACACGTCTTCATCTCCTTTACATAGGTCACCCTAAGCTGCTTTCCAGATATGGGCTACAAAGATGTCTTCATCTCCATTACATGGGTCACCCTGGGCTGCTCTCCAGATAAGTCAAGGAGTCAGCCATGATTTGTACCCTGTTACCCTAATTATGAGGAAAATCCCCCACAATTGCAGTGCCTCCCCTCTTTCAACATGGACTGTGTATAATTTTTGCTGCCATTACCTCTTGTCCTAGGTACTCTCATGTGTACCTAAGGTTTCCACCTTTTCTGAAAAAATACCAGCCCATCAATAACAATTGGAAATGCTGTCCAAGAAGCAACCCTATATGTACCTATGGAGGGTGCGGGTCATTTTCTCGCAGTGCAGAAGCGCAAGAGTATAAAGTACTGTTAAGGAAAATGTCCCTAGTCAAGGGTGGCAAAGGGTAGACTAAAGCTCACAACACACATTACAATCTCCTTTAGATCTAGCAGCAGCTATTTGAGGCAAGGGCCTGCCCAATCAGATTCAAGTTGATTGGATAGATTAGGTATATCGTCATATTACATAATTTTGGTAAATCTAAAGCTATATAAAGTATACGGATTGTAAAATCAGATTGTAACATGTATGGTGACCTTAAGGCCCTGTATACATTTGCAGAGCTTGTGAACATGCGTCACGTTTATGCGTGTTTTGCAGCATCTGCCATGTTCCAGCCAATTCATTTTAATGGGCTGCCCTACGCGCTACAAACGCAGCAAAGAAGCTTGTGCAGGAGTTTCAGCTGCAAGCTTTATGTGTTTTTGAACATATGTTTTTATGCGAATGAGTGAGCAAAGTCGCATGTTTTGCCTTCCATGTTTTGGGTGCCGTTAACAAGTAATTGTGTGAACACGTACCAATGTGCATGCTTTGCTGCATGTTCACACGCACAGCAAGTGCCTATGTGTAATGGTTTTAGCAGTATTTTCTCGTAATTATCGTATTACAAAATATTAATATAAACATTTGTCGCAATAGTTTTAGTAAATACTATACAGTGAAGGAAAGAAGTTAGCACTGTGTGTGGAATGTATTGTTAGATTGCTATATGAATAT
>NW_017306537.1:1305813-1313507 GCF_000935625.1 Nanorana parkeri
TATATATATATATATTTATATTTAGCTTTAATTTCATATCACACCCATTATGATTCAGTCACATTTTTCCATTTATGCAAATTTGGTGATGCTCACATTTTTTTCTGCATGCTCAGAGTGCCGCTCCCTTATCACCATGGAAGGTGCTTTCTAAGGCTGACACCTCTGCAGACACCGCTACTACTAAAAAGACCACCACACACATTACGATTTGATCGGGCAATCTCCTTTAGATCTACCAACAACTATGTACTGCTGCCTGATTGGATAGAAATTGATTGGATAGTTTGGGTAGGTCCTCATATTACATAGTTTTGGTAAATCTAAATGTGACTGTTCAAAGATTATATGTTTAAATTGTAGTGTATTTGGTGATTCTAACAATCCTGCTGAATAATTAAACGCCTGAATTATCATTCGTCCAGTTTTGTGTTCTCTACTATAGTTCCCATTTCAGTCAGTGGCACAGAAACTGGGTTCACAGTCATACCTAAAATCTGCTTCAAAGAGTGCTTGGATTGGTATAGTGTGAGTGAAAGAGAGCACAGTGCCCAGCATACAAGGGCAGCATGGAACCTGCAGTGGGTGTGTTTGGGAGTTCTTACCCAGCATCACTAATAGAGGTTCTCAAATCACCAGATGGCTATGTGCGCTACAGCAACGCCAAGATTAAAGTACTGATCAGTAAATGTATCTTAAGGTTTAACTGTTGGCTGGATTGTACATTTAACATAGTAATAAACGCTTAAACTTTTTTTCAATAATTAATCCAGATCAAACAAATATATAATGCCGGCAAAGTTTTCTTTTTACATTTTTTGCCAAAACTCTTAGGGGTCTATTCACTAACCTGCCGTAGGCAGCCGAGTGAACGACCGACCTGAAGTGAAGTGAGCCGAACACTGTTCGGCTATTCACTTCAGGTTTTTACGGCTGATTTCAGCCGTATATCAGCTGAAATAAGCCGTACATCGGGTGGCTTCGTGTGGCTTCGGGTCGGCCGAACATGGTCAGCATGTTTGGCCGACCCGAAGTGCAAAAGGAGTTCGACTTAGCCGATCCAACATCTGGATCGGCTAAGCCGAACCTCCGGCAGGCTACTCGCTGCTGTTCGGTCTATTCTTATAGATGCCGAACGGCGGCATTCGGCTCGGCTGTTCTGCCCGGTCCCTCTGTGGGACCGAGCAGAACAGAAAAATAGTTAAAAAAGGAGAGAAAAAAATAGAAAACGATTGTGCGGCGCTAGCAATTACAGATAGCTCCGCCCAACTGTTTTCTATAGGCCGGTGGTTCTGCTGACGTCAATTTGCAATAGCCAATAGCAAACTAGATATTGCACCTGCCCTCTGCTGCTGTCAATCACTAGTGGGGACCTGATGGAGAACTGCAGCAGTGCAATAGCTAGTTTGCTATTGGCTATTGCAAATTGAAATAGCAAATAGGAATCTAGTAATGCATTTCTATGGTGACATTCCTGGGCGGCCGGGAACGGGAGACTCCCCGAGCGCCCGGGAGAGTTAGGCTGTATGGAGATCAGTGTCCCTGGTTAGCTGGTAACTAGGGACACTGATCTCTCTGCAAGTGGCCGGAGCCAGCCGCAAGATCACGGCTGGCTCCGCCCAGCTGTCAGAAGCAGGCTGTCGGCCAGACAACGGCCGGCCGGCCGCTCGGCCAGCTTCGGCTTTCACTTCGGCTCAGTCGAGCCGAAGCATATGCCTTCGACTCGACTGAGCCGCCCGGCCGACTTCGGGAGCTGTACGGGCTATACTGAATAGCCCGTACAGCAGCCCTTCGGTTCTACTGAACCGAAGGGGTCCTGGGGCCGAAGCTAGCCGAAGGATCGGCCGAAGCTACGGCTAGATCCTTCGGCTGCTTCGTGAATAGACCCCACACAGTCATCATGTTTCCAAAGAGCTGGCTCCATCTCTCTTAGCTCGACTTCCCTGAACTTACTGTCCAGCACAAAATAATAAGGGGCATCGCAGTCTCCAGCAACTGCTCATCTGCTAGCTTGGAGAAGGTATAAGAAAGGAGTGGCGGACTGGCATTCCTTGCTGTGCTTGTTTGGGGACACACATAGCTTACTAGCACACACAAGAATGGCCTCATAGGACCCTGTAAGGGAAAGGAGCCATCCTAAAACAGGATATCAGGGCTAGTGGTCAGGGGATCAGCTGATTCTGTAGGAAGCAAAAACTTTTAAGCATCAAGGAGCAGCATCCATTGTAATCGATTTCATCACTTTCATCATTTGAAATAACTTAAAAACCTTTTGACTTTAATATCACTTTCTGAGAGAGACATTTCATCAGCTTTCAACTCATCTGATCATATCCAATTCAAGAGCTAAACGGAATGTCCAAAAGCAGAATAGACAGGTCCTATCACTAGATATCACTTCACACAGAAAGGCAGAAATTCCTTTCAAGCACTAAACTAACCTAGCTTTAAATCATTTATTTTCTATAAACAGAAATGCAGTTTTTTATGATTGTAATACTTTGAGGTCTGTTTAGCTTTCTCTGGTGTTATAAAGACATTGCAGTGTACACCAGTAGGGTGCTGTATGTTACACAAGATTAGAGGGCAAAGTACAGCCCAATGTTATATGTGTAAGGCAATGCAGCAGGCTCTTACACATAAATATATCGGGTAACTGCAACTATAAACAATGGGGACTGTTTATCAATGTTTTCACGCAAGATTCACACAACTTTCACCCAAAATGTATCCATTTTCTCACTATTCAAAAAACTTGGTGTCTATTGGGAGAAGGAGAGAGAAATAGAAAGAGAGAGAAATAGATAAAAGTAGAGAGATAGAAATAGAAAGAGAGAAATAGAGAGAGAAAAGAGAGAGAGAAATAGAGAGAGAAAAGAGAGAGAGCAATAGAGAAATAGAGAGAGTGTAATAGAGAAAAAAGAGCGACAAAGCGATAGAAAGAGAGAGAGGGAGATAGAAATGGAGAGATAGAGAAATAGGTAGAAATAGGAGAGAGAAATGGAGAGATAGAGAAATAGAGAGACAGAAATAGAGAGATGGAAAAAGAGAGAGATAAATAGAGAATGAAATAGAGAGATAGAAATAGAGAGATAGAGAAATAGAGAGCAAGAAATAAAGAGATACTGTAGAAATAGGGAGATAGAAATAGAGAGATAGAACCGGAGAGATAGAGAAATAGAGAGATAGAAATGGAGAGATAGAGAAATAGAGAGACAGAAATAGAGAGATGGAAAAAGAGAGAGATAAATAGAGAATGAAATAGAGAGATAGAAATAGAGAGATAGAGAAATAGAGAGCAAGAAATAGAGAGATACTGTAGAAAAAGGGAGATAGGGAGATAGAAATAGAGAGATAGAGAGATAGAAACAGAGAGAGAGACAAATAGAGAGAGGGAAATGGAGAGAGAGAAATAGAGAGAGAGAAATGGAGAAATAGAGAGATAGAAACACAGAGAGAGACAAATAGAGAGAGGGAATTAGAGAGAGCGAAATAGAGAGAGAGTGAGAGACAAATAGAGAGATGGAAATAGAGAGCTAGAAATAGAGAGAGAGAAATAGAGAGCTATAGAAAGGGATATAGGCATATAGTGATTATGTCAGTCTCCATACCAAGCTGATTAGAGTAGAGAGGGACTAGAACACGTCAGGTTTTTTTTTTAATGTCTGTGTCCCCATTACGGAGATTCTACCTTCTATATTTGTCCTGGTGACTGTTATCGGTGAAAGTGAATAAAAAATGTTGGCTTGCCATCAGAACAGGAATAGATGGGAAATCTTCCAATGGGGACACTAGCTCTTTTGACCCTGCTGTCTACCAGGGATTTCCCTTTCTTTGGAGGGATTTCCTCACTTCCTGTTGTGGCTGTTGGACAGGAGGGGACATCTGCCTAAAGGGACACAGATGGCAAAAAAAAGCTGACAGGGTTTAAAACCCTTCTTACTCTATCCAAAACTAAAATTAAATTGATCTTCAGTTCTCCTTTAAAGGAGAACTATGAGGTGATTGCTTTTCACTCACCTCATAGTTCTCCTTTAGGGAGTCCGCATGAATCCATTTCTGACATTTTGCAATGTACAATTACAGTATATTTATTCGGAAAGCTCCAGTTTTTACCATTGAAAAGCAGTCTTTGAGCTCCAATCCAGTGACTCTGCCTAGGCTGAGATTATGTTGTCAGTCTGTTGCGAGCAGGAGGAAACATTTCCTCAGCCTCCTCTCCCCCCCTGTTATCAGACTTTATATTGTAATTTAGCAAGTCACAGGGTAAGAGGGGCTGTCCTGCCCCTGACAACAGGCACCAGGATTTCCATGACTATGCAATCTCTGGGCCAGCATGTCGGTTGAGGACATAGATGCTGGACATAGATACTGGGTAGTAACACAAAGATGGTGCCTTCCCTCTGGAGAGAGAAGTAGATGAAATGTATAAAAGACCAGTACACAATAGTGGTCTATGTTACAGATTCAATCTGTGACCAGATTTATACCCGCACTGAAAGAACACAGAAATGGCAATTGAAGTGATATAGAAAAGTGATGAATAATGCAACAAATAATAGTGAAAGCAAGGTGAGCACAGCAATCACACACAACAAAAGAATTACTACACAAAAACGAAAACCACAAGTGAAACAGGAACAGAACATACAATAACCAATGAACAAAACCATGTTATGTACAACTGTATAAAAACGTGAAATAAAGACTGACCTGCAATACAGGTCTGGGCAGGCGAAGAAGGGGACTGGATGGGGTTAGGGCCTTTATTGATGTGCTTTGAGCTTGTGTGGATGGTATCAGCTTGATATGTTTGAGACACTTCTGAGTTCATTCAGAATTCATTCAAAGTGACATAAGCTGACCATACACTGTGCGTTCAATTTCCATATTGGGACAGGAAGAATGGATTGTTTGTTGCATGGCACTTTCATTCTGGGAAGTGTTTTTTTACCATTGCTAAAAACCGACCTATTTTTACACACTTCACCATTTGGCGTATCATTTCCTCCCTTATACTAGATTTCTCCCCTCGTTGAGCGAGCGGCACCTACCGTTTAATACGAAAAGGAGGACTTGTCAAGCCAGAGGAGTGAATATCACATCCATGAAGAACACTCACCACAACTACACTTACTGACCATTGATATACATGGTCATGGATCTCTGGTGAGTGTGTTCTCAGTTATTTAAACACCGGGAGTCGGGAGCACTTTTTTCAGAGGAAACTTGCACATTGTGGATTATGCACAAAAGCACTTTATACAAATGCATTAGGGACTTAAACTGGACATTGATAGATTGAATACTATTAATTTGCATTTGGAATATTAATGAGATTACGTTTGTATATTTGTATGTATGCTTTTGTTATTTTAAACATTCTATGAAGGTATATTATCTAGTCCACGTTTATGGACACTGGCGCGGCGCACACGATTTATGATTAATCTTAACTTATAGCACGACAGCTGACACTGTTCCAGTGAAATCGGTGGGTTCACTTTAGGAGAATATTAGCGCAGCACATTAATATATAAACACACACAAATAGCCCGGTGCAAGGAGCACACAACCTGCAGCCTGAGCAATGGAAAAAAAGTAATATAGCCTAATGAGGGTTCTTGTTTCTTCTCTTCTGCTTAGACAGGTTAACATTTGGAGAAATCCAAAAGATGACCTTAAATCATAATGTACGTCATTTTCATGTGTTAAACAGGGAGGAAATAAGTTTAAGTATATTTGCAGTTAACTTGTGGGAGACAAGTCCAAAGATCACTCTGCATGGTTGTATAATGGCCAAGGAGTATAAGGCCATTTTACATGATCAGGTGTTCCCTGTACTGCATTCACTATTCCCTTGTCATCTTTCCAATATTCAGAACGATAATGGGATAATTTACACCAACCAGGATGGTTGTTCACCAAAAAGGGTCAGATCAATGCACTTACTTCTTAGCTTGAGTCAGTATTTGCATTAGTGCTGTGGAAGATGGCTGCAGGTATGTGCAGGTAACTTTAAAGTGGAACTGAACTCAAAAAGTAAAGATTTTTAGAAATATTTATAAATGTTTATTGTGCATAAGCGGGACCTTAAAAATTACCTTTTGTCTCAATTTGTCCTAAAATATCAGTCTACTTCCAAACATAGGTTGACCATATTTCCTTGAGCCAAAAACGGGACATTGGGATGGCAAAAACGGGACGGTTTTAATATTCCGTATTCATGAAAAAGTAAGATGATAACAAATGTTTTATGGCAATATAGTAGATGTGTACAGCATAAAGTTTGGGAAAAAATTTATTATTATGTTGTTTCGTATTCGGAGGCAAGGAGCCTCCAAATCTGAAACTGCACACTGAAAAAAAAATGTGCAGCGGCCATATTGACCGCCGACACATCCATACCGCACACATGCACGCGTAGAAACAATGGGCGCTGCCATCTTGATGCACCCAAGAGGGCGGTGGGCCTTCTTACGTGATGTCAGATGCACCAAGACGGTGGCGCCCATACAATGAATTACTATATACCCGAATATATAGTAACTTGTATATTCAGGTATATAGTAATTCAGATTCAGATGAACTGACAGAAATTAGTTGATTTGGCAGTTCGTCCAAATCCGAATGCACATCTCTTCAATCAACAATTATTCTTGTGGTATAGGCGTTCTGTGTACCTATATGTAACTTCCCCCCAGTCAGTGCTGCCACGGAGGAACAATGAGTGCCGGCGGAGACTTCTTAGGAAAACATTTAAATATTTCATTTTTTTTCTAAACTGTCTGATTTTTTTAATGTTATTTTTACTTATTTTTATATTTATTTATTTTTATTAGATATTTTTATTTTGTAAAGTATTTTGGATATCTCCCAAGTTGCTGAGATGGGCAAGAGGGACACATTGGGGTCTATTCACGAATGATCTATCTGTAGCTTCGACTGATCCTTCGGCTTGCTTCGGCCCCAGGACCCCTTCGGTTCAGCAGAACCGAAGGGCTGCTGTACGGGCTATTCACTATAGCCCGTACAGCTCCCGAACTTGGCCGAGCCGCTCAGTCGAGCCGAAGGCATATGCCTCGGCCATTGGCCGGCCGACAGCCTGCTTCTGACAGCTGGGCGGAGCCAGCCGTGATCTTACGGCTGGCTCCGGCCACTTGCAGAGAGATCAGCGTCCCTGGTTACCAGCTAACCAGGGACACTGTTCTCCAGACAGCCTAACTCTCCCGGGCGCTCCGGGAGTCTCCCGCTCCCGGCCGCCAAGGAGACAAACACTGTTTTTTGTTTTTTTTCCTATTGGCTATTTCAATTTGCAATAGCCAATAGCAAAATAAAATTGCACCCGCCCTCTGCTGAAGTTCTCCATCAGGTCCCCACTACTGATTGACAGCAGCAGAGGGCAGGTACAATAGCTAGTTTGCTATTGGCTATTGCAAATTGAAATAGCCAATAGGAATCTAGCAATGCATTCCTATGGCCAAAATGTTTTTTGTTTTTTTTTGACGGCAGCAGAACCGCCGGCAAATAGAAAACTGTTGGGCGGAGCTAGCTGTCATTGCTAGCTCAGCACAATTGTTTTCTATTTTCTATAAGAATAGACCGAACAGCAGCGAGTAGCCTGTCGGAGGTTCGGCTTAGCCGATCCAGAGTCGAACTCCTTCTGCACTTCGGGTCGGCCGAACATGCTGAGC
>NW_017306537.1:1313652-1347987 GCF_000935625.1 Nanorana parkeri
ACATGCTGAGCATGTTCGGCCGACCCGAAGCCACGCGAAGCCACCCGATATACGGCTGATTTCAGCCGATATACGGCTGAAATCAGCCGTACCAGCCTGAAGTGAATAGCCGAACAGCGTTCGGTTCACTTCACTTCAGGTCGGTCATTCACTCGGCTGCCTACGGCAGCTTAGTGAATAGACCCCATTGTTGCACAAAGTATATAGGCAAAGGACATCCAGTTACGCAATATAAAAACAATTAATTAAACCCAGTCTGACATTAGTTGGAGATGCTTCTAAGATCATTCAGAATTCATTGTTGTTTCTTTATACGCGCATTGTTACATAGTTACATAGTATTTGAGGTTGAATAAAGACACAGGTCCATCAAGTTCAACCCATTGTGTGTAAGCATGTGATTCTGCATGTGTATGAGTGTGTATGAGTCCATGTGTGATCTTGTTCTTAAGGGTACGTGTACCCCTGTATGTTATGGTCTCTGAGGAAATCGTCCAAATGCTTTTTGAACAATTCAACACTCCCAGCTGAAATCACTGCTTGCGGCACAGAGTTTCAGACCCTAACCAATCTAACTGAGAAGAACCCTCTACGCCCCTTGTACTGAGATTTATTCTCCACCAATTTTAGGTGGTGGCCTCTAGTCTTTGTTATGGAGTTTACCATATCAATCTTGTCTACAATATAACTCTGGCGTGTAACTGATGCATTGAAATCATTTGGGTTGTCAAGACTAAAGCTGCCCATATACTCTAATATTTTATTTGTTCAACCTGAGGGCTGAACAAAGAAAATATAACAGATTCCTCCATCAATCTTTAGCTACCCACACAGAGGGGGATTTTTGGAGGGACGCAAGGGGGCGTGTATGAGCGGACGTCTAGAGACGCCCGCTCAGATCGAGAGAGCTCCTGGCCGGCCGTTTTTTTACTACGGCCGGCCCGGAGGTAGTTAAACACCAAACATGTTATTTATAAAAAGATTAAAGAATAAGGGACCCAACACTGAACCTTGGGGGACACCACTAACAACCTCAGACCATTCAGAGTATGAATAATTGATCACCACTCTCTGAATACGTTCTTTAAGCCAGTTTTCTATCCAATTACAGATGGAATACTCTACGTACTGATCTTAACTTATACATTAGCCGCATGTGGGGAACTGTGTCAAACGTTTTTACAAAGTCTAATTATACTATATCCACAGCCATTCCTTTGTCTAATTTATTACTTAATTCCTCATAAAAAAGTAGATTAATTTGATATCTTCTGTCTTTTGTGAATCTGTGCTGACTATCGCTTATGATATTATTTTCAAGCAAAAACAAGTGCATGGGAATCAAACTTTCAAGTATATTGGGAAACGATTGAAGTTAAGTTAAGCTTACAGGTCTGTAATTACTTGGTAAAGACTTTTCTCTTTTTAAATATAGGCACCACATTGTCCTTGCGCCAATCCATTGGTACCATGCCAGTCATTAAAGAGTCTCTAAAAGTTAGATACAATGGCTTCGAAATTATACAGCTCAATTCTGTGAGGATAGGGGTTCTAATAATTTTCCACTCTATCCAAAACAAAACAAAAAGTTTTGGCTTCAGTTGCATTTTAAGTTCCAGCAGTCTTTCCTGATATGTTTATCCCTCAGACCCTTCACCATCTCTGAATTATCATCTTATCAATATCGTTTTGTAAATGTGGTCTCTAGAACTGGTTACAGTATACTAAATGAGGTCTAACTGAAGAGCAATATAGGGAAATCAGGACCTCCTTCCTCCTGCTGGTGATCTCTCTAGTGGTAACTAATGATCTATATAGTGGAGTTGGGACCTCCTTCCTCCTGTTGGTGATCCCACTAGTGATAACTAAGGATCTATATAAAGGAATCAGGTCCTCCTTCCTCCTGCTGTTTTTCCCCTCTAGTGATAACTAAGGATCTCTATAAAGGAATCCGGACCTCACTTCTCCTGCTGTTGATCCATCTAGTGATAACTAGATCTATATAAAGGAATCAGGACCTCCTGCTGTTGATCCCTCTATTGATAATCTTGGTAAAGTACAGAGATTTCCTGTGACTGCCTCGTGTCTTAAAAATTTGTTGAGAATAAACAGAGAGCTGCTACAGTATAACTTCAGTTAGACACAATCTATAAATGGAAACATAATTCTCATATGCCTTCTTAACTCTCACATATGATTATGGAGAATTGTTTTATTGTTGTTTTATTGCTTCCTGTGCAATATGAATATAGTTATAGGTTTACTTCTATTGTTATATTAGTCTGAATAGTTGATTAACCCCTTCACAACCTATGACGGGATAATCCCATCATGCAGATTGAAGGGGTTAAACAGACAAAAGCCGCCGGGAGTCTGTTCAGTTTTGTAGAGCTAATGTCGTGCAACATAAAAATGTGCAACTGCCGCCCATTTTATTCTATAGGGTCTGGGCTTTCAGAAAATATATAATGTTTGGGGGCTTTAAGTAATTTTAAGGCCTAAAATGTGCATTATAACATGGGTGCAAAAAATGAAAAAAAAGGCCTTGGTCCTTAGGGGTTAAGATTCTCTTGTACAGCTTGGCAGTCAGAATAGCTAATGTATTTAAGAGTTCATTTTTTTTTTTAATGAAATTAAAGTGCATCTCTAGGCAAATCTTTTTTTCTTTTTTTAAAGTTTTGGACAAAGTAGGGAGGGGTTAGATTCTTGGTCAAGTTTTTATATTCCTGTCTGTGTACCCACCGGTGAAATTCTCTACTCTGTACTGCTGACAATTGTCACCCAGGAAGAAAGTGAGGGGGAAATCTAAAATTTTAGACTTAGAACCGGAAATATTCCAATGGAGACATCTGTTTCGGGGACAGCTGTCTAAGGGCTCATTCACACTGCATTTGACCATGAAGCTAGTGTCTGTTGGGTGGCAGTGACCACTGGTTACTTTTCTTTTAACTTTACTAACTTTTTTGGCTTGACAAAGTACACATTCCATTCATGTCTCTCCATGGTAATGCTTTACATTGCGCTGTGATGAGGTGGCCTGCAGTGGCATCCAGTACCCTGCAAAATAATGCAGTATGTCCGTATTTTACCGCAGCCCACCACACTGCACATCACACCCGCATTGTGGCATGAACTGGGCACATAGAAATTTTTTTTTCTCTATGTGCCCTGGCGGTTACTGGCATTGGTCTGCTGCAGAAAAATGGCAGTTACCATTGTATGTGTAAAATTCCCCTCACTGTAGGAGACTTTTCCTAACTTTCTGTTGCATCTCTGGGACAGGAAGTGAAGGGAAATGTCACCAATATCACTAATGCAGTAAAAATACTTGCCTGGCTTTAACCCTTCCCTACTCTATCCAAAACAAACAAAAACAACATTTTGGCTACACATATATTTTAATTGTACATGATTTTAGTGATTGCAAACTTCTGAACACTTGAATGGTCACGCTGCTAAAGTGCTGGGTATGGTCTACTCTTTTTTTTATACATGCTCTAAATACTATAATTTTATAAACAGGGCAATCCTCATGTCATGGATAAAAAAGAGGAAATCTTAAAGGAGTCCAAAAGTGACAGCATATACTATCCTGGTGTAACATCAGCATTGTAATAGGAACACATACTAGAATTGTTTTTGATAATGCTATCAAAGCTTACTTTAAAAAAATCCCTTTTATGTAGTGCATGCTGCCTTCTGTCTGCCCATCACCTTCATCAACTTCCTGAATTCCCAGTGTGCTTTGCATCTCTTTTCCTGCCGCTTGATGTAGTGCAGTCTCGAGTTCTCAATACTACATATCCCATCATGCATTGCTTCCAGCAAGCAATAATAATTTTACATTGTTCAGATGTTGAGTTGTGGTTCAAGAGACAGGCTCGGTGAGCATGGTGACACAAGCAAATGCATATTCAAAGGGCTGAATGAGATGGTGTCAGTGCATTGAGGAAGTACATCCTATGGGTATCTTCAATAAGTAAGTTAACAAACTTCTAGATTGATATGGTTATTAGGAGTGGGATAGAACTGAATGAAAATTCAATATAGAAACACATATTTATTTTTAGGTTTTGACCATAAATACCCTTTACTTACTGAAATTACACAGTTATGTTGTATTTGAAGGGAATTTAGTAATTAACACAAAAATATACATTAAATAGTTTCTAAACCCTCCATTTTTTTCATATATCTACTGCTAGCAAGCAGTAGATATATGCAAAAAGTTAAAAAACCAAACAAAAACACTTTACCCCTGTCTGCACCGCACGCTCCCGTCCGAAAATCTGAAAACCTGCAAAGCATCTTAGGGCGGGCGCATGCGCAGTTCGGATTTTTTGGCCGGGAGACGAGGAGAGACACAAGGTAAGTCTATGGACAGCGTGCACCTGCATGCAGACATCGTGGGACAGGAAGTGCCAGCAAGCACAGAAAGAGTCAGCGCTGGATCGGAGACCCGCAGTAGCGCTGGAGAGAAGGCTGAAAAGGACAGGAAAGAAGAGGAAGATCGGATTAAGAGACATCATTTAAGGTAAGTGTTTTACTTAACATTGGGGGGAGGGAAAAAGTATTTGACTTTAATGTCACTTTAATAAGAGGGGAGTGAAGACAGAACACGGAGCTGTCAGTCATGGCAACAAAGCAGATTCCAGAGGTCTGTTTTATATTATATAGTATATTGTTCCTCAATTTTAATAGTAATTCCCCAGCTTAGCTGTGAGTAGATCAGTATAATGTGATGCTGGATTTTACATGTTAATATTAAGGCCAATGCTATAGTTTGTAATGAGTTTATCTGCTAGCACTCACGTCACCTGCAATTGCTAGCTTCATTAAACTGGGAGAAAATAAGTACAAAGGTCTTTGTGAACAGCTGGAGCAAACACACTGGGCAAAGCAACATGTGGAAACAGGTTAAGGTTAACTCCTTCACCACCAGGAGTCAATGTAGTACTAGGCACAAAAAGCTGACACTCCGTCAACATTATTACAATCAATAGTGTCACCTTGGGGAAGTGTGTGCTGTTTAAATGTCTTCCATTAAAATGAATGTATTCTACAATGGAAACACACCAGAGACACTATTTGCAGTACTTTGTCATCTCAGAGCTAGGTATGGGGGTACAGCAGTGGGAACTGTTCATGGGCTCATGCAATCTTTATCTTTTATGCTGTAAAGAGGAACTTTACCCATATCTTCAAAATAACAACCAATGCACCTTTAGAAATGTTTAGTAATGAGAATCTACAAACACATACTTCTAGATAATTGCCGGCTTTGTATTCTTTGCATACAGATACTCCTCGCTTAACGACTTACCTGTTTTGCGACCACTCGCACTTACGACCGTCCTCCGAGCGACCTCCGACCTCGCGCGTCAGCGCCAGTGCGACGTGTCGCCGGGGGCAGTGACGTCCTCCGTTCTTCACTGCGGGTCCCCGTGAGTATTTTCATTGCCCGATGTACAGTACACTGTTCGGTACTGTACATCGGCAACGCTATACAGTACTGTACTAATGCAGTACAGTACTGTATAGAGTTCCTCACTTAACGACCAATTCGTTTAACGACCTGGTCGTAGGAACGGAACTCGGTCGTTAAGTGAGGAATACCTGTACTTTATTTTTCTTTTCTTCCCCAGTCTTCTGACAGTGGCCATTTTTACTAAGGGCAGGTTACCAGATCTCTCTTTACTTCCTGAAACTCTTGCACATGTGACTAGAACATGTGACCAAGCATATCATCACAGAGGAGGGAAAGGCCATTCCCTGAGATCTCTTCAGATTACAAATGAGATTTCCAAGAAATGCTCTGCTGATGTAACCTTCCCAGGATGCAACGCTTGGGCACAGATTACATCATTTGGGCCAAAGTGGACCCGGAAGTGGAAAAAAAGTATTTGTAAGTAAAATAAAAATATTGCAGCTCTGCAGCTCTGATATTCAGCTTCTGGTACTTAGTCCATACCAGCTCCAGGATCTCATATTACCTTCTATCTGTTCCCTCAACAGAGGGTTGAGTTATACCACCAACTTTGAAAGTAGTCTGTGGCTTTTGACACCAGTTTTACCTCTACTATGGGGTTCATTGCAGGTTTTATTGTTGTAGTAACTGTGCTTCTTTTAATTTACGTAAGTAATATGTATAAAGTAATAAAGCTGACTTCATAAGTTATTCCACTTTTATGTTTATGTTGTGTTTACAGTGGTTCCAGCCAAGCTTCTCGTCCCACCTAAATCCTAAAAGTATGCCCACTCAGAGTTGTACACATGCCACGGAGAGGGCAAATGTTATACAACATGTTGCATTTGGGTCACTTGCCAAACATATCCATTGCAGTCAATGGGACCATGCCACAACCCTGTGCCAACTGCTTGGCACATGGTTTCCGTGTGGTACTGTAATGCAAAATCCTCCTTGGGCCTACTTTCATTTTGTCTTGCATGGGCAAGTTGACAATATCTCTTTGAAACGTATCTATATCCAAAAAAACCCAAAATGTAATATATTGCAGCTTTCCAGTCCTTAAATGCGGTTACTTTTCTTTTTTACTTTACTGAAACCGGGTATTCCTGTGAATAACACACTTTCTTTATCTAAACAGCTACGTTCACTCCTCCACTGTATCTATTAGGGATGCACTGATACCAGTTTTTCTATATCGAGTACGAGTGCCGATACCGGTGCTTCCGCTGACATGGAGCCAGTTGTTTGGTATTGACATGGCATGCTGCCCGGTTTCCTGATTACCCAGGAAGCCAGCTCCATGTTGTTTGGCTGGCTCGATCGTGATTGGCCGGGAAACAGGCTTCCCAGCCAATCAACATCGAGCCATCTTCCCGGCCAATTAGGAAGCCAGGCGGCGAGTAATGTCCCGCCTACCAGCTTCCTGATTAAAAATTATAAAAAATACAGAAGAAAGATAACATTGTTTTATGCTTCCACTTCAGCTTGCAGGAAGTGACAAGGACATTACATTTCTGGTCAAGATCCTCAGGTATTTTCTGTACTTAAATGTGCTGAAAATTTTCTTAGTCTGAAAAAGAAAACAAATGCCACCGCCACATCTAAAGACTGGTAAGCTGCAATAAATTACATGTTTGTTATTTTTTATTTATCCTTTAAGCAGTGAGACAGCTGTATTGTAGTGTCTATTCCACTCTCATGTTATAGGCTAACCTAGAAATGAAATATAATATACATATAGAGGAAAAAAGCATGTGAAAAGTTGCATCAATAGTTATTTGAAGTGTACCTAAAGACAATTTTTTTTTTTTTTTGTATAGAGTAGGGAATGGATAAACCATCCCTAAACCTTCTGTCCCGTAGACACATTAGAAAGTAAGAAGAACTGTCACCAAAGTGAGAGAAATCCCCTCTTAGGTAGTTGTCACCACAACAAAGTCCTCATTGGAAGGTTTCTCCTTGTTTACTGTTGTAGTGACCACTCATACAATTAGATATTCTCTATCACTATGAGAGAACTCATGATCCAGGACAAATAGCAGGCATCTCCGCAGTGAGGACACAGACAGCAATAAAACATGGCAGAGTTTGTAACCCTCTTCCATTCTATCAAAAACTACATAAAAACATTTAGCTTTAGACAGGTAGGTAAATACTACAATAGTAACTCGAAAAAGGGGCTAGCTGAAAGTAAAGGAGGCAGGGCTGTTGGGGTAAAGGAGAAGGCAGACCTGGTTTGATGGTCACATGTTACTTTATGAATGGGTCCTAAATGGGACACTATAGAAGCTGTGCATATGATCTACCCCATTGCATTTGCAACATGTTGCAAATGAGGTGTGGTCACACAAGGCAACTTTTTAAAAATTCTTATATGTGTGTACAACAAGCATAGGGTCTTATAACAGTGTTTTTCACAAAACAGTTTGTAGTTTTTCTGGAATACTTGGGGCTATGTTATATTACCAGTTTGGATGTGAATAGTGCTTAATGGCGTTATTTAGCATGAAAAATGTAATCATTTAAAATAGATTTATAACATTAGTAACAGTTTAAAAAAGCAATTATTATTTTTTTCCAAATGGTGCTAAATGCAGTGTGCATATTTTACATACAAACTGTATTAATTTGTTTTCTGACCTTGTTAAAGTAGTTATAGGGAAATGTATTATTATATTTAATGCAGTTAAATGGAGTTCAGTTTCTATTAATATGTATTGCATTTCTTCAACTTTCTACCAAATTAGTTTCACTTAATTGCATGACCACCAAAATGCAGTTTTCTAAAGCAAAGCTCACTAGGGCTACTTGCAGGAGATAATTAAAGAAACCACTTTAATAACATAGGGGTCTATTCACAAAGCTGCCGAGGGCAGTCGAGTGAATGAGTGTGCAACATTGAGCTAATTTGGGGTAGTGTTAGAGTTAAGTGCTGATTCTGCCCTTTTTAGACAATGAGAACTTAGTAATATCATAACTTATAAATTTACAATTTGTTTTACCCAGCGATATCATAAAGGTACTGCCCACTTTTTCAGATATTGGTGGTACTTATGTGTGCTCTATTGTGATTGTTTTATTAGTGATTAGCTAACCTATGATAAATAGGATAAAGTAGCAATAGCTACCTCCAGGCATAACTGCCCTATTTCTATTCATTGCTATATACTGTATGTTCCAACATAGAGTCTCTTATGGATCGGAGTTAGGGACTATGTTTCACCCAAGAGCCTTGACATGGCACTGTGGTTTCTACGTACATTTGCAAACATGTGCAAGTAAAACCTCTGTTTTAACACAAATTGTAAAACAGTGCTATTTGTTTCTTTGTGTTGGCTAGCTGGTGAGTGTTCTAGGTAAAATGTTGCATTGTGTTTGCTTTGTTATAAGACTTTCCGGTGTGCACATTACTTTAAAAATCTAGTTGTAAATTAATTAGAGTGGTTGCCATTTCTTTTTATCCTATATTTTACTTTTTCCTGCAGTAGGCTTAAAAATTAGAAGGGAAACCTGATTAGTGTGGAAGCCGGGTGTTTACAGAAATTGTCCCCTGGAGCACTATTTTAGGACACCACAAGAGGGAGCTGATGGGAAGAAGAGACATGAACTGACCATTTATCCCAATTCAAAGTCCATCTGCTTTCTTCTCTTCAGCTTTTTCTAGTGCTGACTTGGAGTGTCTTCTGCAGAAAGGGAACAACACATTCATACCCCTTTCAATTGATTTTTTAGCAGGCTGCAGAGCATACATGCAAAACCTCTTATTCTTTAGCATACTGAAGCTGTGGGATCAGCAGGCAGGTCAATAGCATTTTCAAAATGTCCATCTTATAGGCAATCCTACTTCCAGAAACTCCATCTTAAAGGCAATCTCACTACAAAGTCCCATGCCACTTTAAGAGAACAATGAAAGGGAACTTGTCAGGATAGAATTATAGGAGCTGCCATTGCTGGCCTTTAAACTATGCGGTTGCCATCCATATCCTTCCCTTACCACTTCATGAGTCACTAACTAAAAATAAGTAGGCAGGATTAGTATTAGCTTTACTGCCTGAATACTTTTTCCAGGTCTATGATTTGCCATTCAATAACAAGTTTGTGGCAATGGCAGTGTCCATATTTCTGTCTTGGCAGGTATGCTTTATCACTGCTTCACAGCAGTCTGACAGGGGTTCTGAAACCATGCATATAATATTTATGCATGTACATGTAAACTTGTTTCCCTGGATATAACTTTACCAAGGATATTTTGTAAAATGAATCAAGAATGTAAATACCATACTTGTGTGTGTCTGCATATTGTTGATAAATATGCTAAGAATGAAGCGTCTGACCTTATTTGGAACATTCATTGCAACTAGATTATGAGCCACATCCGAAGCCCTCCTGTCATTTTGAAGTCACCTTTTAGACTATGCTGCAGCAAATGTAATACTAGGCTACCCAATGTTATTTAGCAAATGTTATTTCTAACTTGATAAATCATTATACACTCATACAGTGCTGCCCCCTGGTGTCACATAGCTGTGCAGACATCTTGATTAGCAGCTGTCTCAGCATATCTTCCAATTTTTAAAGTTTATGTAAAACCCTAAACCCAAACTTCTCTTATTTGTTCCCTTTTGGTTGTGTCCAATATCCAGTGATGCATGCTTCCAAAGGTATATTGTGCAAAGGTATATAAGTCCAAAGGTATATAAGTGTATCTTTGGAGATAAGCAAAATAACCCATTAATCTTGTCAGAAATTCAGAGCTGTTCTGAGTGCACTTCCTGTGTTAACTCAAACAGCCCTCCTGGTTTTTATCTTGGACTATAGAATGATTAGCTTTTATGTTGCAAAGATCTGGGAGTGGGAGTGGTTGAGTAGTTTAGCAAATGACAACTGGGAGGGCTGACACCACTCCACAAAAATGCTTTGTGTTATCTGCCCACAACAGACTTCGGAACTGGGTGCATTTCTGGCAGATCAGCAGGTATTTCTGTACTTGCAGGGTCTTTAAAGGGGTAATACAGTGTACACAATGCAGTGTATAGGACGTGAGGACGCCAAGGGACACTCCATAGCTACCGCAAAGGAAGAGACAGGCTGGAGGAAGAGCTGCCGGCTCCGAGTATCTGGTGAGTATAACTTAGGCAAACTAAGGCAAAATTGAGCAGTTAACCCTTCTAGTTTGGTGGTAGCCCCACTGCAAGGGTTAATAACATTTCTGCCTGGCGTTCTTCATTAAATTTTCCTTGACATATGCTTTAACCTCCTCTGAAACAGCGTACTGTAAAAAAAAAAAAACAGCTGGGGATAAATGTGTATTTCTGGAGTGTCATTTAAAAATGGCACTTAAAAGGGCATCTGTGAATGGCTGTGATCTGAGTTGTCATTGGACAACGCAGATCACAGTCACGCTATAAAGAGCCATTCAGCGTGGCTCTGTACCATGTGATCACTGTGAGCCATTCACAGCCATCACAGGTATAAACAAGTGTAGTGTTTATGAACATTCAGCCCGTTAAAACAAAGGAAGCTCCCCTCCCTCCCTTGTGAATGATCTAAATGTTTGTAAACCCAGGCAGGATAGAGCGTTGCAGCAGATAAGGTAGTGGCACTAACCACTGGTGACTGTGGGATCTTTTTTTAAAGGTGGGGAGGTTTAAAGTGCCATTGACCAGCAATGATTGTGGCATAATGTTTTTAATGGTAACGAAATTAAACATGAATTTAAGTATACCCAAATTTCTTGTTTTCCCCCCCCTTTATTGTAAAAAAATATGGTCTGCTAATTAGGGGTATATACAGACCAATATACAAGTGGTTAAATACAAAAAATCAGGGTACAAAAAAGGGTGCATGTACATGTGCTATTTAAACATAAACCGCACTGTCCATCATATCCTCCACCTGGAGGGCCGATGATTGGATACCGCTGGTGCAGTGACGTGCTGTGCCTTCTGTGCTAGCTGAGGCACCCCCATCCCGTCAAAGCCCCACCCCCAGCTTGGTAACCAAGCTGTATGGGGAGGAAAAGGGGAGGAGCCTGTCCCTCACTTGCTCGTCACTGGTGAGACATCGAGATCGAAGTCCTCACTGTTTTTTTTTTGTTTTTTTTGATTGGACAGCTTGGACCAATGGCGCTTTGCCATTGGTCCAAGCCATCCACAGAGCTCACGCCTCTAACACAGAGTAGAGGCTGTGACAAGTTAGGTTACACAAGCAGTGAACGGACGAATGTTCCTAGGCACGTACGTAGCAGAATTGGCACAGTTGACATTTTTGGTTGTTGTGCTCTAGTCTTCACTATTAAAGGGACATTAAAATCCTTTTCTTAATGTTTTTATCTGTTTAAACGTTGTTTGGTGCATGCACAGGAACATGAAGTAATGTTTTGTTTTTATCTTCACATGCTATGAAATCCACTTTTTGTAGTCATTATCGTAAATTTCAAATTTAGTTTCCATTAGGACAAAATTCGTACTGAATCCGAAATTCCGAATCCGAAATTTCGGATTTGGATGCTTTCGGATGAATTCGGACATGGTACATTTCGGAAATTCGAATGCTCGAATCCACGAATTTCCGAAATTTCGTCCGAATTTCGACTCGGAACGAAACGAATCGCACATGTCTAATACTAGGTGAGGCTCTGCCTCACCTGACCGCACGTCCCTGCCCTGGTGTAAAGCATGCTGTGGATTAGTGTTTGTCTTCTTTCAATGTGATGAGTGTCCCCCTCACCCCTTTGACCGTGTAATCTGTGTGTTTCATCTTTCAATAAGTGAGCTTCTTGCATCTTTCTTCCTACCATTCCTCACTCAGCTGGGAATCTCCAGTCAGAAAGAAAACCAAAGGAAGAAACAAAAGATCTTTATAGAAGTGTTTTTTTTTTAAATTATAAAATTGGAAAGTTAATTCACATTAAGAAAAAGCACAAGGGCAGACACTGCTATTACCGTCAATAAGACTTTTTCAGGTTTTTCGCATCTCAGCTGCTTTTCTTCCCCATAAAATGCAGTGTAAAAGCAACTCAAAGCAGGTTAATGCAAGTCAGAAACAGCTCAATACACCTCAGAAAGTGTCACATCTATGAGATACTAGAATGTAAAAATGCCAGTCAAAGCAACTCAAGTACACCTGAAAGAAAATTACATTGACTTGCTTCTATGTGTAACCGTGCTGTAGGCCTGTCTATAAATGGCTTGATGAACTCAAGTAATTGAAATGATTGCAGACATTGTTTGATTTTGATGTGCTGTAGGGTGATAACAAACACCTCAGGCAGTCAGAACAACTTGTTATCGCACGGGTTGGAAACTCTCACTGTGAGGCAGGCTATGAAGCACGTAGCTCCACTATGAAAAGTGTGTGCGGCTTATCAGAAGTAGGTATGGCTCAACAGGTGTAGTTATGCCACTGTGGTTTAGTCATAATGATAATGGTAAAACAGAGGCAGGTTTTTGTTAACATTATGATAACCAAAATGTGTTTACTCTTCATATAGTGTTTACTCTTCATTAGTTTATTGTCTACCGTTCACACCAGTGGCAGAACTACCAGGCCCTGGAGTTCCGCCACTTAGAGGGGGCCCAGGACAGGAGGACGGGGCCCGTAGTAACTGCTGATTACCAGGATATTTAATATCCCAGTAACCGCTAATATCAGTACCGGGACCTCTTCCTCCTGCACTGGGCCCTGCATTCTTCACGCTGCTCCCCTCACCTTGTTACGGGCGCAGCGTGAAGAATGATCGAGCCGGCGCAGCAGCCAATGAGTGGGAAGCGGGTCATTCCCGCCCCCTCATCACACAGAACGGCTGCCGACCCTAGAACTGCCTGTGTGCTATGAAAAGCTCCAACTCCCTGGGTGTCAGAGGCGTGCTGCTGACAGGAAGAGGGAGTTATAGGGAGCTGAGATTATGAAGGGGACATGTGAGAGGAGAGTGTGGGGTCAGGGAGCTGAAAGCTGGGGACAAGAAGGGGGGAAGCTGGGGACATGGAAGAGGAGGGGGTTTGGTTTGAATTTTTTTTTGTCTAAAATGTATTTTTATTTTTTTTAAGTATCTGATCTTTTTCTTTGGGGGGGGCCCTCCATGGATTCTTGCACCGGGGCCCTGAGGTCACTGGTTACGCCTCTGGTTCACACTATCCTTTGGTCCAATCTGGGGTCAATTTTCCTCTTGCAGCCACATCCTGGGAGGTTGGCTACACTCCCATGTACCTTAAATTTCTTCATAATATTTGTAACTGTAGTCACAGGAACATCAAGCTGTTCGTATTTGCTTTTAATGCAATCACGTTTTATAAGAAATGAAGCATTGTTTCAATGAACTATAAGGGTACCAACAATATTTTTCACGTCTGTAGGTGTTAAATTTACATACTGTATTACATACCAAGCACTCAACATGAAAAAATATATCTGATGTCCACTTTAATTGGAATACCTCATTCTGCCTAGTAAAGTTTTATCTGTATTTGGTTGTGTACATCTTTGCTCATTGATGCTGAAGATAACACAGATGTAACAATAGTGTGAACTGTGAATACTCTTACAGGGGTATTCACAAAAGGGTGAAGGGTTTGGAGATGGCCGGAGAAGTGAACAATCTAGACCAAAAAAGCTGATTTGGAAAAATTCTCCAATTCATCTCACTTTCCAGTTCAGCTATTGTGGCCTAAATTGTTCACTTCTCCTGCCTTCTCCAAACTCGTCACCCTTTTGTGAATAACCCTGTTAGTATTGGCACTAGTACTGTGGTCCAAGGTAACCAGTACGGCCAAAAATGATCCAGTTGGGTTCTACCCTTCTTTAAACATGTGTATCTACTAAACTTGCTAATTGGCTGCAGTGTGAATGTAACATTGCATTGGCTGAACCAGCACAGGCTAAATAGTAAACTTTACAACAGTGGTTCCCAACTTTTTCTATGTCCCACAGCCTTAGAAAATGTTTGATTAATGTGCACACCCCCTACAAAAGAAATATCACATTTGAAGATGAAGAAGTCTAATTTCTAGTTTTAGAAACACAAATTGAACCACAGACAATACTGCAGGTGAACAATTTGAAAAAAAAAAAAAAGAAGCTTTTAACTCGGTGTTAAAGTGTTTCAGTTTCATTGAGTAACTTCTGGAGAAGTGAATGTGTAATTGGTAAATTTCATACCAATGAACTTACTTCTCACTAGAATGAGTGAATGAATATGGAGAAATAAACGCACACAAAGGAGTCTACATCTTGGACAGCAGGAGACTGGAGTGTGCTTGGGACAGATGTTACCCCCTGTCTCCCCACACTCCATCGCATTATATATGAGTATGTCAGTGGCAACGAGAAGGGTGTTTTTTATTGGCGGGAAAAAGCGGGGATAAGCATGGGATTGGCCAAGTGAATTCAAATGACAGAGTGAGGCGTGGCGCATGTGAGCAGAGGTAATGGGTGAGCCGAGGCCCTGATGGGTGAAATATTTAACAAACTCTCACAATCGTGAATTTATGAATAAAACAATATACAATAATTACAGTATGTCAAAATTGCATTATAATGATTTTATAATAATTTGACAATCGGTTAATTTTTAGATTGCAAGCCCTCGTGGGCAGGGCCCTCCTTACCATCTTGTCTTGAATTGTATTGTGATTGTAATGTCTTCCTTATATTGCAAAGCGCTGCACAAACTGTTGGCGCTATATACATCCTGTATAATAATAATAATAATTTCACTTCTTTGTTAATTCTGTTATTCTCTAATTTCGATTAAATAAACAAGGCTACTATATACAATGCAACCACCTACTACCACTGCTCAAGGCACACTGGCAGCAGAGTGACACGTCACTAAAGGACACAAGCCACTCATTGTTGCATGTCATGAAATTCCATCTGGTACCCCATCGGCTAAGAACCCCTACTTTATAACATGACAAACCTTTGAATCAATGCTTTACCATGGGAGCATATATACCATGATACTGTTGTATAAACTATCTGGCTATGGAGGGTTTACATGCTGGATATTTCAGAAGGATTATCTTTATTACACACAAGCTTAGTACATATTCAGTACTTACAGATAAGTCCCCATTACCAAGCATTTCTGAATCCAGCTTTTAGCTAAGCTAGGTCCCCCAACAACAGCAAGCCATCCCTTAATAGATGCTAACATGGTACAGTAAAGACGACTCTCGCTATTACAGTGAATGTCAAGCCAATGTTTTTATTTCTAGCTTTAGATAGAGTAGGGAAGCATTAGAAGTCCGGTCTTAAACTGCGAATTTTGTTTGCACTAAGCAGATAGCAGACCCAGAGGGGCGATATCTTCTCTTGACGGTCAGACTGAATGATACTGACATCACGGTTCTCACCTATTATGCGCCTAATACAAACCCAATTCCTTTTCTCACTCACCTCTGCTCTTTGCTTGTAGCGCACGCGAAGGGTACCCTCTTCCTATGTGGGGACTCCAATCTGATTCTCCATGCTCACCTAGATAAATACCCCCCAGGTCCCACAACGCAAGCCCCCCACAGCCAATGCTTCCAACAATTGCTTCTCCAACATAACCTAGTGGATGTGTGGCGTGATCACCACCCCATAGGAAGACACTACACCTTTTACTCCAACCCCCATCGTTCCCACTCCCGTATTGACCATGCCTTTCTCCAACGGCGCTCCCTCTCTCTAGCCTCCTCCTCTCACATCCTCCCCATACCCTGGTCGGATCATGATGCAGTGATCATAGTATGCTCCTCCGTCCTAAGCACACCCCCCTCGCCCTCTTGGTCCTTAAATGAATCGCTGTTCTCGCTATCCGACATACTCACGGAAGTCCGCATGCGTACCATTGACTACTTTCAGCTTAACGAGGGGTCGGTCCCCTCTGAATCGACCGTATGGGAAGCCTATAAGTCGGTCATACGTGGTCACCTGATTCAAATAGCGTCTAAACGGAAGCGAGATCGCAACCAGCGCATTCAGAGTCTCGAGACAGTGTCCCGACCCCAATCTCCCTCCGCACCAGGCTGACCACCCGCACCAGTGACCCCACAAAAATCTTATCTGAATTTCGCCATCATCTCTCCAAGATTTACTCAACTCCTTCCGCCTCCTCCCTCGATACTATCCGTGAATTTCTCTCCCGAATTACCCTCCCAGATATCCCACAAACAGGTAGGGACCTCATGGAGTCGGAAATCTCTGCCATAGAAGTCCAACAGGCCATTAAGGCCTTCAAAGCGGGCAAACGTCCGGGCCCGGACGGATTCCCCGCCCTTTTCTATAAAAAACTGTCAGAAGATTTATCCCCCCACTTGGCCTCCCTCTTTAATGGTCTCCTGAAGGGCGACTCCATGTCCCCACACATGCTCACAGCGAATGTTGTGATGATACCTAAGCCAGATAGAGATCCCCACTCCTGGACCAACTACCGCCCCATTTCCTTAATAAATGTAGATGTTAAAATCCTCTCAAAAATTCGCACTTCCCGTCTTAACCAATTTTTAGGGTCCTTAATCAAAAAAGATCAAGTGGGTTTCATGCCATCCAGACAGGCCGGGGACAGGGTCCGACGAGCCCTACACCTGATGCATTTAGCCAAATTACGCTCCAGGGAGATGATGTTGCTGCTGGATATTTCCAAGGCCTTAGATATGCTCTCTTGGCCGTACCTCTTTGAAGTTCTCCGTCACTGGGGCTTTGGTTCCCACTTTATCTCCTGGGTCGCGGCCCTCTATGCCTCACCCCAGGCCAAGCTTAAGTACTGTGGCTTTGAATCATCCCTGTTCCCGATAGCACGCGGCACCCGCCAAGGTTGTCCCCTATCGCCCATCCTTTTTGCCCTCGCCCTCGAGCCATTGGCAGAATACATTAGAACCAACCCTGATATCCAGGGCCTTGAGGTGGCGGGAACTCACCACAAAATATCCCCCTTCGCTGATGATGTCCTCCTGTCTTTGACTAATCCCTTCCTCTCCCTCCCGAATATCCTTAAAGCACTCTCAGACTTCGCACTCATCTCGGACCTAAGGGTCAACCAATCCAAATCCCAAGCTCTTAATGTCTCCTTGACGCCCGCAACACTAGCCACACTCAAGCTCTCTTTCCCGTTTACCTGGACTCCATCTCTAAAATACTTGGGCATCCGTCTGACACCGACCTATGAAACTCTATACGAAGCCAACATCCCCCCCCTTCTGAAATCCCTCACTAATTTGCTGGTCTCCTGGCAGAGATTTCACATCTCATGGATAGGGAGGATCCATGTAGTGAAGATGACCTTCCTGCCTAAGTTGCTCTACGTGTTCCGGACCCTGCCGATTCCCATCCCTGGCCATATCTTCCGCATTCTCCAACGCAGGATACTCGCGTTCATCTGGGGCAACTCCCGTCCCCGACTCAACCGAAAACTGCTATATCGCCCCAAGCATACTTCGATGCCCTCTTCCTTTAACCCCCCTGTTGCTCTCCCTACACCAATCTGTGCTGTTTGACGTCCCCCGTACCATCTGCACCGGATGTCTCGGTGTAGGGGACCGTCCACCTCATTGCTCTCTACTCCATGATACCCAGAGTCCGGACCTGATAAGCCCCCCCTATGATGCTCCTTTTCATGTCATCTTAGGTCCTACTCACTAAAACTGAACAGCACTGCCCTCTTTATACGCTCATAATGATCTTTGACACTTGTTACGTTGATTAGTTTTACAGTCTGCAGGGCTCTGCACAGTGTTATGACTGCATACTTTCAATTTGTGTTCCTTGTTGCGGGGCTTGCACGCCCTATTTCTGTTCTCTTATTTTTGTAACCTTTATGTGAAAACAAAAATTATAAAAACCAAATAAAACCTTTGTGAAAGAAGTCCGGTCTTGTTTGTACTACTATCTGAGGCTCTGGAGATTTTCACTCGCTTCCTGTCCTGCTGACAATGGTTTCAACTAGGGATGTATCGATACCGTTTTTTCGGTATCGAAGACGAGTATTGATATTTATCTTTCGGTACTCGCCGACACCGAGTACCGATACTGGTACTTCCGCTCGCATAGAGTTGGCTTCCCAGCCAATCAGGAAGCCGGGCGGTGGGTTATGACACGCCTACCGGCTTCCTAATTAGCCGGCTCCGTGTTGCCTCGCAGCATTGCTGTTCAGAGGAAATCTCCTTCTGACCGTAAGTTCTGGTATTAAAGGAAAGCATCAGAGCATTTTGGCGAGTACGAGTACTCGCCCAAATACTCGATATCAGTACCTATACCAATACTAGTACCGATACCGGTATCGGTGCATCTCTAGTTTCAACAGAAAGGAAGTAAGCAAACTCTGCAATAGGGACACAGAGAGAAATAAAAACCTGACATGGGTTCTAGCTGTCCCCGACACTACTGCAAAAGCATTTTTATTTCTGTATATGTTGCTGTTGCAGAGTTCCCTTACTTCCTCTCTGTTGAAACCATTGTCAGCAGGACAGGAAGTGAGGGAAAATCTCTCGGAGCCCAGGATAGATGTAAAAACCTGACCGGAACTCTAAACCTTCCTCTCTATTCAAAATGTAGGGAAAAAAAGTTTTGGTCTGTACTTTAAGGTCAAACATCAACCAATGTTTTTTTTTTCTAGTTTTGGATAGAGTAGGGAATCATTTTTAGATTTTACTGCTGTGTTGCCATTGAGAGGATCACTTTTCAGTTACTGTCACACAACAGGAAGTGAAAGGAAATCTGAGCTTTGACAGTGTGCAGACATCTCAACTCTACCGGATGTTCCGGGAGTCTCCAGCTATTAGATAGCGTCTCCCAGACACCCGGGAGAGGAACATTTTCTCCCGGAAAGGTTTACTCTGCTCGACCTAGCAGAGTAAACCTTTCACTGCTGTCTGTTTTTTTTTTTCTGACGTCAGAAAAAATACACAAAAAAACGGCATAGGAACTAATAGCTAGATTGCTATTAGCTATTTCAGATTGCAATAGCAGACTTGCTATTGCACCCGCCCACTGCTGCTGTCAATCAGCAGTGGACCTGAAGTTCTCCATCAGGTCCACCTCTGCTGACTGACAGCAGCAGAGGGCGGGTGCAATAGCCAGCTTGCTATTGGCTATTGCAAACTGAAATAGCCAATAGCAATCTAACTATTAGTTCCTGTGCCGTTTTTTTTTGTCCTGACGGTAGCAGTTGTCAGAATACTAAAAAAAAAAACAGCAGATAGCAAGGGAAGCAATAGCTTCTTTGCTATCTGCCATCATTTTAGGGGGTGCTCTCTTCCTTGTTGTTGCACCCCCAGCCGAGAGGGGGTGGTGTCAGAGGGCACCTCCCTGAAATGAGAAGGGCACCTCCCTGAAATGAGAAGGGCACCTCCCTGAAATGACTTATTTCAGGTCGGGATTCCTGTGTGTGCAGGTAACGGCGTGCTTTAAGGTACGGTTTTTTATACTTTGCAGCCACCCTCCACACATAACACATCCAGTGCAGGGTGTAAATTACCATTTGTGCCTGAAGTGTGGCTTTTAGGCCTCATTCACACTGCCACACGTATGCGCGCGTACGTGCGTATTGTACCATATGCAACCTATGCAAATAAATGGCTCCATACACACAGCCGCGTATAGAGCCGTTTATTTGCGCAGCGTATATATGCCCGAAAACAGAATGGAACAGAGATGCGTCAGCACATAAAAAATTCCATTACGAGTGATGCATTCTGGGATTGCATATAGTGCACGCATATACTCATATACGCTCGTATATACAATTTTGCTTGCGTTGTGTGTGAATGAGGCCTAAGAATGCTTGTTTTTTGTCTTTATTCATTAAAAAAAAAAACAATCGCAGATATTCCCGGGGCCAATTATAAATAGACCCCTTAAAGAGACACTTCTCCACAATGGGCATTCTCATTTTTGGCAGATGCGGGAAAGTTAAACCACCTGACAATGTCTTATGTCTCTTTGGTATTCTATTTGTGAGATTTCTGCTCTTGAGGTCCTGGGTCTTTACGTCTGCTGTGGCCAGTATGAGGGGCTCCCACTCCCAGGGGGACAGAAACAGAGTTAGGAACTATTACAGGGCAACTCTGACCCTTCAGTTGTGCTTTAACTACAAATCCCAAAATGCCTCTGGGAATCATGCCTGTAACTGTCAGTCTTGCAATGCCTAATGGGACTTGTAGTTCCACAACAGCTGGAAAGCCGGAGTTGCCCACCCCTCAACTAGGGGCTAATTCATGCCACCAGGCTCTACCTATAACAGAAATATTATTTTCAGGTGGACTAACCTTTTAATATTTCTATGCAGTGAATCTTGCTGTTTGCTCTAGAGTTCACAGATCAATCCACCATCCTGACAAATAGGTCTCACACTACCTGTCCCTTCTGCTGAAGCGGCTGAAGTGAGACTCTTCAGTGAGCTGGAATCAAGATATTGAAAGAAGCTAGTGGGAGATTCAGTCCACTAATATCCACGTTTAACTGAAATATTCTTTGGGCTATCCAAACTTTGATTGGACAGCAATTGGATTGACTTGACAATATGACTTGATGGGATTGACATAAGGTTTGTGTACAAGGTATAAAAAATGTTCTCCTGTGACCCTAAGTCAGCTGATAGCAGGCTACTGTCTGCGATTCTGATGGCACAGCGTCAAACCACAGCAATACTGTCAGGATCAACTTTGCTGCCTGATTGACAGATGGCTCTGCCTCTCTAGAGCCAGAGCCAGCTGAGCCCGCCCCCTCCCCTGACTGTTCCTCCAGTCAGCGCTGGAGGAACGGAGAGGGGAGGGGGAATCTCTGTGGGGAGCGGTGACTGAGAGAAGAAGATCATTAGAGCGGACCTGTGACAGCTTCAGTGTCACACATCAGCTCTAATTATGGGGATGAGAGTTTTTCACTCTCCCCATAATTCTCCTTTAAGGATCATGCTAGGAGATGATGCCTATGGGTGACACCTCTAGCTTTTATACATAAAAATCCATGTATTGAACATCTAACCTACCTCAATGTATGAAACCCTAATTCAAATCCTGAATCATTTACAAAAGAACAATTGATCTCTGTTCATTCGTACACATTGACTATAATTTAGATTATTTTAGTCTTTTCATTTAGACATCAGCTATTAAGAGCTGAACTCCAGGCAAACTATATATACAGACAAAATACATAAAAGGGAGCCATTTCAGCTGCCAAGGCTTTTGTACTGGCCATGCAATGCTAAATTGGCACAGCCCTGCCAGAAAGTAGAGTCAGGTTGGTGACCTGACTTTGCTCTGCTGTAGAGCTCGGTCACTTCCCTGCCTCAGGACTGGGATTGGACAATGAAGCTCCTCCAGTCAGCTTGTTCCAGGGGCCTGCAACACAGCTGATTGGTTCCCAGTGCTGTTGCTCCTCCCAGTGCTAAGGATTACAAGGAGTTGATATCAAGACAGATCTAGGTACTTGCAGTAGCTTTTACAAATCCATTTGTTTTCTATGTATTTCTTTTGTAATAAACGCCCAGAGTTTCTCATTGAAATCCAACCCACTGAGCAGTAGCTGAATGCTCTCTTTGTTCCATATAAGCCCTTTAAATAAAGTTCGTCCTTCCTTCTGAAAGTTCTTATGGCAGCCAGTTGCTAGGCGGGATGCTCCTGTGGATGGTGGCAGGCTTCCGCCATGGAGCGGTACAATAATTAATATATAGCATATAGGCCGGTATATATATTTATTTATGTGCACTGATGGTGTATATTTAGCTCTGTGTATAGGCAGACACAGCTCCAGGCGGCAGCTATTACACTGCGAGCTGGACACATAGAGAAGGCTCCGGGCGCCCTCTGCTGTCCGCTCCGGGTATTGCACCCCCCGCTGCAGACTGCGGGGACCGCGGGATTGAGAGTGGACCCGGAGCCCGGCAGCATGAACCCGGGCAGCCGCTCCCATCCGTCCCCGGAGCACGAAAGCGCCAAGCCCGGGGTCGCCCGCCCCCACCCGTCAACGGAAGCCAGTAGCTCGAAGTCCGCCGCCCGCACTGATCCTTCCCCGGAGGCCGGCAGCGGCGGCTCAAGCCCATCGGACCGATTCGGGGTGCTCAGCACCGAACAGCTCCGGCAGCTCCTGCAGGACGAAGGCAAGCTGCAGCGCATCGTCCGCCTGAGCGAGCAGGTAGCGGGGCTGCTGGGTGTTTATGTGTCTGTATGTGTGTCTGTGTGTGAGAGTGTGTGTGAGAGTGTGTGTGAGAGTGTGTGTGTGTGTGTGTGTGTGTGTGTGCTGCTATGTTCATACATCACCTGAGACATGGAGCAAGCTGCAGACCCTGCCTGTTGAGTCTGGGAGCCCATAATAAAGACCCTATCAAACCCTGTGTGCATGGTGCCTCCATCACCCACCGCCTCATCTCTATGGAGCCATGCAGACACCTTCCTGGGCCATCAATGGTGCCTGGCTACCTTCTCCATCAGCTCAGTGCAAAGCAGTGGAGCTCACTGGGCTTTCGTGGTATCCTATAGAAAGCAGCTGTCATCATCACCCATAGATCAGCAGCTGGCATTATCAACCATAGACCAGCAGCTGGCATCACCTATAGACCTGCAACTGCCATCATCCCCTTAAGATCAGCAGCTGTTATCATCAGCTATAGACCAAAAGCTGGCATCATCATTTAAAGACCTGCAACTGGCATTGCCTATAGAAAGTAGTGGGCATTATTACCTATAGACCTCCAGCTGCCATCATCACCTATAGACCTTGTGGCAGGAGATGCCTGTATAAATGGAAGCTCCAAGCCTTTGTGGTCAAGTACCTGCTATAGATAGGCCCCTGTGTGTGTTTTTTCTTATTACCTGCAATCCCTGCCTGTTCATTGTCATACTTTTACATTGTCCCTTTATTTTATTCCATACAAACATCTGGTCTGCCATCAGGCTTGTTTGTAAATAAATGGAGGAGGCCGCGGCTGTCGACTCAGGGAGAGAGTGGAGCTAGTTTTGTTTGGAGCCAGTGCTATGGATGGAGATTCCTTGCCAAGGCCTGTATCCCTGGCATATCCCTGGCATATCCCTATGATGAGGGACCCATCCACACCTTGTCTACGTGCACAGTCCTTGCAGCAGCAGCATCATCCTCCTCCTCCTCATCCCCAAATGTTTCTACATCCCTTCACTTGGCTGAGTGTTTACACCAGCCAGCGTCTTGTATCTCGGCGAGACTCATTTGTGATGTACACACGGCTCACAACAACACTACATCTTGATATGTATGGGCAGAGACTGTAGCAACCACAGACTGGGCCTGTACCACCCACATATCCTTCTTGTGCTTACACACAGCCTGTAGCTATAGTACAGCCTTATGATGTACACAGAACCTGTAGCGTTCTTTGTCATGCATGCATCCACACAGGCCTCTCAGGGTGTGCAGATATGTGCGAGCTTTCCTTCGCTTTCTTGGCGAGTCGCACCTGCTACATACGTTCACATATAGCACACGTAGCGTTTCATCCAGCTCCGATACAATTCATTCATTTATTTATTTCTTTTCCCCACTAGTGTTTTGTTATGATATTCCAGGCCTGCTGGTGGTGACATGCTTTTGTATTGGTGAGCTGATCCCTCAGTCTGTCTTTTTTTTTTTTGTCTATTCTTTACATCTCCCTCCCCTTACATCTTTCCTTTGTTCCCTTTTCTCTCCTCCTCATTATTGTCATTCATGTTTTTTTTTTTTTTTTATCCTTTCTCCCGTCAGGCTTTTGTGGGTTTTATGTGTTTATTTACTCGCGCCATCCTCTCCCTCGTAATGTTTTTTTTTTTTGTTAGTCATTAGCTGTGTTTTTTTCCACACTGGTTTGTATACACAGATGTCGTTCTGTGTTGTGTGTTTGCTACTGTGTCCCCATTTATGTATTGCTAGCTGAGTGTTACCTTCTGTGCTTAAATAAAAATACACATATGTGTGTATATATAGTGTTTAATTACATTAAATATTAGTGTTTTATTAATCATAGGATATGAAAATAGCAATACATGTCATGTGTTTAAATGTAGCAAAGTAGAATGATTCATTTTAATGGTATTGGCCTCCCAAAAGAAGAAGAATGCAGTGTCCTCCTAATTCAGCCTGTTAGTGACTAGATTTATCAAAATGTAATGATAAAAGTCGCTGTGACAGTCACCATTTTGAATTAAAGTGACACTAAACTCAGGAGTTAAATCTTAAAAATGCATTCAAGTACCTTAACTATTAACAGAAATGTATCTTATTTGTGTATCACTCGGCTGTAGATCCTGAAATCATCTCTGAATTGGTGCTGACACTGTCCTTCCTTCTGGAGGGTGGCTACTTTTGTTCCTCATGGTCCCTGTTTGTGTTGTAAAGTAGTCACCGCCCCCTCCCCCTCCCCCGTCCGTTTCGCCAGTCAGCGCTGGCAGATCGGAGAGGGGAATCCAGCCCCTCCCCTGTCACGCCAGAGAGCTGTGACAGGATCGAGAGGTGAGCGAACCCGGTATGTGTTCGCTCACCTCCCGATCTACTGAGCCGACCTGTGACAGTCTCATTGTCACAGGTCGGCTAGAACTATGAGGTGAGTGGAAGTCTCCTTTTAATAGTTAAGGTACTTGAAAGTATTTTCAAGATTTATCTCCTGAGTTTAGTGTCACTTCAATATTCAAAATAGCGACCGTCACAGCGACTTTAACAATACAGTTTAATAAATCTAGACACTAGATCTTAGCATTTAGAATGGTTAGAATCCCTGGAATTTTTTTTTATTGTAGTCTGGGTTCCCGGCGAGGATGTTCACCCATCTATTTGTCCTAATGGACATTGTCAAAAAGTGTTGGAAAATCCAAAATTCCCCTTGTCATTGAAACATGGGGTGAGGGGAAATATTACAATGGGGATACCTGTTTTGGTGAGTGTCTAAAAAGGGATTACACCTTGCTCTCATTTCCTGTTGTGTTGTGGGACAGGAAATAAAATTAAATCTCCCCCGTGGGAATTGGACAGCAATAAAAAGAAGAAAAACTGACAGGGGTTTTAACGTTCTCTACTCTATCCAAATCTCTGTGCACTTAAAGGTTTAGTTCACCTTTTAATGTTTATTTTTCAAAAATCCATTAACATTACAGTTTACAATGCATAATAAAATGCTGCCTTCCATTTTTGTTTACTTTTATTCATGCTGCTCCTGTGGGCTCCACCTCTCCATCCTGGCTGCATAGCAGGATGGACCAAATGCTGGATGTGAGGCCCTAGCTTCTCATGAACGCGCACTCAACTAGGAGAACTCGGTTTGGCTATCCACATTTGCGCAGTTTGTTTTCTTTCTCACTCGCAGAACGCTGAGCTCACCCGCTGCTGCGTGAGACAGCAGACTGCGCATGTGTGGTTAGGCAAGCCGAGTTCTAGTCGAGTGCTCGTTCATGAGAAAAAGGGACAGTGCATCCAACGGTCGGTCTGTCCTCCCATGTAGTCGGCACGGGGAAGGGGAGCCCACAGGAGCAGCATTAATAAAAGAAAACACAAACAAAGGCAATCTTTTATTGTGCATTGTAAGATGTAATTTTAATGGATTCTTGAAAAAAATAATTCATAGCACGTGTGTTGGACAACCCCAACGCAAGAGAACGCAATTTGGCTTGTCAAGGATGGGCTTGGTTCACACTACCACATTGCAATCAGAATGCAGCGGTGTGTACTGAAAAAAAGTATGGAATGCTGTACTTTTTTTCAGCACTGCAAGAGGCGTAGCGTAACAACTGACTTGCACCCGACTGTGCCCATAGAACTGAATAAAATGTCACATTTCAATAAAGTTCTACCAAAATAAAGAAGTACACAGTGCAATGTGCTGGGATCTACGCATTGGCATCGCACACCAGCTGCTGTGTGTTTAACACAGCGGCTGGTGTAAAATGGCCTTAAGGCCCCGTTCACATTGAGCGATTTATCGCGCGATTTTTGTAGCGATATCGCTCATATTTCCGCACTATATCGCTCTATGTAGCTTCACCAATACATTTCAATGTAGCTGTTCACATCTCGTCGCTCAATATCGCTCAATATCGCTTGTAGCTCGTCGCTCGTCGCTGGTAGCTTGTCGCTTCTACATGACCCTTTTTTAGAGCGATTTTGAGCGATATTGCTCCTGATTGCATACAGCCCAATAGGAAGAAGTCGCGCGACACGTCGCTCAATGTCGCTCAATGTCGCTCAATGTCGCTCAAAGTCGCGCGATTTCCATGTCGCTCAGTGTGAATGGGGTCTAAAGGTGAACTAACCATTTAAGCAGTGGCTGTGCAACTTTCTGGATGACTATTGTTACTGGGGAAAAAAAATTCATGTAAAGTCCAGTTGTGAGGGAAATCTTCTGATGGGGACACCTATTCTGGGGAAACTTTCTAAAAGGGAATTACACCTCACTCCCAATTCCTGATGTGTCTGTGGAACAGGAAGCAAAGTGAAATCTCCCCAGTAGCACCCAGACTGCAATACAAAAAAAAAACCTGACGTTTTAACCATCCAAGTCTATGTAAGTACAGACGGTCCCTGAGTTCCGAACATCTGAGATACCTACGACTCGTACCTACGAACGGAGGTCCCAGGCTGTTGCACCAGTTGTAATGCTACCGTTCTCGTGCCAGTAGTACTGTACCTCCTGTACATTACAGGAAGTTGTTAGACATGCAGGCGAGGAGTGGGTCTTGTTCGTAGTAGTGTACCCCCTGTACATTACAGGAAGTTGTTAGATGTGCAGACGAGGAGTGGGTCTGGTTCGTAGTAGTGTACCTCCTGTACATTATCAGAAGTTGTTAGATGTGCAGATGAGGAGTGGGTCTGGTTCGTAGTAGTGTACCCCCTGTACATTACAGTAAGTTGTTAGACATGCAGGCGAGGAGTGGGTCTTGTTCGTAGTAGTGTACCCCCTGTACATTACAGGAAGTTGTTAGATGTGCAGACGAGGAGTGGGTCTGGTTCGTAGTAGTGTACCTCCTGTACATTATCAGAAGTTGTCAGATGTGCAGACGAGGAGTGGGTCTGGTTCGTAGTAGTGTACCTCCTGTACATTACAGGAAGTTGTTAAACATGCAGACGAGGAGTGGGTCTGGTTCGTAGTAGTGTACCTCCTGTACATTATCGGAAGTTGTTAGATGTGCAGATGAGGAGTGGGTCTGGTTCCTAATAGTGTACCTCCTGTACATTACAGGAATTTGTTAGACGTGAAGACGAGGAGTGGGTCTGGTTCGTAGTACTGTACCTCCTGTACATTACAGGAATTTGTTAGACGTGTAGACGAGGAGTGGGTCAGGCTCGTAGTACTGTACCTCCTGTACATTATCGGAAAGTTGTTAGATGTGCAGATGAGGAGTGGTTTGTAGTACTCTACCTCCTGTACATTACAGAAAGTTGTTAGATGTGCAGATGAGGAGTGCCTGCCTCTTCTTCCGGGTATGGTACTGTACATTACAGGAAGTTGTACAAACATCTATCCAAGTTGCATTTAAAGTAGAACTCCATACAAATTTATTTATTTTTAGTTTTGGTTAGTATGGTGTGGGGTTAGAGCCACTGTGAGAACAGCAAAAGAAACGTTACAGGGGGTTAACCCTTCCCTATGCTATCCTAAACATAAAAAGAATTGGGGCGGCTGGAGTTACACTTTTACCTGTTCCAACTTGCATACAAATTCAACTTAAAGGAGAACTATGAGGTGAGTGCTTTTCACAGCTCGCGGTATACTGAGCTTTGGGTGACGGGAGGACGCTAGTTTGTGTCCTCCCATTACCCTAAGGAGAACTATGGGGAAAAAGCCCTGACCCCATAGTTCTCCTTTTAAGAACAAACCTACAGACCTTATCTTGTTCGTAACCTGGGGACTGCCTGTACACTTAATAAGTCACCATGCAACTTTCTACTGAGCAACGCTAAATATATAATACTGAAACCGTTGGATACCTGTGAAGACTATTCAGCAGGAGCAGCGCACATGTAATGTAGAAACGATTTCTAACATATGAAACACTGTGACCTAGTGTCACCTTTCTCAGAGTAGCATTAAAATGGAACTAAATCTTAAAAATATGAATTGTGAGCAGACAGGCTTTTTATTGTAGAAGAGTAATGCTATGTCTCTTCTGCAATAAAACAAACTTACCTGTCTGTTCTCTATATCTTCTTTAGAGGTACACATGGGCAGATCAGTGTCACATTCTTGGCACATTATTTTGCTGGGAGGAATTAACTTCCACGTGCATGCGCGGGAGTTACGCCATCCCCTGCAGCCCAATCTTGACAGCTAAAAATCCTGCTCCCCTTTCATGTTTTTTTTTTTATAGAGTAGGGAAATATTAGACCAGGGGTAGGCAACTTCAGCACTCCAGATGTTGTAAAACTACAAGCCCCACGTGGCCTTGCAAAACCAACAGCCACTCTATTTTGCTTGGTGAACATTGTCACTTCAACAGGAAGTGAGGGGAAATCAAAAATTTCAGAGTTGTCACCAGAACAAGAGGTGAGGTGAAGTCGTCCAATAGAAACAAATGTTCTTGTGATAACTGTTCAAGATGGGACTTCCCCTCATTATAGGGAAATCTCTCATTTCCAGTTGTCCCTCCAGGACAGATAGGGAAGGGAAATCTCCCCAGTGGGACACAGTCAGCAAAAAATAAACTGATAGCAGTTTTAATCCTTCCCTACTCCAAAAAGTTTTGCCTTTACATACACTTTAAGAAAAACAACCCTTGTTGGATATTTTGAACTCCACACCATTAGTTGGTTTTATAACTTGGTCATAGGCTAATATAGCAGGATTCATAGGACGATGTCTTTCTGGTCACTAAGAGGCTTAGTGAAAGCATGTAGTAAGGAATTATGAAGGCTGCTTGCTATGGTAATACTGGATACCTGGCTGTTATGTTAATTTAGTGACTTCAGTATCTTTTAAGTCACTTACATAAAACCAGTATGCAGATTAGAAATGTGTGACTTTCTTGTTCTGCATATTTGAGTTTTGAAGCCAGCGATAGACAGACAACTAGCATTTTTCAGCAGTAGGTCAGCAGTGGCAGCCTTAATATTTCTTGGATACTGGTGATAACATCTTGCGGTGAGTGCTTGTTGTGTGAAGACAGGTAATATTTGATGAAAGCTAGAAAACATTGCACAAATTTTGACCAGTCAGTCACTTTTTTTCCCCACTAGTTCCTTGCTGTTGGGCATACAGAAAGTAGCGCAGAGATCACTGGTGGAACCTATAAGAGTCAATCAAGTTTCAGCTTTCATAAGCCTTTGGAATAGGCAGCCAAAAATTGGTCTAAAAGTACAGTAACACACAAAGAATCGCATAAGGAAGTCAGCAATGCAAGCTTCTATATTTCTTTCAGTACAGGTTGAAGCAACCCTGTCGCTATACAAGAAGTATCCAGCAAAGCCATATCTGTAAAAGAAGAAGGTAAATATATAACCAATGCGAAACTCCACTCTGAGAAATGGTCTTCTGAAGTCTGTTGGGAAATCAACACTTTGGTAGTGTCAGTCTCTTGGGTCCACTGTAGATCTCACTGGTTCCTCCTGGTGACCTCCATGTCACCTCACAATTGCCTGGAGGTAAGAAGAGGGAACCAGTGAGAGATGCCGGAAATCCAGGAGATGGACACATCTGAAAGTGAACCATTTTACAGCATCAGAGCTGAGTTCTGCAGCATGGGCAGTGGAAAAAAAGTTAAATATTTACCTTCTCTTTTATAGGTTTGGCTTTGCTGGATATTTTTTCTACAGCAACAGGGTGGCTTTAAGACTCATTACAAGTGCATGAAGGAGTCAGTGGTGCCTGTTGAGGCTTATCTTGCTTGTTGGGAAACCAACTTTCTTTTGACTCTGTTTAAAAAGTCAGATTTTTCCAGAACTGATTAATGTAAGCTGGCCGTAGACAGGCAGATATCACCCTTAAAACAGTGGCTGGGAAGATATCAGCCTGTCCTTGTGTTAACTGCACTTTACATGCTGTACTTCTGATCCTTCAGTCTTCTTTTACTTAGAAGAGAAAAGGATCATGACAGGTTCACAGAGAGGTTTCCCAACAAGAAATGGAGAAACCTTTGGAGCACCATTGACTGAGTAATTAGGAAAACAGTACTGGGAGAAATAAGGAAACTGCCATGGTGGCCTTCCTCTGAAAATGCTAACAGCCAGAAGATTTTCAAAAGAGGCATAGTAAGTAAGGGAAAGTAATGTTTTTGTATGTCATTTTTCTGTACATTCTTTTGATAGGAGAATCTGTTACATTTTCACGTGTTGAAGTCAGAAACTTTAATTAAGCCGCATATAGGCAGCCTATACGACTGTGTAGTAGATGCTACATTTATCACTCGTCACCCATACACCCATATTACCTGAACAATGCTGTATTCCTCATAGGAATGTGACACTAATGAGGCATGACTATAAAAGGAGGTAGTTACAGGATCTCAGAGGGCAGGACTTAATGCTAGTGTACCACAAATCCTCAAAACTAAATAACCAGTATTTTTGGTGGTTTTATGTATTTATTCCAATATGAAAGCCAACTTGAGTTCTAAAACCTAGCGTGTGTGTTTTTGCAGAGCTGGACAAATCCCGGGAACCAGGTAGCCCATGCTTCCTAAAAATTACAGCTGACACCTAACTTTTAGACTCCTTTCACATGGTCGGTATCCGTTCTGATCAGCAGGGGATCTGTGCACAGACCTCTTGCTGATTGGTGCAGTACAGAATGGATGCCGCTCTTGTGACTTCTGTGTCAGTTCAGTTTTTTCCTCCAAATTGTGATGGAGGAAAAAACTGAACTAACCGGACCCCTGTTAGGTCTTTGGGCAGTCGGATGTAAGCAGACGTGTCTGTTTATATCAGATTACCTCTTATCCGTCACAGTCAGGTCCGCCAAAATTTAACTCTGTTCTGATTTTTGTTCTGGACCTAGATGGAGTCAGGGGTTATCAGTTGTATACTATATTGCCAAAAGTATTTGGACACCTGCTTTTACACGCTCATGAACTTTAATGGCATCCCAGTCTTAGTCCGTAGGGTTCAATATTGAGTTGGTCCACCCTTTGCAGCTATAACAGCTTCAACTCTTCTAGGAAGGCTGTCCACAAGGTCTAGAAGTGTGTCTATGGGAATGTTTGACCATTCTTCCAGAAGCACATTTGTGAGGTCAGGTACTGATGTTGGGCGAGAAGGCCTGGCTCACAGTCTCCACTCTGATTCATCCCAAAGGTGTTCTATTGGGTTGAGGTCAGGACTCTGTGCAGGCCAGTCAAGTTCCTCCACCCCAAACTTGCTCATCCATGTCTTTGTGGACCTTGCTTTGTGCACTGGTGTGCAGTCATGTTGGAACAGGAAGGGGCCATCCCCAAACTGTTCCCACAAAGTTGGGAGCATGAAATTGTTCACAATGTCTTGTTATGCTGATGCCTTAAGAGTTCCCTTCACTGGAACTAAGGGGCTAAGCCCAACCCCTGAAAAACAACCCCACACCATAATCCCCCCTCCACCAAACTTTACACTTGGCACAATGCAGTCTGGCAAGTACCGTTCTCCTGGCAACCGCCAAATCCAGACACGTCCACCGGATTGCCAGACAGAGAAGCATGATTTGCCACTCCAGAGAACACATCTCCACTTTCTAGAGTCTAGTGGTGGTGTGCTTTACACCACTGCATCCGACGCTTTGCATTGCACTTGGTGATGTAAGGCTTGGATGCAGCTGCTCGGCCATGGAAACCCATTCCATGAAGCTCTCTACGCAATGTTGTTTTGCTAATCTGAATGCCACACAAAGTTTGGAGGTCTGTAGCTATTGACTCTGCAGACAGTTGCTGACTTCTGCGCGCTGTGCGTTTCAGCATGCGCTGACACCGCTCTGTCATTTTAAGTGGCCTACCACTTCGTGGCTGAGTTGCTGTTGTTCCCAGTTGCTTCCACTTTCTTATAATATCACTAACAGTTGACCGTGGAATATTTAGTAGCAAGGAAAGGTGGCAACCTATCACGGTAGCATGCTTGAAATCACTGAGCTCCCATTCTTTCACAAATGTTTGTAGAAGGAGTCTGCATGCCTAGGTGCTTGATTTTATACACCTGTGGCAATGGATGTGATTGGAACACCTGAATCCAATGATTTGGAGGGGTGTCCCAATACTTTTGGCAATATAGTGTATGTGGACGCGCAACTAGATTCGACTGCCCTAAGAGCTAACATTGGGCTTCCGATCAGATCTCCCTAAAAAATGGACAGGCTGACCTGATGGGACTGCCCATATCAAAGGGCCCTAAAGGTTTCCTCTAATTGCTGTCAATGGGACTGGCTCCTAAAAACAAAAAATCCTGCTGTGTGCTGGAATGAATTCCATATTAATGGTATTACATTCTCAAACTTTTTTTCAATAATGAATCCAGATCAAACACATACATTGCCCAGCAAAGTATTTCTTTACATTTGTTGCCCAAATACTTAGTCAATATATTTATGAACAGCTGAACTTCAACTCTCTTGGTCCAGCTTCCCTGAACTTTCTGTCCAGTACAGGATGACAAGGGACAGCACAATATCCTGCATTCATCCATCTACTAGCTTGGAGAACAAAAAAGTGAGGAAAGAGGAGGGAGATGAAGAGCAGAGCATTGGATTGCCTTGCTGTGTTTGTGGAGACACACACAGCTTACTAGCACACATAAGGGTGACCCTGCAAGGGAAAGGAGCCACCCTAAAACAGCATATTGGGGCCAGCGCTCAGGGCCCACCTGATTCTGCAAAGCAGGTGCTGTAAGCTGTTAGAAACTGACTGAACCCACCTTACTGCTTCTGTTGTGATCTTTGAAGATACATTTCTCAACAATGTTTGTAGTTACAGAGGTCAGTGACAATTTGTTTAGACCTTTTTTACAGCTTGTTGAGACTGTAAATACTGGGCTTTAAAGTTGACATTTAGTTGCTACTGGCTACTTAGCATCATCACTCCTCGTAGTGTGATGTTACTAAATAAATGTTTGTGTTGGTCTTTTTGTAACATACAGATTCACAGAGCAGCGATGCTAAATTATTTTGCATTGAAACTGGTTGGCTTCATGACAAATGGACCACATGCATATTTTATGAACATCACTGTAGTGTAATATTACCAAAACATAATGCTCAACGCAGTAATAAAAATATAGTTACTTGTTGGTAGTACAAAGCAGACTTAGAAAGATCATTGTTTTTTTGAATTGAGGAGACCTAAGAATCACTTCTGACCCATACACTCCTCAGCTTGATCTAGAACGCCCTACTTGACAAGTGTCATTACAGTTGAATATTATAATATTCTAAAATATACCGCACTTTCTGATAGGTATCCATCTGCCTCCTGGCCTCTCCCGGTTGATACTCTAGCATTTTTGTGTTTAGCGGTAGTGATATACAGAGGCTTGCCTCTGGGCTAGCCTCTGATGACTCTTATGACACACCTTTGAAAGGTATCAGTTCATGAGAGAGGAATCAGTGTCAATACTGCTAGAACTTCTTGCTAAGCTCATTGCATGAACATAGGGGTTGGCCAGGATACAAGAAAGGGTATAGCTGTAATAATGCACTGCAGTATGATTTCTTGCTGTGATTTAGTAAGAAGTCTGCCATTACAAATGTATTTTGGTGAGGTGTTGTTGAGAATGCATCATACGTTAAGCATCCGCATACAAGGTATGGATACTGTAAAACTAGCGTATTGCAGATTCCAATAAAAACTTAGCCTTCTGACTTGCCAATACAGTTGGAGTTGGACTGCCACCCTGACAAAACGATTACTTTTTTACCCAAGTACTTCTACAGTCTTCCTTTAGTATTTTGCTGCATGGTGGGAGGAGAAGCAAGTCATGTTTATAGTTGTATGCAGATATGCATG
>NW_017306537.1:1348012-1399825 GCF_000935625.1 Nanorana parkeri
TTATGTATCTTTTTTTTATGTTGCCAAATTAGTTTCCCACCCTGTTTTTTAACCTATATATCTTTTATATTCCATTTCTGAAACCTGCATTTTTTTTGTCCCTTTGCCTCCTACCTCCCTTGCAGCTACAAGCACTCCAAGAGGAGAGGAAAATCTCTTTGGCTTCTAACTTTGAGCTTGCTCAGAAAAACTTGTCTCTTCGCCCACGTTTGGAAACTGGGAAAGCCAACCTGGCAATTAAGTACCAGCTCTTCCGTGAGACGTGTGCATCTTGTCGTGGGAAACTACGAAAAATCCGTAAGTAATTGCCTTTATGAATCGATGTGTCTGTGATGTAACTCTTTAAAAAAAAAAAAAAAGAGTGTACTTAACATAAGGATGGCTACGAGTGGTTAATTGGGTCTTGGGTTTTTCTATATTTTTTGTTTTACATATTTCCTTGGGTATATTAACAATCCATTAAACCTTAAAAATGAACTTCAGCCCCCTATTGAATTTTGTTGTTGTTGTTGCAGTCTCTTCTTACCTTTTTTTTCTCAATTAACATTCTTGCATGCACAATTAATCTAGTGCCTATCGGCTGTAATCTGCTGCTGCATTGCTGCACGCCGGGTCCCGCACCGCCATTTTCCTTACTTGTGTCACCGGGAGCCGGTTGTCTTTTCTGGAGATTTGCAGCTAGCCTCCTGATGGGGCGGTGTCAAGTCATTTCTCCGCCAGCGCTGTGTAAAAGCTGATACTCCTGGAATATGTGACGTGAATATCACAGGAGGCATCAGGAGCCTATGTCATTCTCACCTACCCAAGAAGGCAGGGAGCGGGAATGTTAAGGGAAAAGAAAACAAATTACATAAACACATTAAAATAAGGTTGGCCTTTTTTCTTTGTTGGGGGATATACAATGGGGCAAACCTTACTGTTTAAGAAGTATTGACAGGCACGGAGGCTGTTGGACTATCTTGATAGAGAAGTACAATAGAGAAGGGTAAATGGACCAGGGGACAAATACGCAGAATGAAAGTATGCAGATCACCTTACATAGCCTACAATGCTATGGAAGCTCAGTGGACTTGAAGCTCAACTCCTGTCAAAAGTTTTTTTGTCCCTGTCGAGAAGATATTCCCTCGCTTCTTGTTCTGTAGGGCACCTGAACAGAAAGTGACTGAAATCTGCTATACGGGGATAAAGACAAAAATAAAATCCTGAAAGAGAATCAAAACCTTCCTCACTCTACTAGAAATGTAGGTTTTACTGCTGCCTTTGTCCCTATAGGGGGGATTTCCCTTTAGTTTCTGTACTCTTTAATACCTATCAAGTAGATGGGAAGTTCTACTTTAAGACTATCAGTTAATGGACACTGGCAACCTGGCTCTATAATTTACACCCAACGTGAGATGGTTAGTCTGATAGCATTAGGGATAGCAGATTTAAAGGAGAATTATGAGGCAAGTGATTTACTCAGCCTCATAATCTGAGCCCACCTGTGACAATGAAACTGTCACAGGTTGGCTCAGTAGATGGTGAAGTGAGCGAACACATACTGTCGCTCGCTCACTTCTCAATCTATCCCTGCAGAGAGCCGTGACTGTCACGGTTCCCTGCAGGGATTCCCCCCCTCCCCTGTCCGATCCTCCAGTGCTGACTGGCGAAATGGACGGGGGATGGGGCGGACACAGCTGGCTCTGCCTCTGGATAGGCAGAGCCGTAGCTGGGTGGATCCAGACAGTATTGTCGGGATCCGTCCCGGCTGCGGCGTCTCAGTATAGCGTGAGCTGTAGCTCGCGGTATACTGAGCTTTGAGTCACGGGAGGACGCTAGTTTGTGTTCTCCCGTGACCCTTAGGAGAACTATGGAGAAAAAGCCCTGACCCCATAGTTCTCCTTTAACAATGGCTACTACACGTTTGCGCAGCTATAGTTTGACCCTGGTTCAAGAATTCTTATATCTAACCTCCCCATTGCATGGATGGAAGCATCACCACCTTATTCATTGGTTATAAGAAACTTTCCTACTAAGTTTTTTTTTTTTTAAATATTAGTTGAAGTGTTTGTGCAGTTGGCACCCTGAGGACTATAGCTGTACCCCTGCAGGGGTTGGTCTATTTATATAATGGTGACCATTTTTCATTTCTGTTTGTTGTTTGGGAATAAGATGTACATATTTGTTATCCTGAAAAGTGTAGGTTACAGATTATACTCTTGACCAACAAAGTAGCTTATTATTATTACTCTTTACGATCATCAGAAAGTTTCAGGAGATAGAATTATGAGGCAGTTTACTTTAAAAAAAAATAAAATAACCTGGAGCAAAGTGATTAAAGATGCTCATAGCAACTAGTTGGATGTTTTATGTTTAGAAAAGTAACCTCTGTTTGCCAGTTGATCATCAGAAGGAACAAGTCTGATTTTACACAAATGTTTGTTAAAATGCTGCTTTGTATTAACCAGTTGACATCCGCGGTGTTAAACCCCCTTCCCATCCAGGCCATTTTTCAGTATTCAGCGCTGCGGTACTTTAACTGACATTTATTCCGTCATGCAGCGCTGTACTGAAATGAATTTTATACCCTTTTTTGGGGACAGATAGAGCTTATGTGTAGAATGGTTTTTATTGCTGCTGGAGTGTGTTGCCATACTGCTGGTCCTAGGAATATATAGTGTAACTGTATGTTGTATTGGCCCATATCTGATCTTTTGTGTGGATTAGAAGCGCTTTGTGTAAAATTAGGCCAGGGAGAGAAACAAGATGTGAACATTGCAGACACAGTGTAAGCACAACTTCATAGGGATGTGTTCATCAAAGGCCCTAACCAGACAATATTTTCGTAAAACAGTGCCAGGAGCTAAGTGTCTCCAATGCATTTGCGAAAAAGAGAGGTGGGAGATATGAAGGTCCTCGTGATGGTTGAAGAAAGAGTTAAAATGTGTAATCTTTGGCACATATATCTTAAATTGTGTCGTACTTGGATATCCATCCGAGCTTAAAGACAGATGGCCAAACCTGGAGTGTTGAGGTCATTTCTTCTTTTCATTTTCACCTATTTCTTTTTTTTTTAATCTATTTTTTTTTCCTTTTTTGTATGTAGGTTTTCCTCCTTATCCATTGCATCACTAGCTTGTTTTTTTTCACATCATAGATTAGGCAAGACCCATTTTAGTTAGAACTAACCCATTATTTCCTAACTAAAAGATTGGGACAATTCCTTTTATTTGTGTGTAATCCTTGGAGGTTAGTAAAAGTCATGAATGTTAAAGGGGAACTATGAGGTGAGTGAAAATCACTCAGCCTCATAGTTCTAGCTGACCTGTGACAATGAAACTGTCACAGGTCGGCTCAATAGATCGGGAAGTGAGCGAACACATAGCGTCGCTCGCTCACTTCTCGATCTATCCCTGCAGAGAGCCGTGGCTGTCACTCACGGCTCCCTGCAGGGATTCCCCCCCTCCATGTCCGATCATCCGGCGCTGACTGGTGGAACGGACGGGGAAGGGGGCGGGCACCGTTGGCTCTGCCTCTAGATAGGCAGAGCCAGCTGTCAATCCCGCAGCTGGGTGGATCTCGACAGTAACGTCGGGATCCGTCCTGGCTGCGGGGTATCAGTAAACCGCGAGCTGTAGCTCGCGGTATACTGAGCTTAGGGTGACGGGAGGACACTAGTTTGTGTTCCCCCGTTACCATTAGGAGAACTATGGGGAAAAGCACTGACCCCATAGTTCTCCTTTAATGTTGAGATCCTTTTATACTGTGCATAATGTGTTGTACAGTCTGTAAAATAATTTTCGATTGTGTTATTGTGTGATTTTCTCATGCTCTTGCGTGATTAACAAAAAGTAAACCTGCCAGAATACTTAGTAGTAGTTAGTGATGTTCTGTAATGTTGAAGACCGTTACTTATCCAAGTAACTTTTTCAGCTGAGGAAGCTACTTGGGTGAGTAGCAAAAAATCTTCAACATTACAGAACAAGTCCAGTTGAATGTCCCTAGCTACTACTAGTTATACCTTGACCTGGATAAATAAGAACGTTCACAGACAACCTGTTGGACAGAAATACGTTAGCTACTATTGTTGAGTTGGTAGCTCCTGGCTTCACTACCTAGTGAGTAAATGACCAGGAACAAGCAAGCAGCCAGTGAAATATAAAAAGTCTGTACTCTTATGCATGCTTGTTCAGGTTAGTGACACATTAGGTAGTGAAGTCAGGACCAGGATGGTAATCCGAAAACATTCATTTCTAAAAACAAGTTGGCAATGTTACTGACTCCATAAAGTTTATAGTAATATTCTTTTCTTTTATCTGACTGGGGAAAATCCTGATGCTGTATTGATCAACTATAGATGTTACTATAGATGTTACTTATGTACTTGATGAGTGCCCTTGTGTATTATGTTTTGAAAAATCAATAGGTCAGTCCTACGGTGCATTGTTTTCCTATTTCCTACTCCTTGTAGATTGTACTACATCACCCTCATAATCTGCCATATGTTTAGTAATGTGATCAGTGGAACCAAGTCATTGAAACCAGTGTGAAAACTCAGGTACAGCACACCAAAATTAATACAATTATTTATTTGTCTTTTCCAGAGTGCCTCTTGCAGGAATGTAATCCACATGTTGCACTCAGCCACCTGCAGGAGGAGCTGCAGAGTACCGAGGCAGAATGTGAGGTCAGTACCATCTCAATTAGAATAATCAAACTGTAATTGATAATGTGTCATACAGGAAGTGTCTGGAGGAAGAACAGGTAACAAGATAAGGTAACATAGACAAGAGCCTGGGGCCTGGTGGATGACCATGGGACCCAGCCACACCATTCATGGTCCTACACTAAATAGGGGAAAAGTGTAATTTGTCAAAGCTGTGCACTTCACAAGGGAGGATGCACTTGTAAGCAGTTGGTGTCTAATGGGGCACTCCTTTGCATTACAGACAGTGCAAATGGATGGCCTTTCTGTGCTTATTGCAACCCTTATCATTGGCAAATGAATAGATGAGTAGGGGGCAAACGATGCTACAGTGCAAATGGAGTGACTTTTCTGCGCCTATTGCAATCCTTGTCAATGTCAGTTGAAGGGATGGGACGGCCAAAGATGTTACGGCACAAAAGGGGTGACTTCTCTGTGCATATTAACATCCTTAGAACTGTCAGTTGAAGGGATGGGACGGCCAAAGATGCTACATTGCCTTTCACTTTTGTATTCTAGTGTATTTTGGAGATATAAATGCGAATGTGATTCGTTTTGAAAGAGGCTTTGTCTATGTTTGAATAGAAATAGTACGTGTAAATGCAGTTGATAGATGACTCCACTTTCAAAAGAAAAAAAAAATCTGTAAACCATTAATATATAATTGTTGCACAAGCCCATTTGTTCTAAATGTGCCACAAAAATTCAATGCAATATGGCGACCTGGGGATGTTCGGTACACACTTGGTGTATGGAACACCCCCAGAAATGTCACTTCCTGCTTCTGTGATTGGCTGACTGATTTTCCCAGACGTCTGCACTAAGATGCAAGTACAATTTTTGGCATCCCTTGCAATAATAATAATACTGCACATCCATTGGCACCTTGGTCTACAGAAATATGAGAGCGGTGCTTTAATTCCATGTCTGTAAGCGAGCAAGGCATGAGAGAAGAAGAAAGTTGAGCAGAAAAGGGAGGTGAGTGTGTGTCTGTTGTGTGTGGGTAGAGGATCCAGAGGATGCTATGTTGATGAAACCCTTTGTGACTAGTGGACACACTGCTGGAGCCCTTGTCACTATGTTAAACTTCATAGAATCCCATCGCACTCCTGACCGGATACAATCCAAAAAAATTTAGATTTTGAGCTGCTTACTGTGGCATATTTTCAAGTACAGTTGACATCCCTGGAAAAAAAACCTGCTGAAATAACAGCCAATAACAGGATAAATCACACAAAATTTTTTTGGGTTGTAGGCTGAACAGAGAGAGACAATTTACTAAAACATAACACATGTGGCACTTTCATTACCAAGTATTATTTACCCATTTACATTCATAATAAAAAAAAATGTATTCAGTAAAGGTTTAATTGCATGGATCAATTCAATTTAGCACATGCATGATAAATTATGTCTTTTTGCATGTAAAAATCAATTTCACAATGATTTTCAGTGATTACAGTTCTTCTGGGGGGAGACTTCTGTCTGCCTAGCATTAAAGACACCTTTAGTGTGAAAGAACAGTCCCTCTAAAGCACGTCCCTTTAAAGCCCGTCCCTTTATACACCTATAGATTTGCTGCAGATTTTCTATGGTCAGATGGAAAAAGTGCAACAGATTCCTCCATCTACGCTAAACTGTGTGGATGGAGGAATCTCCCAGTGGGCCAAGCTTCAGTATCTTGCTAGTTGACCCAACTGGCTCTCAAAACACCTGAACAATCTGATTAGATGCAGGCATTGTTCAGGTATTTTGAGAGCCGCCGGGGCTGACTAGCAAGATACTGAGGCTTGGCCCAGTGGGAGATTCCTCCATCCACACAGTTTAGCGTAGATGGAGGAATCGGTTGCACTTTTTCCATCTGATTATAGAAAATCCGCAGAAAGTCTATAGGTGTATGGCCAGCTTTGCACTCGCCTTCTCTACGCTCCACCTGCTGCTCCATTTTTGTGTAGTCCTACCCTTTGTAAGCTTTGTGTCAATGCTTACAAGGGGTTGATGATGTGGCCTACTCAGTTGCGTGACAGTGTTCTAGCTTGGTAATTGGTCACCTAGGTCCAAGCACAAAATTATGGGATGAGATTACATGCTTTTTGTACTTGGAAGGACTGGATATTTTACAGGGGCTCCAACAGAGTAACATAGCAGCAGGAAGCACATCAAACGTGAGTATAAGAGGGTCAGGGGATGGGCCTTACATACATTTGTCTATTTTGCCTTGAACTGGCAAAGTGACAGACTTTTCAAGCCCAACTAAGCAGGAAGCAGATTCTGCGCATTTTCACTAATCAGCAAATACGGATACCTCCTGTACACATAGTATTACAAACTACATGGAAGCAAGCTTTGTAAAACATTATCACACATAAGGTTAGATTATTGCATTGGGCAAATAAAATCCACATGCATATCTAAATAAACTAGCCTGTAAACTTCTCACAACATTGAAGAGCTGTACTAATCAAAACTATAGGTTCCCTTTAAAGAGGAATTGGGAGATACAAAGCCATTTAAAAATGTTATTAAAACTTTGGGTAAAAAATAACCTCATATTTGGCCCTCCAATCCATAACTTTTCCCCCTTTCCAGAAGCCAGCACTATCTAATGATCTTGTGTCATCCTCGGGCAAGTCCTCTTTTGCATGAAGGCATGTGACTGGGAACTGTGGTCTTTGTGGGATTATCTAATACCTATAATTTGGCAGATGCCAAACATGTAAAGAGAACAATGTCAGCTCAACAAATGGAAGTCCTCACACCGGCATCTCACAGATGTTGGGAGTGGGGAAAGAACAGTGCATGCACAGAGACAAGGGGACAGAATGTATTTGTGCAGAGCTTACGGAAGCTGTTTGAGGAGGAATGTACGAAAAAGTCATATCCTCCTGAGCATTTTCACTTGTTTTTGTTTACAGTTCTCTTAACGCTCAAGTGAAGTCACAGAAAAAAAAGTTGTAGTCAGATAGACCTTGTACTAACAACGTCCATTGTTGTAGAGATGAGACTTTGTCCTCCAACAAAGTCTTACCTCTGTTTTCCTGTTACAGCAGTTGTGCAGGATGTCTGTGTATTACTGTGCAGTCCAGTAGACATATGTGTTGGACCTTTCAAGGCACTCCATAATCAAATCAGAACTGCTCTGACACTCTTCTCCTCTGTTCTGTAATATAATCTGTAGGAGGAAGCTTTTGATAAGTGTTTGTAGCTGTTACTCAGCTATGCCAATAAAGAGCACTGCAGGGTAAGTGAAGTAAAGGATTTAGCCTTGTGACTCTGCAATCGGGCTTTAAATTATACACTTTATAATCCTTAAAGGGAGTCATTCATCAAGCTTAATGTCTTTATGATGGAGGCTGCCATTTCCTGACTCCCAAGCTGCAAGCCAATTTTGTGCCCGTGAAGCACCTGTTGTGCATTGCTGCAACTGCAGTTTATACAATAGACAAAGGCCACTACCATGAGGCAGGCATTTACTATAGAGGGTTTTTTAAGACACATTTAGGTAGAAACAGGACAGTTCAGTGCTGTAAGCACTGCATTCACATTGAGGCAACAGCTGCTGCATTAGACTATAAGCATGGCCAATGTTTTTACCATAGAGCAATTATACTGCGGCAGCATATAATGAATATCTGGATTAGATTAGTATGGTTGGAGACCAAATGATAAGTATACATTTGTGCAGTGTTCAAGACCAGCTGCATCAAGGGCATTTCTAGAGCTATTTTTGACCTAGTTGACATTTGGACCTCGTGAATACATCACGCGGTCCCCATTCAGACTTATTTGATGGATGAAGGCAGTTCTCTTTTCACAAGCATGTGTCACTGCAACTGCATTGACAAGAGCTTGTAAGCATACCAAAAATTTATTTTTTAAATCATTTTAGTAGTAATATGTCATGTTTTACTTGCATATTGTTTCATATCATATTGATTTTTTTCTACTTTTTCGCTTTGATGCATTGACTTCTTCTGAACCTTTTATATCTTCTATCTCTCACAGGCCCTCTCTCAGCTGTTCCTCGAGGGCTCCCTCCCTCTCCTTGTTTTCCTGGATTCTTACCACTTGCTTCGGGCTCAGTGTCACATCCGCAGGATCCAGAATGAGAAGTTGCTTGAGCTTCTGGGAGAAACTCTTGAACAGGACACTTCAGCCCCAAACCAGGAACTGCCTCCTGATCGGGAAGTTTCCCCACAACCTGCCAAATTACCCTCTGACCAGAACCTGGCTCCAAAGTTGCAGGAACTTCCCCCACAGTCCAGAAAACAGCCCCCCAAGCAGGCCTTGCCCACCCCTCAATCCACCAAAATGCCCCCTAACAGGGATCCTCAAATGAAGCCTCGTGATGTGGCTCCAGGGGGAAAACAGCCTTCTCGACCCAGAGAACTGCCCATCCAAACCAGCAAAGTGCCCCCTGAAAGGAAACTGCCTTCCAACCCCAAGGAAAAGCCCCACAACCCCAGAGATCAGACCCCCCAGGCCTGTGCTCAGTCTATCCCTTCCCCTGCTGCCCCCTCACAGATGCCCCCGACTGTATTTCGTCTGCCTCCTCTGCCATGCGGGATGACACCTGCTTTGTTCATCCCAGCGGAGGTGCTGTCTCCTTTTCAGGGTTCAAATGCCCAGTCCCCAGGATGTGTCCCACCTCTGGGGCGATCTAACGGTCAGCAGCAGCAGCCACCTCGGGCTCCACTGCGTTTCATCGCTCGCATCTACTTCCTGAGCACTCGGCACCTAAGGGTGCTGTCCAGAGCCCAGCGGCAGCAGCAGCAGCAACACCCTCCAAAGCGATAAGTGAGGGGTTGTGGGTGGACAAGGGAGTGGGGCAATTTATGGGACGGGGGACAGGGTAGTTGTCTGTGAGCCTTGTGGGTGAGTATGGCTGTGAGACTTCTGCAGGCATCGTTCCTTTGTCAAAGCAGAATGTTTGTCTGACTCTTTTCAATGTATGAATGGTGTGTATACATGTGTGCAGGTGTAGGCTGGTTCCAATGAACTCATTGGCTGTATAGAATGTAGCTGAGTGGGTCATTTTGTTTGGCTGTGTATTTAATACTTCCCTTCTGGTTGTTTACTGTGTATCAATCAATGAGTGTGTCTGTGCAGATTCACTGTGTATGCTGTGTCTGGCTGATGTATTTAGAGTAATCCATATGGATGTTGGGTTTGTGTGAATGCAAAGTCATTGGACATTATGCATAAGCGATCCATATGCATGACAAGATTCATATTCGGTCATCATAAGCCTGTACTTTAAAGCTCACTTTAACAAAAAGAAAATGTTATCTCTCGCTTATATCTCGAGAGTAGATCTCCCTGCCATAGTTCTAGTCTCTGTTCCCATCCACCATGGTATTTTCCCGTAATAGAAAATAAATGACGAGCCCAGTGGGGAGGGTAATGGTTGCAGCAGGGGTGCAGACCTGGGAACTGAAGCACAGAGATCTTATTACTGAAGCCCTGAAACCATTTAGTGGTTTAAAAACTCTACATCCACCAACAGTTAACACTTTTGGCTGGAGTGATCTATTAAGGGCACTGTGTGCTGAGAGACAGCACATGTGAAATAATGTTTTCTTTTAATTAGCACTGGAAATCATTGAAAAATTAGATATTAGGACTCCAAAATTGTGATTTGACCAAATCCTTCTCTGATCATGCAGATCATGTTTTATTAAAACAAAAACTTGTGGATGTTCCCAACAGGCTTTTGGGAACTGTGACACTGAAGTTTCCCACTGAAATAGTTGGGTGGTGTGTAATTAACAGGCAACTCTACAAACACATGGTATGTCAGTATTCTTTGTTGTAACTAAAGTAGCAAAGCTAGATAATGCTCTTTGTGAAAGAGTCGTGTCTGATGCTTTTGGTATAGGTGCCAAAGGTTGTGTGTCTCCAGGTTCCATTTCTGAGTATGTGTTTGGATAAAGGATGACTGTGAAGCATAATTTATTGTTGTAATTTTTAAAACTGTTAATCATATATTTATCAGTGTTATTTACAAAAGTCTAAAATGCAAAGACAACCCGGGGTTATTAAATATTTTGGAAAGTTGAGTTATATATCTTTATTGACACATAGGGGGTGATTTACTAACCTAAACACACGCACGCACTAGGTGCGTGTGATTTTTACACAGCAAAACGTATTTATCAACCAAAAAGTACTCAAAACCCACCATAGTATTCTCTTGTAGGCCGTAAGCCCATGTGTTTTGACACATGTAAAACCTAGACAATTTCAATTCCTTCCACTATTTATAAGTTACAAATCTCATACATCCATGATGTAAGCTAGTTTTAATGTATGCCATTCTTGGAACAGGCATTTAAAAATGTTTCGCTGCTTTTTGTTTATTTTTTACTTAGCTTTATTGTGGATTTATATCTGTAGCTAACATACAGTGGAATATTTCATATTAACATATTTACAATGTATTACCAAGAAATTACTGTTCCACTAATGTAACCAAGAATGAGCTATCTGGGCTATCACTTTTTTTTTTAATGTACTGGTTTACGTGTTCAGATTGATGTATTTAGCTGCTTTTAAAGGACACAGGTCTGTATTTAGAGCTTATCCTGTTTTTGGCAGATGTAATGTATGATATCCTATTATACAAGCTCCACCTGCTGAATTCACACTTATGCTTTGTGAATTTAAATTCTGAGATGCTGTTGTAAACAGCAGTTTACATGTTTTCCATATGCAGGCCCAGTTGGTTTGTACATTTTAACCAGCAAAAGGTCCAAATGGTTTGTACATTTCAACCAGAAAATCCATCCACAGGGAGAATTGCTTTGTATTACTACTAGTACTGCAGAACGTCTTGCGATTCTTCTGTACTTGGTACAGCCAAATAAAATTGGCATGGTAGTTTTAGGTATGAGAGTTTTCAATAAAAAAAAGATGAATTTTGAAAAAGGACAATTGCAGGCCTATTCAATAAGGCAAATAGCAATGTCCAAAGTGTAATAACCTAGAACAGCCAAATGAAGTCATGTTTTACCAGCTTCTGAGTGGTTGCTGTGTCTGCTGCATACTTGCAGCATGATTTCACAGCGGCTAAGCTGTTATGAAATACCACTTACCTTACATTTGACCTCCAATGCCACCTGTGGCACCCCTAGTATTTTCCCTCTTTGTTGGGAGTATGTATGCACTCTGCCCTCCTCCAACGATTCAAATCCATTGGTCTGATAAAAAAAAATAGAAACTCATTGTTTGCACATTAAATGTGGAGGTGCTTCCAGGCTGTATTGATGGACATATGTAAAGGTAATAGCTGTGTGCCGGTAGCTTATGCTGCCAGTTGTGCGATTCCAACATTAATGTACTCTTCCCACAACAAACACAATGCATCTTTGTGTTACCATACCATAAGGGAGTAACGTTATTGGTTTGATTAATACCCTCTAAATCTAATTGCCCTTCATTTATGGGGTGTAAACAAAAAAAAAACAAGCAATCCATTTTTAATGAAGGTCTATAATCTTGTAATATCAACTGCAATGGCTGGTTTTTTGAGCCAGTGATTTGGATTTTGTTTGTCTGCACAAAATACATAGATTGCTTTTGGCATATGACTAACACAGAAGTAAAATCATTTCGAGTACCAATGGGATAGTGTAATTTTCATCATGATGATATCCTAGGTGCTAAAATAATGGTAGAGCTTGTACAAAAAAGCACAGCCTCCCATAGGGCAGACACCATGGACACCTCCAGGACCAGCCTGTTTGTCTGCTCGCTTCTGTGCATGCTGCAGCTCATTAGCGCAGCCAGGCAGGGGAAACAGCAACAGAACCAGAGCTGCCCGAGTCAGCGTGTGTGACCCGGACAGACTGATGACGAGGGCGGACTGCTCGCACCAGGGACTCTGCGCTCTGCCAGCCAATCTCAGCATCTTCACTGCTTACCTGTAAATGTCACCCCATCCCTATGTGTCACCCTGCAAGGAGTGCATCGTCCTCCCTTCCTGGAGGCATACATTGTAAAGTGCTGACAACTGGCACTGGTCAGAAGGAAGGATACAGATTTCACTTCTAGAGCGTAATCTCATTTTATACTAAAGGAATGTGCTGGTGAGTTATGTACTGTAGTGCACAAAACCAGTCCCTGGTGCCAAAAAAGGTTAGGGACCGCTGGTTTAAGGTAAGGTATAGGTTGAAGCTAATGGTTGGATATAAGGGTTTGGTTCAAGCTAATAGTTAACATTAAGGGTAAGCGTTTGGGGCTTGGCTGAGGCTTACTTTTTACTTTAGGGCTCTGATTAAAGTGAACCTCGATGAACTTTTGTTGTTTGCTGCCTTTTGGTTTGTTACAGTGGAAATAAAGCTGATTCAAATAAAGGTTCCCCCAGGATTTTTTTCTAGCCCTGATGTGCAAGTATGCGCAGCATTTTAGCACATTATGGCAGACTTACCTGCCAAAGCGATCCACTCCAGCGCTACTATGTCTGCGCTCTCCTCCGTCACTGGCTTTCTGATCTTTTTCCTGGTCTTCTTCTGGGCGCTTGATTGGCTGGCCCCTGATGATGTAACTTAAGTACATACGCACAGAAGTTACTTAATTTGGCAAGAATCCTACTGAGCTGCATATGCTTGGCTCAGTGTACAGAAAAAAAAAAATTGCCGACAGGTAGGAAGAAGCAGAATAGACTTTTTGTTTCAATATTTTAATTAAAGTTTTACATGAAATATACATAGAAGAGTGGTTCACGTTGCTCCAATACAGCAGTTTATCAGAAAAACAATAAAAACATATCGAATGCAACAGCATAGTAAATGAATAATAGATCTTAGAGCAGGTGAGTGCTCATCCCTAACCATGTAGTGAAAATCATCATTTTGCTCAGCAGCAAAGTTAACAGGACTGCACTCTTGGGGGGTGAACCAGGAGAAGAATACTAAAAAGGTAATGGGGTGAGGCCCCATGTGAAGAAAAGAGCAAAGCGAGAGAGAATAGAAAGAAATGTGAAAAGAGTAATAGTATCAGTTATACTAATACTACTAGTGGGGTCCCATATCCTACCAACACCAGCCGTTTTGATTAGTAACGGAGGCTGCTCATCCCCAGCTCAAGGTCCACAATGGCAGAATAGACTTTCACAGTCTCTACTGTTGTAAAAAGCCTGCCTGCCAGCCATTAAAAATAAAAAGCAAAAAAAACTTAATTCCCACTTTAAGTATACAGTTATACGTGTTTTGTTATATTGGCTTGATAAGTGCCAAAAATAAACTGTTGATCCTGCCAGAAATCCTGTGAGTCCATAACTTCCTGTGTGCTCTACCTGTGCTGCATTTTTATCAGTTACATTGTTCCTGGCTATCCCGGTGGACTACATACCCCAACTACATACATACAGATAAAAGGAGATAGGTAGTGTTCTGTAATCTTGTTATAGTGTGACAAGGTGAGTGTTGTCACCCTAGGACAGAAATTGTTTTTATGGCAGGACCACTAGGTGAAAATATAGGACAAAGAGTGAATTAAAGAAAACACATGCAGCCACCACATCTAGGGACTGGTAAGCTGCAACATATTACATTTTCATTTTTGGGGTTTTGATAGGCTTTGATGATTAAGTTAAAAGGACAGTTGATTTTAAGGGTAAGGTTTGGGCACTAGATTGAACTTTAAGGTTGGTGTGTTGGGTTGAGCCATTTAGTCCTACTGTTTGATTTGTGAAAAATGGGCAGCCAATGCAGTATAAGCATCGGTGACAAATATCTGTATTATTTATGCTGTTATAAATTGTATGTGCCATATGAGTTTTGAGTTGGTTCTTGTGTGCCAAAAAACAACCAGGCCAATCTTAGGAAGCCAAAAAACTATGTATTGTTAAAAACTATGACTCTTGTCCCTACAGTGCTGGGCATTTGTGATTATTACAGTAGACTATTGTTGTTGCTCGGCAGTTAGTATTGGTGGTGCTCCCCAATCATTAGAGAAAAGCAGTAGCCTGGCACATGAGTATGCATACACTGTATGCATGGAAGACTGTGACATTTCCTGTAATCCCAATTGTTTAACTACAGCAGAAGTATTTCGTGTACAGTTACCCTTATACTACGAGATAATCAAGCCAAGGCAAAAATAGATCACAAATCGCAAACGAATGATGTTGTAATGCAAAATGGCCAAAAGGTGTTACTCTAGGGGTGGACAAATTAATACGGAATAAAGGAGCCAGCAGGATTTTTTAAGGAGCCAGTGCCATTATAAACAACTAGAGAAAACCTCTTGGGTGCCAGCTGTAAATTTTAAGGAGCATTGGCTACCTGGCTCCTGGTATTTGTCTAGCCCTGCATTACTAGAATGCAGTGTCACCTCGGTTCACAAACTTAATTCGTTCCACGATTCTGGTCGCAAACCAAATCAAACTGTGATTAGACTGCGATCTCAACTAGAGGAAGCCACGACCATGTGTCAGAGCAGCGAAGATGGCTGCGGTTGTGTTCGTCACCCGATGTGAAGTTCGCGAACGGAAGCAAAATTTTGCCGACCTTCCTGTTCGCGAACCGAATTATTCACGAACAGAAGCGTTCGTGAACCAAGGTACCACTGTATTTGTGCTAAAATTACAGACATAACACATTTCCATTGCAACATTTAAAAATGCTAATGGACTGTTCCATTATCATGTGGATTTATATTTGCCCCCCAAAAAAGGGAATACGTTATTAATGAAAGTCCGCAATCTTGTATTATTAACTGGATCAATTGGTTTTGGTATGGATAGTTCAGGGTTTTTCAGCATCCATAATTTGGAATTTGTTTGTCGACACAAAATACATAGATTGATGATTAATGATTCATTATCAAGGGTAAGAGCTGATGTAAGGCTCATTATGGTTTTGTGTGAAAATTTATACTTAGCTGAGGTATATTAAAAGATATATGTTGAATATACTGTTCTTCTGTAAATAGTAATAGCTATTTTATTGGATTTCAAATAAAAGGAGGTTTTAATAATATTCACCAAAATATACTGAGGACTTCAGGAAATATTTGGGGAGGGGAGAGAGTTGCTGTTGAGTTTTTATGCTGAAGGACAGTGAAATACGGTTCTTGAATCATGTCAACACTAAAATATGGGACCTACCATTGGTGACCTTTTCTTAGAGATACACAGTCCGGGGCTTTCCCCTTATACTTCCTTTACTACTAGATGGGTCACGGACCTAGAACCAGTATGTGCGTATCGGGTGCTAGGAAACCTAATATATACTTGTTTGTGCCTCATTAGTGACTTACTAAACAGGATAAGTATGACAGCCTTGGGAATGCCACCAATGGCAGCTTCTATTGTTTTGTCCTGACAGACTCCATTTAAATTGTCTGATTAGATACAATAGAAAGTTACACTCAACTAGACAGAAAATGTTACAGTATAAATAGCTCCAACTGAAAAAAATAAAGTTTTTATCAGGTTGTAGGAATTTGTAAAGGTACACCCTATAAATGTAGAAGTGCAGCTAGAACCTGTCCAGTATTAAACAATATTTACGATGACAATAAAGGACTCTTTTACTGCTTTGCCTATGTCATTCCAAGAAATGGTTAAAGTGGAACTAAATCATTTAAAAGAAACATTGTTGGAAGGTAGTCTTTTACTCCAAAAGAGACTCTGTATGTCTCGTCTACAATAAAGCTTCTATTCTGTCTTCTGGCAATGTTTCTTCATGCCGTGCATATGCAGTTCAGTTTACATGCCTTAGGGCCAGTATGAATTAATTCCCATGTGCATGCAAGGGAACTACAACATCACTGGCCGGCCAATGGCTGGAGGTTAACCTGGAAGAAGACTGGGCAAAATGTCAGCGGTGCCAAAGGAACAACAAGGACAATTTTGATGTCACAGTGCTGGAGGGGTCCCTTTTGGAAGGTAGTCTACCATAATGTACGGATTGGCAGTGCATACCTGCACCACCCACCAAGATGCAGATTTAGTTTCTCTTTAAGCTGAACTCCAGGCAGATATTAAATTACAATTGAATGTAGCTGTGCATTCTTTTAAAATTAATTAGAGGACAACTTTACTTCTAGTGAAGTTGTCCTTTTAATTGTACTCCCAACCCCTGAGTGGTTGCCACCTAGCAAAATACCTTCAGCCCTGCTCCTAAGTTCGTTACTGTGCAGCCCTGCCCATCAATGAGCAGGATTTGGAAAAAATACACTATATTGCCAAAAGTATTGGGACACCTGCCTTTACATGCATATGAACTTTAATGGCATCCCAGTCTTAGTCCGTAGGGTTCAATATTGAGTTGGCCCACCCTTTGCAGCTGTAACAGCTTCAACTCTTTTAGGAAGGCTGCCCAAAAGGTTTAGGAGTGTGTCTATGGGAATGTTTGACCTTTCTTCCAGAAGCTCATTTGTGAGGTCAGGTACTGATTTTGGACGAGAAGGCCTGGCTCAAAGTCTCCGCTCTAATTAATCTCAAAGGTGTTCTATCGGGTTGAGGTCAGGACTCTGTACAGGCCAGTCAAGTTCCTCCACCCCAAACTCGCTCATCCAAGTCTTTATGGCCCTTGCTTTGTGTACTGGTGCGCAGTCATGTTGGAACAGGAAGGGGCCATCCTCAAACTGTTCCCACAAAGTTGGGAGCATGAAATTGTCCAAAATGTCTTGGTATGCTGAAGCCTTAAGAGTTCCCTTCCCTGAAACTAAGGGGCCAAACCCAACCCCTGAAAAACAACCCCACACCATAATCCCCCCTCCACCAAACTTTATACTTGGCACAATGCAGTCAGGCAAGTACCATTCTCCTGGCAGCCGCCAAACCCAGACACGTCCACCGGATTGCCAGACAGAGAAGGGTGATTCGTCACTCCAGAGAACACGTCTCCGCTTCTCGTTGCAGAGTCGCTGTTGTTTCCAGTTGCTTCCACTTTGTTATACCACTAACATTTGACCGTGGAATATTTAGTAGCAAGGCAATTTCACGGACGGACTTATTGCACAGGTGGCAACCTATCACGGTACCACGCTTGAATTCACTGAGCTCCTGAGAGTGACCCATTCTTTCACAAATGTTTGTAGGAGCAGTCTGCATGCCTAGGTGCTTGATTTTATACACCTGTGGCAATGGAGGTGATTTGAACCTCTGAATCCAATGATTTGGAGGTGTGTCCCAATACTTTTGGCTATATAGTGCATGTCCCGGTCACATGCAGATCCTACTGTGCATGCTCTAGGAGTATGCAGAGACCAACTAGATAAGGGGTAGGCAAACTATGGCCCTCCAGCTGTGGCAAAACTCCAAACTCCATCATGCATCTGCCTTTGGATATCATGCCAGTATTGCAACGCCTAATGGGATTTGTAGTTGCACCACAACTGGAGGGCCAGAGTTTGCTTACGCCTGAATTAGAATCTGTCTTAGTGGTAGAATCAAGCGATTCCTTACACAGTAGCACTAAGACTAAATGGAGTGGTAGCAATATAAGCCATTCAGGCTCTGCTGCATGCACGTGTGCTTGCAGGAACAGGCTGACGGGATAGAGCAGAATTTGCTGAGTTGATGACTTTTCTATGTGGTGTTGCTCCTTTTTATTATCCTGTCAGCAGGCTGCAATTTGGAAGAGAGTGGTGTCACTCCTCTGCAAGTTGTCTGAAAGATGTGTAAGAATAATTAGCTGGACAAAATTACAGATCCTTTCGCAGCTAAGTTCATATATGTGTATTACAAGTGTGCATTTAATTGTTTGTCTGGAGTTCAGCCTTAAATTCTTCCTAAGCTGTTGATTGGCTTACATAGGTTACAAACATTGCATGCAATTATTGCTCTAATTACTCCTGAATGAAGTGCATTTATGTCCATATGTTGTCTTTTTTGTTGTCTTTTCACTTAAATAAGTAACATTGCTGTTTAAAATGTCCCATGAAATCTAAATATGTAAAATAAATTTAGGAGTAGCTTGTGACAGTCCAGCCGAACAAAAAATGTGATGGAATTGACAAGTGAACGCTAGTTTAAGAAGTATATTCTACGTATTACATTTAGATTCAGATTCAGGCGGTATTGATGATAGTAATGAACTTGATATGCTATAAAAATATGTAGTTCTTTAAAGGTATTTGTGATACTGATCATTTCAAATTTGTGATTTCTTGCTAATCTAAATTTCGTTTAGTTTAGTCATGACTGTGCTTTTCCTTTGAAGGAAAATGACAGGTAAATATATAAAAACACCTTTTAGTTCAGTAATGTGACTCTCTTTAAATGTGACCATATTGTTTTTCAATTCAGCTTCAGTGTTAGCTGAAACTGTCTTTTTATTGAGTTGCCCCACACCAGGTGAAAGCTAAAATCACACTTGCAGTGGGATTTTCTGCTGTGTAAGTGGAGGAGAGCAAGGTACTTAGCTGAGCTTACATAAGGAGAGAGCTCAGATTGGGTATTATCACTTGTAGTCCAAAGAGCACGTAGAAAGCATGGCAGTAGATGGTCTTAAGAATTGTGGCCTCTGCACCTTTCAGTCCATCAGTCATATAGCATTGCAGGAGTAGGTGGAGTAAAACAGCTTTGCACTACTTATAATAGCTAGTACTAGTTAGTCACATTCAACGGGACTTTCCTGTAATGTTGAAGATGTTTTACCGCTAATTCAAATGGAATAGTCCGTTCTAATGAGTGTCAGAAACATACCCCAATATTTTAAGTCCCACTGCTTACTTAGCTGCCTTAATCCAATCGCCATGCTGTCATAAAATTTGACAAGACAGATCCTGATTGTCTAAGAACACTCTTTTATAAATTGTGAAACATCTTTGGCATTACAGAACCACTCCAGTTGAATGTGGCCTTCAACTGGACTGGCATACTTTCAGAGATACTACTTTTACAATCTTTTGGAAGTAAAACAGTACTTAAATGTGTGTTCAGCTGTGGTTGCCTGGAGTTTCCGCTATGATGAAATAAAAAAACAAAGACATGGTTAACTCCACTCAATTCTTATGCAGGTTCCATTTCTCTAAACCTTTCACATTTTATGACATAATTTTTCTTGGAGACCTGCACTAGAAAAATAAAATCTGCAGTCTGATTTAGATGCTTTTGAAAGCAATGCACTATTTCTTCCTCCAGTCCAGAAGAGCCCCCTAAGTGTTCTACCTGATTTGTAGATCTCCAACCTAACAGATGAACCCTGCCTCTAAATATACATGGTATCATTTTTATGAACTGGTTTCTAAAATAGTTTTTAATGTTAATTATGGGTATATGTGTAATTGTTTCAGGAGAACATTTTTAAAATGAAGGTGGTAGAAACCCCAAAAAAGAAAAGTAGTGTTTTTTGTTACCTCATTTGGCCTGACATGGCAGCTAACTCAAGAGGGTTGACAGCAGAGTTATAGCACTGTTGAAGAGCTCACTTCTTTCTGGTTATTGTTAAATTACATCTATTGCCTAAAATGGTCTATTCTGATAACTGCACAAGTAATATTAGTATTCAATATATGTATATCCTTTTTCAACTGCCCAAGCACCCAGTTGCCAAGCATCAGTGCTCTAGCTTGGGAGTAAAAAGTAAAATTGTACCCTATAGCCAGAAGTACCAGATATTTTTCATAATCTCCAGTGGCCAAACAAAGTGGCAGAGGAGCAAAGAGAAGAATGTACTATTGGCAAGGGCACCATTAAAGTGCACCTGCTTCTTTGCCCTGGATGAGCAACACACATGTTAACCTTTAAATTGTAACTTGCCACCAGGAATTACAATAAGGCTCCTAAAGGTTTTTGAGAACCCATGAATATTCAATAACCGTGTCTTGCTATTTTGTAAGTCATGACTAGATGTCATGACATTAGTTTACCCCCTTTATGTTTCCAGCACATAACTATTGGTTGCTTGGAGTGGCCAACAACCCCATTTGCCATTACTGATATACAAAGTACTTTAAAGCACAACTTCCAATGGGATAGCCCCCGGCTCTGCCCTATCAACTGCCTGAATGTATGCTGATAAGAGACATGGATCAAGGTTAAGATTAAAACACAGGTTATCACTCCTTAAAGTACAACTAGCTTGTGTCTAGTGTTAATTGCAAGGTTCTATGAAGTGTTTATTGAGGACAGCAGGAAAAAGTTATTTGAGGTGTAGTTAAAATATTTTTTTGTGAAACAAATTAATGGTTAAATATTCAATCAATGAGAAAATACTGATACACACACCTATGTGATATTTGTAAAACAAAAATTTTTCTTTTAGAAAACCATTGTGAGGTAAAATAACAAATGCAGTTAGAATAAGACATATCACACAGTTTAGTGAATTGACCGTACAGACTACTTTTTCTAAGTAAGCATAAAATAATCAAAGACATAGCCTGATGGTTAAGTACCCGTCTCTTAAAGTGCCTCTCACTTTCCAAAAAATAGATGACTGTAAATAATTACCAAAGTCTTCATCATTCCACATTCCTGGGAGCGTTGAATGCCTGCGTTCCCCACTGCGCTCCAATGGTTGCTTTCATCTGCTGCTATGTCAGTATTGAGTCCTTTAATGGCGAAGGGGCTGATGAATGGAACCACAATATGTGGCGGAGGATGCAATCATGAAGACTTTGCTGAAGGATGTACTGCTTGAAGACCGCGGAGTTCATACTTCCACTCTCTGGAAAGGTAAGTAATCATAATCTTCTACTGTAGGAGCCAAGCTTTAGTTTTTTTTGTAATCATACAGAATTGCTTTACCTTCAGGCTCTGTTATGTGATTCTGTTACAGACACTTAGGAGACAGTGCCATGAGGTCAGACTGTTGCTAGAGGAGAAACTGTTGGTCCTCACATGTCCTCTTAGGGCTTAGAGTAATCATCAATCAGGATAAGTGCAGCTAAATAAGAGGCAAATCTAAAACATTTATAGGTAAGGCTTTGATCATTTAGGACTGAATATTCAGATTTTTACATAAGTCTAATCATGACTGGTTCTCCAAAAGGTGGCCAAAGATCTTTGGCCACCTTTTGGAGAACCTCATCAAGAATACATCAATTATCTCTAATTACCTGTTTTTGAAATAGCAATTGCCTATGTTGGTTACGCTTTGCCAATTGCTATTGTTTTTCATGCAATATAAGCCAGTGCTGAAGATGTCTTCAACCTTTCTTCACCCTTGGGGGTTGCCAAAGCTCAGTGGCCCATGGCAGCGAAGCTTTGGCTAAGTGTTTATAACAACTAAGTATTAAGGTTAATGCAGAGCTGCTTAGAGGCATGAGACAATGGTTGGAATGGCTGGCACAATCCAACCAATAAATAAATAAATAGATAACATTGTTTCAGCTAAGGGGCATGCTAAGATTCAATGAGCATGCATGTTATTTCTTTTAGGGAAAGTGAGGACAGTCACCTGCGGCACCAGCCCAATCCCAGACAAAACAAGGTAAACAGATGAATCAGCGGGACTGGGCATGACAGTCCACTGGCATAGTGTTCCCAAAAACAGAGGATTATGAAAAAGAATACATAGAGAACAGCCTGAATGACTGGATGCATGAAGGATATTAATGGCTATAACTATTTGTAACCTGATAATCCATAGTAAAAAATATTGTAGGACCTGTGACATCAGTGGAACATTTACATAGGTGTTGTGTATAATGTGTATAATCTGAGGAAATGTGTCTATGAAAGACTCTTAGAACCTCTCAGTGCTGGCTGTCATTTCATAACTACCACAGTGTGTCAATTTCTCCTAGTGTGCCTCTTATCAACCCTTCACCATTCTTGATCTTTTATTTGAGATTTCATTAGGGGATGACCATGGTTAGCCTCTGTATTTGCTTATTGTCTGACTTATCAAACAAACTGTAGAATCAAACGAGATGTTCATATTTGGTCTGAACTGCCCAGCCAGAGCTGAAAACATAGCCATTTGTGTGGAAGACCTGAAAATAGTTGATTGCTTGTATACAAGAGGGTAACTTTATTAAAAAAAAGGACTTATGTTGTTTATACAATTGTATGAAATAATATTTTTTGGTGTATTTGTGATCCATTTAGGTTTATTTACTACTCCTTTTATAATTTTTTGTAAAATTTATTTTTCTTGAGTACCAATTCTGAATATTACCTTCATTTCTGGTACAGTTGTATAACTTATCTCATAAGTGTCTGAAGGAAATGCAGATCTTGTTTCTGCACTAGTCACTCTGTTTCATGTTTCTAGTGCGGTATGTATGAAAGAAATAGATTATCTGTTGACTATAGACAACAGAAGAAATCTCTTTCTTCAGACAATTCCAGTGTAAGCCCATAAAAGTAAAAGTGCCACATAATACTAGGTTTGCTATTCCAATCCAGGATGTCCTAAATGTGATGACAAGTTTACATCAACAACCTGATATATAATGAATTGCCAAATATATGGTAGATTAGTTAAAGGAGAAAGAATGTTACCCTTTTTTGGATGAACCTTAAAGAGGAACTTTATCCACCAATCTAATGGTGTCCCCAAAAAGGTACTTTAAATACATGCCAACTGTTAAGGTTGCCAATGTGCTTATTTTAGCTGTCAGCTTAACTTTCAAGCCCTCAAATGGCTGGTGATAGCCGATGACACGTGCAGCACCATGGCAACTGCAATCCAAAGAGAGACTTAAGATGGCACCTTCCTTGGCTGTACGGGATAGAAGGTTGAAGTTCTGTTTTTAAGACTTCATTCACACAATGGCATTGACAAATACGTGTTTCTGTGCATTTATAAGATATTTCTAAACACATATAAATGCATATAATCATTTAGATGGTATAATTTAAACTTAGAATTTAAATGTAGTCTTCTTTTCCTGTGTTTTTGTGTTCAGTTTAAATGCATTTAAAGAGCAAGGAATTCTGTGCATCCAAGCCCGATTTAAAAACTCTTTAAGTGCTTGTAAATGCAGCTAAACCTTTGTAAAGACAGGTCCATTTAAACACAGGGAAACTTGTGTTGAGGTATCACCAGATGAGATACTAGCCTCATCTAGAGGTGCAGTTCAGTAGCCTGTTGAGTTGGGACCATCACCTCCACAAACAGATGGCAGCTAAAGCTTGGACACAATTGCAATGATTGGCCAAGGAGTTGTGTCTTAATTAGAAACCGTTAGGCAACAAAGCATAATCTGGATGTCTGAATTTGCATTGGCTGTCACGTGTAGCCAAGAATTGGTATATACAGGCCCTGTTGTAAACTAGTCTTCATCAGTGGTGTTATCCCCATTACATCAGAATCAGCAGTGGAAATTCCTATAAGCTGTCTATCAAATATAAACTGTTCTGTTAACTCATGCACACAATTGCTGTGCCAATAAATTCTCTCTTAAGGTCTATGTAAACCAACCCTCCTCCACCAGGGTGCTGGGGCACCGTGGCGTACCTTCTGGCTTTCTCGAAAGTCATGCCTCTGATGTGAAGACGGCTCCTAATGTGAAAGTGGGGGACACTCTCATGTGAAAGAAGGGCTGCAATGTTAAGGAGACTCATGCGAAAGAGAGAATTCCACTTTTTTGTGTGTTTTTGCTTGGGGGGGGGGGTTCCTCCTCAAAATCCATACCAGGCCGTATCTTGTATAAGGGTTTGGTATGGGTTTTGAAGTACCACATAACGTTTTTTACGTTTACGGTTTTTACATTTTAGATTGGTGTGCCTTGACTCCGAAACACTGATATAAACCCTAACTAAAAAATTATTTTATTTGTTTCCTCTTGGTCAGTTAAATAAAACATGAAAGTGCTATGTCTGTTAGAGATTTCCCCTCACCCTCTGTTCTGGAGACAACAGGAAGGAAGTTAGGGAAAATCTGCAACATGGAAACAGACATAGCCTTCCTCTATCTAACTTAAAAAAAAAAAAAAAAAATGTTTTACTTCTTCCTGTGTTGCTGTTAGAGAGATTTCCCCTCATTTCCTGTCCTGGGGACGAGGGAGGTCTCCAGTGTTTTCATGTGTGGCAGGAACGTCACATGTCAAACTGAGCCCTCTTCATAACCATACTTGAGAATTTACTGTTGCCCTGTTGTATGGCTGCATGCTTATTGACAGCAGCATTACTCCTGTCAGGCAAAGCAGGGGCCATGATAGCTGCTGGAGGGAGGGTTCTATTCTCTCCACCCTCCAATAACAATCTACTATGGGTTGAAGAGAAAGGGAGAGGGCTTGCCCACTGAGAACAGACTTTCCTTCCTGTCTTCCCTTGTCATGTGACATATCACATGACCAGAGTCGGAAAAAAAGGAGAAGCTGCCTCCATTCCCAGACGGGCACTGCACTGAGCACGAGGTCTGAACTGTCTGTGAGTACACAGAAGGTGGGGGAGAAACTTGGATAGTAGTGAAAAACTCCCGCTATGTCAGGTCTCATAGCCACCCAAACTCTCTCAGAGCCTTTCAGCTCCCCTTCCTTCTCAAAAGCCAAACCGGCCCCTTTAGATAAATGTACCCCACTGATTCACCCACCAACCTTCGAGTTCCCCTTCATCCCACTGACGCAGATGCCAAAGCAGTCCTCCTCAGACTGGCCCCACTGATGCAGCAGCATTTTTTCTTACCGCCGCCACCAACGCAGCAGCATTTTTTTTCTTCCAGTTACACCACCAATTCAGGGCATGCCAGGGCATTTCATGCCTTGCCACTGCTAGCCTCATATTTTACTGCAGGACAGTATGTGCACCGCTATCAAACTCTTCACACTGGGATGTGGCACAACTTCGGTGCATGTCACAACAATTGCATAGGTTTTGGCGTACCATAACCCCCACCAGCTTCCCTGTCTGGGGAAGCAGGGGTGCAGCTTGGCGCTTTCCCCTGCATGGGGACAACATTTTTACCATACAGGAAGTGAAGGAATCTCCCCAATGAAATCTTCAACAGCAACAAAACCTAAAAGGAGTTCTAATCCTTCCCCACTCTCAATTTAAAACTGGCACTTTGGAGTTCAGTGTATGTCTGACAGACCAATAGGTCTTTTTCTGTGTTTGCAGGGTATTTAAAGGTATAAACATGGACAAATGGGCATGTATTGCACTGAACTGCACTGAATATGCGTTTTTTTTTTGCCTTGACATACACTTTAAAATGTATATAGGACATTGGGGGGATGGTTGATAAAAACTGGAATGAGTTTTAAAATAACTCAAAACTAATGGGAACAACCATTGCTCTAGCTTTCATATATCAATCTAACTGAGCAGTATTCATGAGCATATATTTTATAAAGTTTCAGAGTATAAGAGATTTATAGGCTCAATTCACAAAGCTTTAACACAAGGCATGTGACTAATTTTTAAATCTTATTGGACTTAGCTGGAAATAACTCACCTTTTTAAAATAAAGATCCTTATTGTGTTGTTTTAGCTTTGTGAATTGAGCTTGATATCCGAGAACGGTAACAATATGTACACTGGTTATAGTGATAAGATATTAGAAGAGACCATATACATGTCAATGTGAATGTGATTTTTTTTTTTTTTTTTTAATGTGTGTACGAACCTTTACAGAAATGGATACTTCTCCTTCATTACTTTGTAGTGAGTTCAGAGATCTGGAGGCTTTATTCATCAGTGTCTGAAAGACTAACTATAGTTTGTTGACTATACCAACCAGAGCCTTCCTTTCATTCTGCTAAAATTTGCTAAGAAGATGAAAGGGGAAATCTGACAACAGCCAGACAATGATTAATAAAGTCCAGTGTGAGAAGGTGAGTGTACAATGATTGTCATTCTGTATGTGTGCTGATGAATGTTTATGTATAACTGTATTTTGCAAGTGTGAATTGAGTACACAGTGACGTCTGCCAGTGTGCGGCAGAATCAATGCGCCTAGAATGTCGGTTTGGCGAGTGCGGGTTGTGTGCAGTGAGGCTCTGCAGTTGTGGGTTCAGATGCCTCTCCTCTTGTTTCTGTGTGTACACTGCGTGTCACTCAGTCTGCGCAGTAGTTTGGTTGATGTAACTCTTTATGATCCTCTGATATATACAAATAAATCCTGTTTCTTTCTCATTTTGGTTTCCCATTTGTTTTGTCTGATTTCTTATGAAGCTAAAATATGTCTAAAGAGCATCACCCCAAATGGTCCTACATAGCAGGATTTGTACCGGTTCTGTCTAGGGCTCCTCTTCTCAGCAGGAGGGCCCAGTTTGCTCTCATTTCCTCTAATTGCTGCCAGGCTGTTTTCAGTAACACTCCTCACTCATTGACTAATTTGTGTGGTTAATGATCCATGAACTTCAAAAAGGTTGCTTCAAACAACCATTATCCAGCCTCATTCCGCCTCTATAAACAGTGCTGTAAGCTGACCATAAGTGACAGGAACCATAATGGCTAAGGCTGCAACAATACCTCCATGGTTGCTTTTTACATGAGTGAGACCAAAAGAAAAGTGTAGAAAAGTTGTGAATTAAGGAACCAAAACAATTTCCATAATTTATGTAGACACAAGGTTTGAACAATACATATTTCCATATAGATGTTAATATGTACCCCTACTAAACTATTTAAAGTTTATATATGTCGCAACTAAACCATCAGAAGCTATAAGTCTTTATAACAAGGAGTTATATTTAATAAGAAGAGCGCAACCTAATACTTTTGTCATTTGTATAACAGGATCTTGTGAACAACATAGGTATGTATAAGCTGTAACTGTAGATGATATGTCATGCATGTTATTACCTATATTGGAAATCTAAAAATTAATTATTTCAGTTGCTGCAAAGGAAAAGCACTGTATGTTAGAAGGTGGAGCACCTTGTATCTATATATACATGGTGCAATGGCAAGTCTAGGAAGTTGGATGTTGCAGCATTGCTCCAAAAAGCTGAAGGAAAAAGCTAACAAGATATAGGAAGAACTCAGGAGAGAGAAACCAGGGTTCAAACTGGATGACAATCCTCATATCACTTTCTTTCTCAAGGTTATTCCCAAAATAAAAGTTGTGACTGGTACATCCAACTTTACTTCTAGACTAACGTCTAAGCACTGCCATGGGATTGTGACATTGGAGATTACTGGACACCTCCAATTACATTAACACCAATCTCATAGCACCTGCCATTCTTAGCTCCTTTCTGTACTACATCATATTTACTATTGACTTTTTACTATTAAAGCTGCACGTTATAGTATAAATCCCCAGGTGAAGTCTGTTGCTGGTTATGTAAAGCATTTGAGAACTTTGTTAGGTAATCGCTCCATATGTTGACCTTCTCTCTATAATATCCAACTCAGGAGATATAATGTAAATATTTATTCGTATGTATCCAGTGATTAGTCAACAGGAAGATCTTGACTGGGTATGTACATGGTGATTACTGGGGTGCATTTGTGTAGCTTTTGGATTTGTTTAGTGCGGGTCACTTTAGAGATAATACATTTCTCTGTGAACACAGGTTCAGTATAGACCTCCACCTTTTACTTGCATTAAAGTATCTAAATGCAATACATTCTGTTACACCTGGTTTAACATTAAAATCCAAATGATGCTGCTTTTTGATGTTTAAAAGTTTGTTTCCTTCAGAATCAGCTGGTCCCTGAGCTCTGGTCCTGACTTCCAGTTTTAGAGTGACTGCTTTCTCAAGCAGAGTGCTATGCAGTCACCCTTGTGTGTGATACTGTGTTTCCCCTGAAAGTAAGATCTAGCACTATTTTTAAACATTCCTGTAATATAAGACCTACCCTGAAAATAAGACCTAGTTTGGGGTTGGGGCCCAGAGAGCAAACAGAGTCAGGGCGGGGACTAACCGCTGCGCCGCAGCTCCTGCATGCTGCCCGTGTCACGAGATAAGCAGACACCCGTTTGCCTTTGCTTAGAGAGCTGCCGTCTGGCAGAAAACTACATTACCCAGCAGGCAGCGGCACAGCGCGGCAAGGAAGTATGGCCAGTGGGGTCAGAGTGAGGTGACTGAGCCTCAGTCACTGAGGGAACTTATGACTGGAGGTCCGTGCAGTCCAGCCTGGCGACGAGAGAGGTGGCTCCCTAGCGGGGTTCCCACAGAACTGTGGACAGCATCAGAGAGGAGAGCCCCAGGACAGCTGCAGCCTGCAGGTATTGTGACACTGTGTGTGACAGTATTTAAAATAAAACTAGAAAGAAGTGGTACATGCATGAATCCATAACCAGCCTTTATAGCAGGGAGCACAATGGGAAGACTACTCCCCCTCGCCTCCTCTTTTCCCTTCTCCGAGCTAGTAGATGAACAGTTGCTGGAGTCTGCTCTGTCCTTTTGTGACCTTGTACTGAACCAGAAATTCAGGGAACCTGAGCTGAGACTAGGAAGCGGCTTTTCAGAAACATGATGATTGTGTGTTTGGGCAAAACTGTAAAGCGATGCTTTGCTGGGCAATGTATATTTGTTTGATCTGGATTCATTATTGAAAAAAAGTTTGAGTGTTTAATACTACTTTAAAGTGCATCTACACTCAAGAACTAAATATAATATAGTGCAGATTACACGTCTTTAGCTGTGATGGTATTTTCACCTGGTGATTCTGTCAGTGACAGTTCTAGGGGTGACAATGCTCCCTCACATTACTGTATCTATGACAGAGCAGCGTTGCCACCCTGGGCTGCTTGTTACTGACTTGGACTACAATAAACCTCCCTCTCTCCATAACATATGATGGAGGCATTCTGTTGTCCACAGAGGGAACTGTGTAACACAGGCAAAGTGTACAGAAGGATTTCTAGCACGATTTAATAGGAATTCTGCAGTTTTATTAAAGAAAACACATGGGGAAAGTGAATGTATTGGAGAGATGTACGGAATATTTATTTTTATTTTGCCCAAACATACAAGCCCAATTCCCAAAAAGTTGGGACGCTGTGTAAAATCTTTAAAAAAAAGGAATGCCATGATTTGCAAATCTCATAAAGCCATATTTTATTCACAATAGAAGATAGAAAACATAGCAAATGTTTAAATGTTGAACTTTAAATGTAGCAATTTAAGAAAAAAAAAAGGTAATTTGGAAATTTGATGGCAGCAACACGTCTCAAAAAAGTTGGGACAGGACCATGTTTACCACGGTTTAGCATCCCCTCTTCTTTTAACAACTCTGTAAACACCTGGGAACTGAGACCAGTTACTGGAGTTTGGGAAGAGGAATGTTGTCCCATTCTTGCCTGATATAGGAATCTTAAAGGGGGATAGGCTCTATAAATACGTAGGGGGTTATTCACTAAATGGCACGGCTCGCTCCGCCCATCTGTTTACTTTTGGGCTGAATGTCATTTTGAGGCAAGTTTTGGTCGGGTTCCGGCGTTTGTCCTGCGGCGGGATCTTTTTTAATTCAGCGAGTCTGCGGGCGTCGTGCATCTTGACTGATGCTGGATTACATCGATGGAGCCATTTTTTTTTAAATTAAAGGAATAGTCAAAAAATTTTAATAAAGGATTTTATTAAAAGACTGGACTTATTAATAACTATTTGATTTAACCCTTTAGTGAATGGGTAGGGGTACAAGTACCCCTTACTCTTTCACAAGGGGGGAGGCATCTGGGTGCCCCCTTAATTAAAGGGGTACCCCGATGCAAATAAGCCCCCCTTGCCCACAGACCCCCACAACCACCGGGTCAGGGTTGTGGGGAAGAGGTCCTTGTCCCCATCGGCATGGGGACATCCTCCCAATGCCGAGGGCACGTGGCCTGGTAAGGGGGGGGGGCTCGATCGCCCCCTCCCCTTTTCTGCCCTGCCAGTGCTCGGCTCAAGGGTCTGGTCGGAATGTTAGGGTGGACCCCATGGTTGTCCCCATTTTTAGGTTCTGCGGTTCCCAATTAAAATTCCTACCAGACCTAAAGGGTCCGGTATGAATTGGGGGGGAACCTCATGCTTTTTTTTCCCCCCTCTTCTGCAAACTGTAAAAAAAAAAAAACCTGTAAGTGCCCCAGGTCTCAGGCCTGAGATTACCTTATGTTGGTTGTACAGAGGGAAATGTTTAATGCAAAATCCAATACGGGCATCTTTACTCATGTGTAGTGCTGTGTAGATTGATGAGCAATGCCAAAGTGCTATCACTTACTGACCCCATAGGGCATGTAGGATTGTGTTTGAGTATTCAGCCCTTGCAGGAGAGGAACAGGGCTGCCAGAAATGTACCCACACTATAGGCTCAGGGCCATCACTTTACATGCCATGCTCACTCCAGGGCAGTCTCCTTCAGGGAAGGTTTTCTCTGCAGGGACAGCATTCTCTACATGCGGCAGACAAGAGCAACCACTCCAATATGTGTACAATGGCTGACACGTAGTCTTCAAAGCTTAGGTATTATTTTATCGCTCACATGAAAACCACATCCACGATTCAGGGCAGAGCCATGTCCACGTTTAGAGTGGTTCCCTTTACAGTGTACAGTCTCAAGTTTAAAGAACGCCTGGATTTTAAAAAGTTAACCCTTGCGGTGGGGCTACCCTGGCACTGCACAGGTTAACTGCTTATTTTGGTCTAGGGCAGCGGTTCTTAACCTGTGTAACCTCAGGACCCACATTTGTCCTCGGTCATTAAGTCGCGACCCAAGTTGCACTACAATGGAACGCACGGCCCACCTCAAGTTGACACTCGGCACTGGGCAGCTAGAAAAGTGGAAGGCATGTGGCGACCCACTAAACATGGGGTCGCGACCCACTTTTGGGTCACGACCCACCAGTTGAGAACCAAGGGTCTAGGGAATGGTATAAAGAAGACACACTCACCCAATCCTCTGTCTTGCTACGGTTGGCTCTCACCTATTGCCCCCTCCGCATCTTCACGTCTAATAGACCTGTTAGATGTGATGATGTCACAGATACTTAGGTTGCAGGAGCCAGGAAAGAAGAGGCTGTGGGGGACTGATCTAGCAGCCATGTGGGATCGAGGATCAGGTAGGTATATTTTCTTTATCCTCACCCCTAGAGAAAAATCAGCAGTTAACCCTTTGCCATGTGGGGGTAGCCCCACTGCAAGGGTTAACTTTTGAAAATCCAGGCATTCCTTTTTAAAGTAGTGTTAAACTCTCAAACTTTTTTCAATAATGAATCCAGATCAAACAAATATATATTGTCCAGCAAAATATTTCTTTATTTTTTTTCCCAAGCACTTAGTTATGTTTCTGAAGTCTCAAGTCTCTCAGCTCAGCTTCCCCGAACTACCTGTCCAGTACAAGATCACAAGAGACAGCACAGTCTGCAGCAACTGTTCATCTACTGGCTTGGAGAGGGGAGCAGGGGTGGAGATAAGTAGCTTGCCATGCTGTGTCTTCGTGGATAGAGTCACTTGTTTGCCTGATAAAGGGGATCCTGTGAGACCCCGAAACGTTGTTTAGAGTGTTCTACTTGCAGCTAGTACGTTAATAAACACGTACTGAACTTGCTTTGGAGTGCCGCTGTCCATCCTTTACTATGTGTTCGTGGAGACGCACACAGCTTACGAGCACACACAAGGATAGCTCCATAGGACCCTGCAAGGCAAAGGAGCCATCCTAAAACAGGATATCAGGACCAGTGCTCAGGGGACCAGCTGATTCTGGAGGAAGCTAAAACTTCTAAACATCAAGGAGCAGCATTCAATGTAAGTGTTTTCATCATTTAGAATCGCTTAAAACCCGTTTGACTTAAATATCACTTTAAAGAACTCCAGATTTTAGAAAATAAAGAATACTTTGATACTCGGTCCTGTGGCAGTGACCGCTCACCTCTTTCCCCTTCCGCTCTGGCTGTGGTATGCTTCTTGGCGTCCTCATGTCTAATACAGGTAGATGGACTGTAGTAGACACGATGACGTCATGGGGTATAGACTGCCAGAGCCCGGGGATAAATAGGCTGCGGAGACGGGTATAGCAGCCAGGCAGGACCAAGGATCATCTTCATTATTTGGTGCCCTTCGAGAAAAAACGAGCAGTTAACCCTTGCAATGCAGGGGCAGCCCCACTGCAGGGATTCTTTTTTCTAACAAGTTCTTCTTGAACATTTTTGTTGTGAGGCCACATTGGCCAATAGAATTTACTGGGGGGAATTTATTAAAACTGGAGCAGAAGAATCTGGAGCAGTGGCCTGTCGCAGCCAATCAGCTTCTCTCTTAGCTCTGTTCAGTTAAGATGTGAAAATGAAAGCTAGAAGCTGATCGGTTGCCATGCACAGATTCTGTCTGCTCCAGTTTTGATAAATTCCCCTCACTGTATTTTACTATTGTTTACCAATAGCACCAAAATTAAGATAAGCACCTGAAATTCTTTAATCACATCTCATTACAGTACTGAACATTCCAGGATGTAATATTTACAGTTCAGACAAATTGTTACAATACGTAGTAGTAAAGTGCAGCAGCCATGTTGTTTAGGGATGTGGAAAAGGCACATCTCAGAGGTACATCCTTGACATACAGTTGCTAACTATGATACATACACTCATAAAAACATGTCACCCACATTATAATAGACAACAATTGGGACTCTTTTAAGGTCACTCTTAACTTTGCTTCATTGTAAGGCCTGAAAATACCCAAGGGAATCATCATACGCATACCTGTGTGAGAAGCATCAGATGGAAACTGACACTCAGACTCCCAGGTCACATTATAGTGACAGTGGAATTGATAATGACTCCAGTCTACTTCACTGTAAATAACATCACAACCCTGGAACTATCACGCAGCCTGGAAATCATAGAATAGGAGCTTGTGTCTGACGTTCCTCACACAAGCTCTTTGCTTTGACGGATTCCCTTTATTTATCAAACAATCTTGCAGCACCATACAGAAATCTCAACCTATGTACTTTGGACGCAGAAGAAGGCAAGGTTATCCAAAGTGCCTAGTGCCATATACATTATACAATGTCCACCCGCTAATTAAACATATAACTGTCTTCCCATGCTTCAGCCATAATTATTTTCAACAGACATTTTACATATAAAACATAACCAGTCATACAATATTTTAAAGTAAACCTGAACATATGATGAAAGCATGTACGAGTAGAGATTAACAGTGAAAATCAAATGTCTATATGGCGAGTAGATGTAGAAAAATAGTCCGCTGTTATTGTATACAAATCTAAACTGCCCATCATACCATGTTTCCCCGAAAATAAGACACGGTCTTATTTTTTTTGGCTCAAAAAAACGCAATATGTCTTATTTTCGGGGTAGGTCTTTTTAATGTACAACAATCCACACTTATTCATGTAGAAAAGTCTACATGTATTCATGTACAAAAATATGGTGATCAGGGGTGCCGTACCTTTTCCAGGAGCAATTTGGCCAGAATGAGCGAAGCGCGCTTTCACTATCGATTCCTCACAGGCGGAGTGCATTTGGTATCACTCGGCATGTGACAGGAGTCGGCGCTATAGAGGAGGCATCGGCTTATGCGGCTCTGCTCCCTCCAGTGCCGCCTTGCTTCCTCTAGCGCTGGCTTCATTGGCACCGCTGATTCCTGCCTCTCCCGCAACTCTTCCAATACCACCACCGGCCCTGGGAATGGTCACAACTAGGTCTTATATTTTAGCAATTCCCAATAATAGTACTAGGTCTTATTATCGGGGAAACGTTATTAAGGGGCCAATAGGGAGACGGGGCTGAGCTAGTCTTGACAGGCAAAGTGGAGATTTACATATCAATTCAGCTGTCTATAGCTCCGGATCTACTGGCCATTTCGGGATGCTACTCAGCACCTAGGTGTAAGCTGGCATGTGGAGACAGGAAAAAGAAAAATTGTTACGAATACAGAAATTTTCTTTTCTTGATCTCTCACCATGTTGGCATACATTTCCCACGCTAGTGTTTTTTTTTTTTTCTAGATTAGTCAAACAGCGAGAGTGGCACAAGGCAAGTATTTTATTGGCTAATCAAGAGTCAGATCATAACACAGATGTGCTGGTATGGGGAGACATCAGGAAAGGAAAATGGTATTTGGTATCAATTTTCTTTTATTTCACATAGGGATGCACCGATACTAGTATCGGTATTGGTGCCGATACTGAGTATTTGGGCGAGTACTTGTACTCTCTCAAATGATCCGATACTTCCCCCAATACCGGAACTTCCGGTAAGAGGGAGATTGTGCCGCGAGTGAACATGGAGCTGGCTTCCCGGCCAATCAGGAAGCAGGGCGGCGGGTAATGACTCGCCGCCTGGCTTCCTGATTGACCGGCTCCATGCTGTTCGGCCGCGAAGCCGGCTTCCCTGTCAATCAGCATCGAGCCAGCCAAACAGCGTGAAGCCAGTTTCCCGGGCTATCCTGTCAATACCCACCACCTGACTTCCTGATTGGCCGGGAAGCCGGCTCTATGCTAGCGCAAGTGCCGAAAGATAGATATCAAAAAAGGGGCATCGGTGCATACCTAATGTCACATTTAGCTTACTTATCAGGCTCTAAGGGAAGAACTGTCCATCTTCCAAAGTAACCAATCAGAATCTCCAGTTCGTTCTTACAAACTGCACGCAAAAAATAAAAAGGAAAGTCAGAATGGCTACTATGAGCTAAGCAGGAGATTTTCACTTCTTACACTTTGGTAAATCGGTTCCAAATCAATGTCTTATTAAGGCCCCTATACAAACACCTGTATCAACAGGCTTTTGGCCACGGGCCCAAACAATTCTGAAAGAGCGCTGATTTGCGCGGTAAATTGGTCAGCCCTTGAAGGATAGGTACATTAAGAGTACAGGCAGAAGTAATAGCACAGGAAGCACGTCAACCACCATGTTCAGCTCTTTTGCTGTGTTCTTTTCCTGTTTTTTCTTCTGAATCTCTTCCCGTCTTTGCTTCCAGAGTCGCTCCCTTTCCAATTGTTCTCCGTAGTGCGCCTGGTAAAATGCATCAAAGTCAAACATTGGTTTGGCCAGCGTGGATGAGTCACCTGAAGCCTGTCTCTGGCCAGTGGCCTCTTTACGTGACGGGCTGCTGCTCTTCCCACTAGGCTTTGTGGCGGTGCGGACATCCTCCGGGCTCAGGATGCCACGGTCATACTTCTTCCTCAGATTGGTGCTGCCCAGGACATGATAGGCCTCCGTGACCTGGCCAAAGCGCAGGGTGGCAGCCACATCACCAGCGTTCCGATCTGGGTGGAAGCGGAAGGACTGCTTGTAATACGCTGTCTTGATCTGGGATTGTGTGGCATTCCCTGTCACCTCCAGGATGTCGTAGTATCCGGTGCGGGTCGCATACAGTGGTACATCTGGCTCCAGTGCTCCACTGTTATGGACACGGCGGCAACTCCCAGTCTGGTGGGAGGATGCTCTGGGGCTATGCCCCTGACTGTAGAAGCGGACCCCCGATGTGGCCTTCAGTGGCATATGACCTGGCACCCACATACATTGGCCCCTGGGAAGGGTGGAGGGCCATAATGTCCACTTCCTATGGTTATCTTTAGAAGCGCAGGCAGCTGTTTCTCTGTTACATCCAACAGGAGTCATACAAGATGGAGTCAGCACAGCCTCCCGGGCCCTGACACTGGGGATGACATCTTCTACAAGCTGAAGCTGTGCACTTCTCCGCAACAACCTCAGCCTGACCTCCGCCATGTCTACCGGAGTAGAGGCCGGCCGGGCTCTGTCAGCCAGTAGCATGACACGCTGCCAAGGTAGGCGGGGACACGGCGGCAAACAATCCAAGACATTCAACAATTGGTTGTCAGGCATATCTTTCAAAATTTCAGCCAATTGAATGAAGGATATATTTCGAAACGAGGCTTGAAACGCACAAAGCTGAGTGTAATTGCAGGAACGCACGTTTTCGTTAGTTACTTGTCTACAAATATCGGCACCAAGGAAGCCATTTTGTTGAAGACCTTTGCGTGTTTACCATTGATAATAAATACAATGAAACGTCAATATAGTGGAGACAAAAATGGGTCAGGCGTTTCGCCATCTATCGACTACAGCGCTGTGCGTAATGACGTGCAATCTGTGCGCGGACAGAACGAGATTAGGAATTTGTAAGAATGGCTGGTAGTGTGAAGCGGCCGGAGCAGACTGGACCCCCAGAACTGGTGAGACCCCCTACTACAAGTTCTGGTGGGCCATAGCAGGAACATACATTGCAATTTACTACGAATGGATCAGACAGAATCTGGAGAGGTGCATGGCAATCAGTCAGCTCTCTTTCATTTTCAAAGAGCTTAAAGGAGAACTATGAGGTGAGTGCTTTTCACTCACCTCATAGTTCTAGCCGACCTGTGACAATGAGACTGTCACAGGTCAGCTCAGTAGATCGGGAGGTGAGCGAACACATACCGGCGTTCATGTGTGAGCGAACACATACCGGCGGTCCCTTGTGCGTCCCTGTGCCTTTAAGGGAGGTTGGGCTTCCTCCTGACAACTGTATGAAGCCCTTCCGTGTGCACCTTGCTGCAAAGCTGGTAACAAATTGATGAGTGCGTTTGTCATTTGTTTTGCTTGATCCTCTCCTCTCAGACACTGCAGATCACAGTGGAAGGATTTCAGCAACAGTGGCAGTGCTGTCAGTCCAGAAGGCAGTGAGCGGGACTAGGTGTGGCCAAGGGATCATTGACATGTTAGACTTATCAGCAGTGATAAGGGGGGGATAGCCGCAGCCCCACTGAAGTGCAAGCAGACACAGCTCTGAATTCAGGGGCAGTGCAGCATTGTTCACAGAAAGCTGCATTAGGTGGACTTCACTGACTGGATCAACAGATATTTGTGGGACTGTGCAGGGGGACTAAGAGAAAACAGTAAGTGCAGATGGACTTATTAATTGCTGCATCAGTTTTTTAATGGCAGGATATAACAATTTCTAAGTTTCATTCACCCGGGGCGTGTTGCTCCATACATCATAAAGGGCTGGTTGTTGATGCGTCCGGAGCTGCGGGCAGGAGCATACAGCTCATTTAACTCTATGTAGACGCAGGAGCTGTGTGCCCTCACATACTACTTTCTGCAGCTTTGAGGCCCCATTCACACTGAGCGATTTATCGAGCGATTTTTGCAGCCATATTGCTCATATTTCCACGCGATATCGCTCTATGTAGCTTCTCCAATCCATTTCAATGGAGCTATTCACATCTCGTTGCTCAATATCGCTCAATATCGCTTGTAGCTCGTCGCTGGTAGCTTGTCGCTCCTACATGACCCTTTTTTTGAGCGATTTCGAGCGATATTGCTCCTGATTGCATACAGCCCAATAGGAAAAAGTCGCGCAATATCGCTCAAAATCGCGCGATTTTCATGTCGCTCAGTGTGAATGGGGCCTGAGTTTTTACAGCCACACACAGGCGATGTGCAGACCTGGATGCATCCTATCTGTGTCTGTGTGCGGCTATCAAAGTTGGAACTGAAGCAGTTGTAATCTGTATTTTCTTATTTGGTTTTAGTTCTACAATGAAGACGAAGCAAGAAAATATACACGGAAGTAAGGCCACAATGTGTTTTTGTGCACTCTGTCTGATTTGATAAATACATTTGTAGCGGTGTGGTACAAATTATTATTTATTTTTTTACCTTAGCTCTCGTATAATAGAGATTCAGTCAACGATGTCAGAGCGTGCGGTAGAGCTCTTGTGCTTGCCTGAAGATCAGCCGTGCTACCTGTTGGATGTGGGGTGTGTTGTCACATCAGGAATTTAAGAGTGATCTTTGCATTGAATATGTGTCTATGTCATGTCTTGTACAATACAAACTCTTTATTCTCCTATTCATTTTGTAGCTGTGGTTCAGGACTAAGTGGAGACTACATTACTGAGCAGGGACATCATTGGGTTGGAATAGACATCAGTACTGCCATGCTGGGTAAATTGCATATCTTCTCATTTGCCTTCAGGCTGATGTTTCAGTAATTGCCTTTACGTTTACTGTTTTGCTGTTGTTGGTTTCTTTTAGATGTGGCATTGGATCGGGAAGTTGAGGGGGATCTGATCCTTGGCGATATGGGTCAAGGCATCCCTTTTCGCCCTGGTACCTTTGATGGTTGCATAAGGTACGATGCCTGTGCAGAAAGTGTTCTCGTTGTATTGCGTATATTATTGGTGGACATTAGCATATCTATGTTTGCAAACTCTATTGGATGAGAGAGACTAGTAAGAGAGAGAGCTCTACTGAACGGAAGGGGTCCTGAGTCCGAAGCTAGCCTAAGGATCGGCCGAAGCTACGGCTAGATCCTTCGGCAGCTTCGTGAATAGACCCCTATATCTGTTAAACAATCGAAATCTATAGTTATAATCGGGATGTACCGATACTGAGTATATGGGTTAGTACTCGCACTCGCCCAAATGCGCCGATACCTTCCCTAATACTGGAACTTCCAGTCAGAAAGAGATTTCCTCTGACGAGCAGTGCCGCGAGGAACATGGAGCCGGCTTCCCGGTCAGTCAAGAGGCCGGGCAGCAGTTAATGACCAACCTTTAGCTTCCTGATTGTCCCAGAAGCCTGCTCCATGCTAGTGGAAGTACCTGTATCTGTATTTTGGTATTGGCGAGTACCGAAATATAAATATCGGTGCTCATACTCGATACCGAAAAACCAGTACGGGTGCATCCCTAGTTATAATAAGTATGTTGGAGGGTCGGCATTAACATGATTTGTTTTATTTATCAGTATTTCAGCTCTGCAGTGGCTTTGTAACGCTGACAAGAAAACCCACAATCCCCCACGCCGGCTGTTCTGCTTTTTCACAACTCTTTACTCTGCCTTGGTAAGTATAGTAATATGGGAAATACTTGAGAAATATAAATGTAACGATACTTTATTTCCTTTGGTCCTCAGCTCCATCTAGTAGCATGAATGCGGTATTACACTACATTACCTTCGACCTACAAAGAATTGTACAAAGAAAGTTTATTTTTGTCTCTATTTGCACAGAACAAATGTTCTCAGAGATTTGCAGGGTGAATAGCTCTGCAAATTGTTTCTAAATATATCCCCTTAATGTTAGCACATGAACCTCTGAAAGATACTGGCATAAAACAATGCAACCAGCAGTGAGGATTTGTAAATTGCAGTCACCAGCCATAATCACAAATCTTTTATCAGTGACGCTACCGGTAGTGATCTGATTGGAGTGATATACAGGTGGCCCTCGGTTTACAACGGTTCAATTTGCACTGATTTAAAATAGCCCCCTTTTCTGGGAGTGTTTTAAATTGAAACCAAATATATAATGTATGTCAATAGGAAGTGAGGGAGTTGGGTTCCAGGCCTCTCTCAAAACAAGGAATGCTTCTAAATAGAAACTGGTGTACACTGAAACCCAGTAAATAATGTAAGTCAGTGGAAAGTGAGGAAGGTCGGTTCCAAGCCTCTCTCATTGACATAGTTAACATAATCCAGGTATATTTTATTTAAATCTCCTTGTGTGAGCTCATGCAGCAGCTTTAAATATAATGTACCTGTATTTTATTACTTATGTCTATTTTGAGAAAGGTCGGGAACATAACTCCCTCTCTCCCCATTGACTTACATTATATACTGGGTTTCAATTTACACCGGTTTCTATTTACAACCAATTCCCTCAGGAACCTAACTAACTACCTACCTATGGTATGTATGTATGTGTAATATATTTGTCCAATGAGTGAGATCTGTGAAACTTGATAACAGACCTGGTGCTTCTTTCTGGCAGGCTCGTGGCTCCCGTGCAGTTCTGCAGCTGTATCCTGAAAATGCTGAGCAGGTTTGGCCTGTGATTTTTATTATGACTTTATTTTTTCCTTTTTATGTCTGTGTTCTGTCTCAGTTTACAAACGTTCATTAAGATGGGCCTTGCATCCTTTTTGTATAACAAAAAACGATTTGAGGCTGACTTTGTGTGCTGGTTGTGCTGCAGATGTATGTGGGATACATATAGCAAAATGTATTTAATTTCACCCTGTCCCACAGTTTCTGGTACTGTGCTAAACTTCATCCCTCTGGGAGTCTGTTAGAAATATTGTTCAACGGCTCATCATAGGCTGCAGGGTTGCATACTAAATCCACTATCTCCTACATATGACCGATAACTCCATTTGTTAAATACAAAAGGTCCCTGTCTGTCCACCGACTCCAAATAAAAATCGGAGATACACTTTGTACATATACCCTGTTTCCTCGAAAATAAGATCTACCCCGAAAATAAGACCAAGTACTATTTTTGGGAATTGCTAAAATATAAGACCTACCCCGAAAATAAGACCTAGTTGTGACCATTTCCAGGGCCGGTGGTGGCATAAGGGGGAACTTGAAGAGCCGCGGGAGAGGCGGGAGAGAATTCAGTGGTGCCAACTAAGCCAGCCATAGAGGAAGCAAGGCGGCACTGGAGGGAGCAGAGCCCCTATAAGCCAATGCCAACTCCTGTCACAGGCGGAGTGATACCAAATGCACTCCGCCTGTGAGGAATTGATAGTGAAAGTGCGCTTCTCTCGTTCTGGCCAGCGATTGCTTAGCAAATTGCTCTTGGAACCACTGATCACCATATTTGTGTACATAAATACATGTAGACTGTTGTACATAAATAAGTGTGGATTGTTGTACATAAAAAAAATCAAATAAGGACCTACCCCAAAAATAAGACCTAGTGTGTTTTTTTGAGGCCAAAAAAATATAAGACCGTGTCTTATTTTCGGGGAAACACGGTAGCTCTATATCTGTTAAAGATCAGTTTTGTTTTTAGTAAAGTCCAGACATATTTGGCTATAGAGCTCATTGGCTGTGTATCTTCTCTTGAAGCTGGAATTGGTGACGGCCCAGGCAATGAGAGCTGGATTTACTGGAGGGATGGTAGTCGATTATCCCAACAGTACAAAGGCTAAAAAGTAAGTGTCTTATTTCCCTACAAGGTATTGTGCACAGATATTGTCGTTTCACTTCTCTCATTTACGCCAGCAATTGAACACGTGTGGTTTGGATGCATCTGTATGTGTTTAGAAAACCCTTTCTAAACACATATATGCATCTAATGATTTCTTAAAGAAGAACTCCAGGCAAAACTTTTTATTAACTCTTGCAGTGGGGCTACCCCCGCACCGCAAGTGTTAAGTGTTCGTTTTCGTCTAGGTGTTAAAAGAACACTTGTAGAGAAAGTGATGACACTAGGATTCTTAGACCGCTGTAGAGTAGGGAGGGGGAGGGGAGGCTGCAGGGAACAGTCTAAGAACAAGCCGGCTCAGAGGATCGGATGAGTAGGATGTTTTTTTTAGCACCTAGACACAAACGAGCAGTTAACCCTTGCAGTGCGGGAGGCGCACTACTGTGAGGTTTCAAAATCCTTTCCTTGTAGTTCTTCAACTGAGTTGTAAAGTCCCAGCATGCACTATCCTGTAACAACATCAGCAGTGTAATAGGAACACATACTAGAGTTGTTTTTGATAATGCAATCAAAGCTTACTTGAAAAAAATCCCTCTTATGTAGGGAGCGCTGCCTCCCATCTCCCTTAAGGTGCCCATACACTTTACAACCATCGCGTGATGGTTGTAAGGTAATTAAAAGCTTGTACGATCTGCCCATCCTGGACAGGCAGATCGTACTTGCGATCATCACAAGCCCGCCCCCCTGCGATGACTGCAGTGCTGAGCGGGCAGTGTGCACTTGCGCACAATGGCTCGTTCGGCATTTGTCTCCCGAGAACGCCACTAACCCGCCGAAAATCGTACGATTCTCTGCAGGTTTTCAAGCGTGCTCGAAAGACGTGCGACCGAAAGACACACGCCTTCCCTACACCTGCCGATTATCGTACGATCGCAGGATCACCCGCGATTATCGTACGATAATCGGCAGGTGTATGGGCACCTTTACGCTTCAACAACTTCCTGTATTCCCAGAGTGCTTTGCAACTCTTTCCCTGCTGCTTGATGCAATGAAATCCTAATTTCTCAAGACTACATATCCCATCATGCATTGCTTCCAGCAAGCAATGATGATACATTGTGCGAAGTTCAGACGGCAGGCCCTGTGAAAGTTGTGACACAAGGAAGTGTATAGTCACAGGACAAACTCTCTGATATGGGTATTAGGAGTGTGACTTATGGAAATACAATCTAGAAATACATATTCATTTTTTTTATTTTTTGTCCTGGCACACCCCTTAAAGGTGCAGTTGTGTGGGGTCACTCCAATGGTACATTTATTCATTTGTATGCAGCCACACATATATTTACTGATGTCTTTGTTCCCCCAGATTTTTCCTGTGCCTGTTTGCAGGTGTATCAGGGGCTTTACCTAAGGTAGGTTTACCCAGACAGGTTCTCAGCATTGCGCATTGATTTCAGTTCAGCTACTTTGAAAATACCAACACGGGGGGGTTCATTTAGAAAAGTTCTGCCCGACGTATAGCTGGGTGGATGCTGTTCGCACAGAACTAGTGCTCCTAGATTGCATAGATAGGCAATTCCTTATCTAGCTTTAGTAAATGAACCCCACGGTATTCAGTGGCGATTATTGTGTAAGAAAAACTCCATTGATCCCTGGATTGTGGTAAATATAAAGCTCTGTATTAAGGTGCCCATACAGCTTACAATTATCTGCAGATTTTCTGTGGTCAGATGGAAAAAGTGCAACAGATTGGCCCAGGTGGAGATGACTCCATCCACACAGTTATGTGTAGATGGAGGAATCTGTTGCACCTTTTCCATCTGACCACAGAAAATCTGCAGATAATTGTAAGGTGTATGGCCAGCTTTAGTCTCACCTCAAGGCCTGCCATGTAGGTACAATCTGTTTTATCCAATTCTGTTCCATGCAGCTTGTTCTGATCATAGCAGGCTTTGCTCTCTGAGCCATAGAGGTATCTGCACTCATTCAAAGACTGTTTTTTTGACTACATACTATAGAATGCGGACGACAGTAAACTGGCTATAGGCTTAGGACTGTGGGACTATCCAATTGTATATAAAGAGTATGTAGTAACATTGTAATGTCCTAGGAGCAAGTAAGTAGAATACAAACTTGTGGTAATATGATCTAATTGTGTGTCTGCCATTGCTGTCGGGTTCTTGCACCATTTTAGTAATCTATAAGGAGGAGACGCCTAACTAGGAATGACAATCCTCAGGCACTTAGCAGGCAGAATGTTGAAGTGGGTAAAATAAATGTGTCAAGGCACAGATAAGGGGGTTGCCATTGTAGACTTGTGAAGATGCCGGCTCTGGGGGCTGTCATTCTTATCATTGCTTCACTACTTTCATAATTACTGACCTATACCAATTGAAAATCAGGTGTTCTGACAATTCAGTGGCGACAGGCAGTTTGGTTATTGTTAGGCCTCAAGGCTTTTATGCATAGCTGCGGCACAAATCCTAGGTATGTCTGGACAGGTGTGGCTGCTCAGCCTGAAAATAGCAGTTGCTGTTGTCCGCACACATTTAGATCTAATCACACATGTAGCGATTACCTACGTTTAGCGACAGATGATCGACCCCTGGGAACAAGCAGCCAGGGGTGATCAGGGGCGATCATCTGTCTCTGAAGCTGGCCATACACCTTACAATTATCTGCAGATTTTCTATGGTCAGATGGAAAAAGTGCAACAGATTCCTCCATCTGCACTTAACTGTGTGGATGGAGGAATCGCCCACTGGGCATAGCCTCAGTATCTTGATAGTCGGCCCCGCTGGCTGTGCAAACACCTGAACAATCTGATTGGATGCAGGCATTGTTCAGGTATTTTGAGAGCCAATGGGGCAAACTAGCAGGATACTGAGGCTTGGCCCAGTGGGAGTTTCCTCCTTCCACACAGTTTAGTGTAGATGGAGAAATCTTTCACCTTTTCCATCTGACCTTAGAAAATCTGCAGATAATCTATAGGTGTACGGCCAGCTTAACCATAGGTAATCTCTCCATGTGCGATTGCACCCGGACACGGGTAGACGACTGCAGCCGCTGTCAGCCTGTCATTTCTTTGTACAGGCTGAGCAGCCACAGCTGTGATTCCTGCCACAAGAAGATAAGAACGAAGTCACAAACATACCCGTTTCCACCTTTTTATTGATCCGTCTTAATTGACATCAGTTAATCATGGTATCACAGTGAAATGCAATGTATCAGAACCGTGTAAGGTTTCTTCATCAGGTAAACAATCCGATGACATTTACACTGTTTGCCCGATGAAGGCACCTTATGTAATTCCGAAATCTTGGGTTTCACTTTTATACCATGATTAACTAACGTCCGTAAAGACGGGTCAAATAGGTGGAAACTGGTGACTTTGTTCATCTCTCTGTTATATGAGAGCGTTTCAGCACTGACCTAAGGAACTCTGTGTAGAATATATTTGTCAGGAGTGTGATGGGATATTCTTGTGTCTTACATCCTGCCACGAGAATTCCCAAAATCTTCCATCAGGAATCCACAGCCAGAAATAAAAGCTTTGTGTGCATGAGGCCTTAGCCTGCCAGCCCAGAAAGCTCTATCGAGCACTGTGCATGTTAATCAAAGACAGTGATTCTTCTAGCAGTTTATGCTTTCATGTTACAGGGCTTAGGTGACGTGTCGGCCGAACAAGGAGTAACGCATCAGGCTTCATTCATCAAAGACAGGTAATTGATTTCTCCTTTTATATTGTTATTATACACAATTGTGTAGAGTTAAAGGCTGTTTGATGGTGTTGGTCTATAGCACAGAGCAGATATTGCTTTCCACTTCCCACTATATACAGCAGTATTGCTTCACTCTGGTCTGCATTTTGCAGCTCATTCATAAAATGCAGGTTGTGGTGTGGAACCTGCTGTAATGTCACACCGTTCTCTCTGCTTAGTGCTTTATAAATGTTTTTTTTTTTGTCTTTTAAAAGCAGTGTTATGGCTCTGGTAAAGCCTGTTGCTTCTTATATAGACCCCCTAGTATTGTTGTAGATGTTTTGATTTTTATCGTAATGACCTGTGATGAATCCATGTTTTGCTGTTTTGGCTTACTGGTCCAATAGCACATTGCTTTCTGTTTCCTTGCTGCTGATGGTTACACTGTGCGTCCAGCAGATGGAGCTGCAGAGTCATTCATACACATTGTCTATTGGCAAATTATACATCCCCCTCACCTTCTGCTTATGGCAGAATTTCACAGTTGTCCTTTTTCAAAACTAATTGGTGTTAATTTTTCCTCTCTAGTTTTGTAGAAGTTGAAAATAATCTGTCTCTATTAAATCTGATTGGTAATATTGCTTGAAATGCTGACACAGATGTCTGTCTACTTATGCTGGGAGGAACAGAGTCCACCTTACAGCTCACAAGACAGACCACAGTAACAGAGGTTCTCCGTCATGCTTGGTATTAGGTGCTGGCATGTTTTCCTGCCTCTTACATTTACATGATAACAGAATAATAACCATTTCCTAATATACAGGATGAGATTTAAAAATGCCAAAGGGAAGTCTGTAAAGAAGAGCAAAGACTGGATACTTGAAAAGAAAGAACGACGCAGACGGCAAGGAAAGTGAGTAATGGGCAATCATTTCTGATGTCATATTAAGGTTTCTTTAATATTTTTGATTTGGGGCTTACAGTTTAATGTTCTCAGTTGAAAGCAGAACTCCGGGCAAATCAAATCTTGACCCTTACAGTGGGGCTACCCCATGCACTGAAAGGGTTAAAGGAGAACTATGGGGTTAAGGCTTTTCCCAATAGTTCTCCTTAGGGTAACGGGAGGACACAAACTAGCGTCCTCCCATCACCCTAAGCTCAGTATACCGTGAGCTAGAGCTCGCGGTATACTGAGACGCTGAAGCGGATCCCGACAATTATGTCTGGATCCGCCCAGCTGCGTGACTGACAGCTGGCTCTGCCTATCTAGAGGCAGAGCCAGCTGTACCCGCCCCCTCCCGATCCAGAGAGCTGTGACAGGATAGAGAGGTGAGTGAGCGCCGGTATGTGTTCGCTCACCTCCCGATCTACTGAGCCGACCTGTGACAGTTTCATTGTCACAGGTCGGCTAGAACTATGAGGTGAGTGAAAAGCACTCACCTCATAGTTGTCCTTTTTAAGTGCTAGTTTTGTCCAGGGCGCTAAATTAACAACATTATACTCATCTGAACCACGATCTCGGCCTGCTCCTACAGTGCTCCCTCCAGCCTGTTTCCTACTCTGCTCCAGTGATGGTATGTGTGTCCCTCCACATCCTCGTGTGATGATGATACACAGGACCTTAGACCTCTGGAGTGGAGGGGGACCTAGGCTGAAGAGGGTGTAAGAGCAAGCCGGGATCGCGGTTTGGGCGAGTATTACTTTTTTTTTTTTTAGCTCCCTAGACATAAAGAGCACTTAACCCTTATAGTGCTGGGGTAGCCCCACTGCAAGAGTTAAGATTTTATTTGCCTGGAGTTCTGCTTTAAGAAACAGAAGCAGAGGCAAACTGCTGGACCCAGTGGTTATCGATTTTTTTTTTTTTTTTATAGGAAAAAGTTGAAAGGCCCTCCCAGTATAGAGGTCACCTAGCTTGAGAAATCCACTGGGAATCAAATCAGAAAGGAGCACCAAACAAATGTCTGAGGAGTCCAAAAATGTATTTTATTGATCCAAGTATATCACAAAGGCAACAGAAAGCAGCCAATATGTTTTGGGGGCCAATCAATGCCCCTATAGAGAAACAAAAATGTATACGCGATAAGCAAATCAAATTGTAAAAAGATCATGGTAACATATACTGTATATTCAACCAAGAATGTGTGTCAAATGCAATCCCATAAATGTCCACTAGAGGGGGGTGGGCACCAAGCTAGACACAGACTAGGCTTTTAAAATGTCCTAATTCATAGGGCAGAACAGTTTCAATAGAGGGGGTGTAAAAATAAATAGCTTGAAATCACATAAAACACAACATTAATTGTTTCTGTAATCCATATGAAAATATATTTACACAGCATTACAATAGTGATGCCCTCCTTTTCGCTATATATCCTAGATTTAAATGGAACTGATAGCTGATTCATAATCGCATGCAGTAGTATCAAGTCAAGTGCAAAAATCTTAATCAATAGAAGAGGATATCTTAGGGACTATATTTCAATGATTGAAATAATAGCGAACAATTTGAAGCAGCATTGAATCAGTGGTGAAGATACAACAAAGATACAAAACTACAAAAAAGGCAAAGAAAGACATCTCTCTGAGGACAGGTACAGCAAGGCAGGACACCCTCCTCCAAGCTAGCAGATGGACTGATCTGTCCCTTGTGATTTTGTACAGGAGAGGATGTTCAGGGAAGCTGAGCTGAGAGAGTTGGGGCCAGCTGTTCAGAAACATGATGACGGTGTTTGGGCAAAAATGTCAAGAAATACTCTGCTGTATTTGTTCTGTATTCATTATTGGAAAAAGTTTTTGTGTAATATAACTTTAAATTATTAATAAACTTAAGCTTTTTTTTTTCAATAATGAATCTAGATCGAACAAATAAACGTTGCCCAGGAAAGTATATCTTTTTTAATTTTTTTACACTTAGTCATCATGTTGCCAAACGGCTCCAACTCTCTCAGCTCTTCTTCCCTGAACTTCCTGTCCAGTAGAAGATCACAAGGGCAGTCTGCTGCAGCTGTCCATCTACTAGCTTGGAGAAGGGAGGAAGGGGAGGGCAGTGTCTGCCTTTCTGTGTTTGTGGATGACACATACTGCATACGAGCACACACAATGATGGCTCCATAGGACCCTGCAAGGGAACGAAGCCACCCTAAAGCAGGATATCAGGACCAGTGCTCAGGGGACCAGCTGATTCTGCAGGAAAGTAAAACTTTTAAACATTAAGGAGCAGCATTCATTGTATCAGCATTTGAAGTAGCTTAAAAACCTTGTGTCTTTAATATCACTTCAAATACAAACAGATGCAAACATAAAAATGTGTGTTCAAGTATAAGCGGGGGAGGGTATTCTTGGATTGACAAGCAGTGTTCATATGTCTACTTTAAGATTAGCAACACTGTTAAATCCGAGTGTTTACCAGAACCAGGGGTAATAAAGATGACGGCTTGGAGCCAGGCAGGTGAGGCAGCTGTGCAGCATTGTGGCTGATCCCGTGGGTGGAGATTTTAAACTCTTTAATGCTGGAAATGATGGGAGGAGATCTGATGGCCAGAGAACTTGTGTTGTAGACACATTCTTGGTTACATATATATTTCTATGATTCTCTTAATATTTTATTTGCATATCACTTACACATTTTTGTTTCCCTTTAGACCCGATGAAGGGAATTGTTTGTCCCCCAAAATGCTCTGGATGCCTTCCTTTGTGTTGTGTTAAGGTGCCCACAAACTGTTCAAACTTCAGTTGGTTTTTTGAGGAACTGGACGAAATTCAGAGTGTGTCCCGCTGTTGGCACCCTTTTGATTGGCATCCCTTGATCAGCTGATGGGAAAATCTTCGCTTTGATCAGAGCTGGCAGCCAATAAGCTGCCCGCTCTGGTCGGGTATTCTGACAGGTGTCCGGCGACACCTGTCAGAATACAATGTAAGCAGCGGGATTCCTCGATCGACATGCTGTTAGTGTTGCTGGAGGAATCAGCTCTATTGTTTTAGTTCAGCCTGCGGGTTGAACGAAGAAAATAGATCGTTGTATGGCCGGCTTTAAACGTGGAACTATGACATCCATTTGGACTCCGGAGACATTTGTTTGCTGCTCTTTTCAGATTTAAGAATGGCATTAGGGAGGGGTATACTATAAGTGAACCTTATCAGTTTCCCTAAGCAGATGATGTTTACCCGCTTCTGTGGTCCTCTTCATGCATTGTTTGGAAATGGTTTCATATTGGGTTTTTCAGGGTTCTGTGCTGGCAATCATTTGTGATGTCATTAGTCAGCACTTTCTAGGTAATATCTGCAGCTTTCTCCCCACTTCTGCAGTTCATTGGTGGAGATGTTTGTTTACTATCTGCGTCCCTGGTTACAGCACAAGAGTTCCCCTACATGTCATGTTCTCCAGGTATCAGGCTGGGGATTGCTTGCTGAACATGTAGACCACCAGCATGCCAGATTCTTCTGACTGATGCTATGTTTTGAAAGTCTGCTGCCTTCATTTGCACTACTGAGGCTGCTGATGAGTCTTCTAACATGCTGCAGATCAGTACAAGTAACTCCCCTTTTACTTTTAGATTGTGGAAGTCTCTTCTGTCATTGATATTTCTTTCTGCCCGGCAGAACTTTTTTTTTCTGTTTGTGTACACTGAGGTGCACATGTGCAGCTCCGTGTGTAGTTGTGGCACGTGTCTGTGCCTGGATGAAGTAACTCCCACGTCCATGTTTGGGAACGATTTCATCCGGACCCGGCAAACACTCAGAACATGGAAGATGTCCAGCAAAATCTGGAATGGCCAGTAACAGAGGGGAGCATGGACAACTCAGTGCTGGATGGGGAATGATTTGGTTGGTATGCCTGCCATAGTGTCCTAATATGCTTTGCATACAACATTATAGCTAAAAGCTCCTGGGGGCCCAGTCTTCTTTTTTTTAATATATATTTTTGGGTTTTGTTTTGTACTTTGAATTTAAAGGAAGACTCCACTTTACATTTCAATCCACAGCCTCAAAGACTTTCTAAAACTGCTAACAAATTCTTGTGTCCTTCCTGGCATGTTGCTAACTAGCAATATGGCAAAATTGTGTGTTCTGTGTACAGAAAGGCCAAAGAAATGGCGAGGAAAAGACAGAACCTCAAAATGTATGCTTTTGACCCAAAGGGTTTTTTTTTATGTCTCCCAAATTGGAGGTTTTTTTTTTTTTTAAGCTTTGGAGTTGCATAAAAACTACCTTCCAATTTAATAAAACTCAATATTTATATATCATTTAAAAATATATAAAAGCACATTGCCTTTTGGTTATCACTTCTGCCTTGCAGTACCCGGTTTGAAACCTGGTCAGGACACTATCTGCACTGCATGGAGTTTGCATGTTCTCCCTGTGCTTGCGTGGGTTTCCTCCGGGTGCTCTGGTTTCCTCCCACACTCCAAAGACATGCTGGTAGGTTAACTGGTTCCTGTCTAAAATTGGCCCTCGTATGTATGTATGCGTGTGTGATAGGGACCTTAGATTGTAAGCTGTCTACGGTTGAGGAATTCCCGGTATGTGTGCAATGTCTTTAATTCACAATCCAGTGGGTTGCCTTAAATCAAATGTGCCTGAGGTGTAAACACTTATTTGGAAGTGCGCGGTTTTGTTGTAATTGGTGATGTTTCTTTGTCAATGCAGGGAAGTTCGAGCAGACACAAAGTTCAGTGGCCGCAAGAGAAGACCTCACTTCTAATGATGTGACTCCCTTCCTTTGGGAAGAATCCATCTATACAGTATGCTGTGTTATTAGGACTGTGTGATTCCCTCTCACATGAGCCTGGAATGGAAAGCCACATGGGAAAGCAGAAGTGGAATGTGTCTGTACTGAGGACAATGCGGTTTAGGATCCCAGACCTCACATCAGTTCAATTGTGCTATCTACCAGATCTTACCATGATTACCGATGTGGAATCTATTACCTGGAATTCTGGGAATTTGATGAAAAAGTGCCTTTCATGTGCTTTGGAGCGCCATCTTCATTCTGTATGGCCATGCTACTTTGACATCTGAGAACTTAAAATACTGTCAATCGGGGTTCCGTGTACTGACCACAGGAAGAAACTGGTTGGCCGTGGATTTCCTCATGTGCCATCTCATACCGGTACTTGTAAAGACTGCAATTTTATGTCCAAATAAATTCAGTGGACAATGTGTACTTCTATTTATTAATCTTCATTTACATTGAAGTGGATGTATAATTGGTGTAGCAGGTCATTAGTATACAATGGTTCCATATTATTATTATATAATCCTTAGAGGTACCAAGTGTTCCTACTTACTGAAGCTTATACATCCTGTGTGTGCACTGCAGTCAGTTATTGAGATCAGTTTGTGCTTCGCTTTTATTCCTCCGTACAGGCTGATGTAAATGTGTGAAAAACAAATCTGAAACGCCCTAAAGCTGGCCATACACCTATAGATTATCTGCAGATTTTCTATGGTCAGAATGAAAAAGTGCAACAGATTCCTCCATCTACGCTAAACTGTGTGGATGGAGGAATCTCCGGCTGGGCCAAGCTTCAGTATCTTGCTAGTCGGCCCCGCTGGCTCTCCAAATACCTGAACATTGCCTGCATCCAATCACAAATTTTTACTTGGCTTACACCCACGTTTTCACCTGCGATGGCTGGGGGAGGATGATGTCACAGGCCTATCATGGGAAAGCTGAGGATCCCGAAATGTGTAAAGAAGTTGCTCTGGCACAGTGCGGGAGTGACTTCTTGTGGGGTCCTC
>NW_017306537.1:1399861-1407345 GCF_000935625.1 Nanorana parkeri
AATTTCACTGGTCAAAGTGTGTGGGGTGTGTGTGTTTTATATGCAGTATTGTAGATGTCCATGGTGGCAGATAATAATTTGATCAATTTCTTTAATGTAAAGTGTTAGGAGATCAAGAAAAGCACTTTAAATGTATTGGTCATATCTCCATCTTTGTCGGTACTAACCCCATGTAACCGCCTTCACATCGGCATTTGGACTGGGAGGAAGAGGCAGCACTGTTAACCAATCAGACTGTACGGCGTTGCATAGTGCTGTTTGACAAATTAAGCTTGCTGATTGGAAGAAGGGGCACAGATATGACCTCATCAGTGATCTGCTGTTTCTTCATTAGCCAATTGCAGCCTTGACCAAGCTGTGTCCCTTTAACTGCAATGGAGAAGAGTTCAGGCCTCGTTCACATGGGAAAAGGGGTCCATCCGCGAATTGCTTGCACACTGGGGCTATTATCTGTCCCTAAGTGCAGGTATTCACTCCATGTGCGGTTATTTTAAACGCTGGCAGAAATCTGCGGCCTCTGTCAGCCTCACGTTGCTCTGTACAGGCAAGAATCCACAGCCAGACCTTTTCCCTTTGTGCATGAGCCCAGGTCAGGGCTTGGTATAGTGTCTGAATTGGAAAACTCAACAGCATTGTAGTTTTTGCTGGCAGTTGATACGTTCACACAAATGTACGTCAACTCTATTATTTTTGCTTATTTGATGCAGTTAGCCTTCACCTCTCTCTTATTTAGAAAGAAGCAGAAATGTGTGTGATCAGCTTTAAGGATTCTGCTTGTAGTACTGTAGTTGCCCACAGGGTGTCTCTCTTTACGTGGCACACAGCCACAGAGATGCCCCCACCCTGGTGTAGAAAATAGCTGTGAAGGATGAGCTCAGAGTGCTGCATATGACATACATGTGCCCCATGGCACTCCCAGCATACAATAAATATTATTTAATATTCGATTCATATATATGTAATGATTACTAATTATATTCCTTTCCTATCCCTTCTGATCTCCATTGCCGCTTGTTCAATGTGACTCCATACTTGATACTCCATCATTGTTTTAGCATTTGTTTTGGTGCTAGAAGGGAAAGCCTCCTGTCTGGAAACCCTTTAACTCCTAGCAGGAAGCCATGGCTTAGTGTTGATTTACTGGCCATGTACCTGTCACCGTCAACAGGCCAGATGATTCAGTGCCAGTCAGAACATGATCAGAACAGATGTTAGATTAATCAAAACTGCAGATTTTAAAATATTACAAATGAGTTTTGAAGTGACATTGACATGTTGCTGCATATTTGGTACTTTAATCATTGGGTTTACATATCATTGTTTCTATATTAAGCTATACACCATCTATATATAACATGATTGTACTACAATAGTTCAGGTCAGTCTCTTTCCAGATTTGTAGAACAATCAATGTGATAAACTCTCATTCTCTGTTACCGTAAATACAACTTAGTTCAGTGTTATATAACATTGTACCATACCTAGGGCTGCACAACCCAATCGTTCAGGGGCAAGAAGCCAGCACTCCATTGCAAAGGATCTCTGCTACTGTTCACCAATGCACATTATCATAATACGCTCATATGTGGCTGCCTCTCCGGCACATGCTGCCATCATACCCTCTGCACTCCTCTCCGGCACATGCTGCCATCATACCCTCTGCACTCCTCTCCGGCACATGCTGCCATCATACCCTCTGCACTCCTCTCCGGCACATGCTGCCATCATACCCTCTGCACTCCTCTCCTGGACATGCTGCCACCATACCCTCTGCACTCCTCTCCTGGACATGCTGCCACCATACCCTCTGCACTCCTCTCCTGGACATGCTGCCACCACCATACCCTCTGCACTCCTCTCCTGCACATACCTCCCACCATCATATCCTCTGCACTCCTCTCCTGCACTTGCTACCTACTCTCATACCCTTTGCACTCCTCTCCTGCACATACTGCCTGCCATCATACCCTCTGCACTCCTCTTCTGCACATACTGCCCACTGTCATACCCTCTGCACATACTGCCTGCTGTCATACCCTCTGCACTCCTATCCTGCACATACTGCCTGCCGTCATACCCTCTGCACTGCTATCCTGCACATACTGCCTGCCGTCATACCCTCTGCACTCCTCTCCTGCACATACTGCATGCCGTCATACTCTCTGCACTCCTCTCCTGCACATACTGCCTGCTGTCATACCCTCTGCACTCCTCTCCTGCACATACTGCCTGCTGTCATACCCTCTGCACTCCTCTCCTGCACATACTGCCTGCTGTCATACCCTCTGCAGTCCTCTCCTGCACATACTGCCTGCCGTCATACCCTCTGCACTTCTCTCCTGCACATACTGCCTGCCGTCATACCCTCTGCACATCTTACCCACTTAAATACTGTTTCAGCACTGTAATATGCCCAACTTTGGCTGTTCTAAAATGGGCCCATAATAAGCTCATATGTGACAAGACATATTTTCCTGTTGATCGCCTGAGGTTACAGTATGAAGTCTTTCCTTAAAGTAGAAATCCAAGAAAAAAAAAAAAAAAAACTGTTCTGTCCCCTTCCCGAGCTCGTCAAGGATACACTGTTCATTTCTCTAGGGGAAGGGTCGGAAAACTCCGGCCCTCCAGCTGCAATGTAACTACAAATACCATTAGACATTGCACTCTGACAGACACATACATGACTACCAGAGGCTGATGCATTATGGGATTTGTAGTTCCACTACAGCTGAGGGCCAGAGTTTTCCTATTTCTGCTCTAGGGGATGAACAGAATATTACTTACCTTTGTCCACAGCCCTGTGAATAAAGCAACCCTGTGCTGAGCCTAATGTAATGACTGCAATAGTGAAGATTGGGAGCATGTCCCAAGCAGCCGCTTCAGCACCATAAAAACCCAGTACATCCAGGTATGAAGTACAATTGTACATTTCCACTGGCCTCCCACTATGCAGTTCTTCAGCATCCACTCCTTAGGCCACAACACTAATAAGCTGTGCTTTGCCCTATGCCAAAACTGAGTTTGAGAACTTTGTGTGTATGAGGAATGTCAGTAGATCCAGAGATTATAAAGACCTTTCCTGTGCAAGGCAACCTTGGCCCCCCACCCTCTCCTGACCCTCCCAACTGGTTCTGTAATGAATGAGTGGGGAAAGTTAAGTTTTACATTCTTTTTGTTGCCTGTATCATTAGATCTTTACATACCGATTCGTTTTTTTCACTGAAGCTAGACTCTGCGTGAACTGACATGTAAACGCATGGTGAAATAAATACGGGTGCTGTTGTTGCTGACCTCTCCCGATAATGCTAGTTACCAGTCTCTCGGTCTGTTCCAATGGCTGCAGTACTGACTCCAGTATTCTGACTCCTAATCTCCCTGCTTGTTCATGTCCAGGGTGTCTATACTTGTATTCTTTCATTAGATGGGTCTTTTCACAGGACTATAGCGGGAAAACCTGCAGATGTCAAGAATAACGACATCCTACTGTCATCTTCTCGCTTCCTACAACCTCCATGAAACTACAGGAAACAATAGTGACATAAAGGTAGGCTGGAGGAACCACTGAGCACAGCGAGGGACACAGGAGATCAACACGCCAAAAAGTGTCAGTTTCAGAACAGACTTCATAGGGAGATTTCTGCTCCCAGAGAGGCTTTCAGTGGTAGGGGCAGTGGGAGAAGAACCTAATATCTTTTTTTTTTTTTTGCAGGGAAAGCTTTTTAACCACATTTTTTTCCCCTCACAGTGTCACTTTAAAGCAGTGGTTCTCAACCTGTGTAACCTCAGGACCCACATTTGTCCTTAGTCATTATGTCGCGACCCAAGTCACACTGCAATGGAACGCACAGCATTGCGGTACTGCACGTTCCTGTGCAGGTGATTGAACTGTGGGTGGGAGCTCCATTCATATGTGCATTGCTTGTACTGTTCCCTTAGGTTATCAGGAACCTGGGGGCAGGGCTCTATTCAGGCTGTATTGCTTCAAGTGAATACTTTTAACATCATAAGCTGTCTTTGCTCACCTTTCCCATGCTCCCACACGGTAACCCTAAGAACAATCACTGTTACACGGAGCAGAGAGAAGCTTGCTGAACACTGCATGTTTTGGAGTTCAGGAAGAATTTCAGGGCACCCTGGTGGGGAAGCATGGGGAAGTGGGGAAGCATGGGGAAATGGGGAAGCATGGGGAAGTGAGTAGAGGCTGCCTATTTAATGTGAACCTGTTCATTTGCCTCGTATGACCAAAGTACAGATGACAGATGTGAACTTACTATCATTCACCTTGCTATACTCTCTATCCGGAGATAACTGCATCACAAGTTTTGCTGGACAGGATCCCACGGCAGGTACATTTGTTTATATATATGGGTGTCATCTGTGTATTTAAAAGGAGAACTATGAGGTGAGTGATTTTCACTCAACCTCATAGTTCGAGCCGACGTGTGACAATGACACTGTCACACGTCGGCTCAATAGATCGGGAAGTGAGCGAACACATACCGTCGCTCGCTCACTTCTCGATCATGTCCCTGCAGAGAGCCGTGACTGTCACTCACGTCTCCCAGCAGGAAAACCCAGCTCCCCTCTCCAATCCTCCAGCGCTGACTGGTGGAACGGACGGGGTAGGGGGTGGGTACAGCTGGCTCTGCCCCTAGATAGGCAGAGCCAGCTCTCAATCATGCAGCTGGGTGGATCTCGACAGTAATTTCGGGGATCCGTCCCGGCTGCAGCGGTGTCAGTATACCGCAAGCTGTAGCTCGAGGTATACTGAGCTTTGGGTCATGGGAGGACGCTAGTTTGTGTCCTCCCATGACCCTTAGGAGAACTATGGGGAAAAACACTTACCCCATAGTTCTCCTTTAAAGGAGAACTATGAGATGAGTGATTTCCACTCACCTCATAGTTCTAGCCGACCTGTGACAATGAGACTGTCACAGGTCGGCTCAGTAGATCGGGAGGTGAGCGAACAGATACCGGCGTTCGCTCACCTCTCGATCCTGTCACAGCTCTCTGCCGTGACAGGGGAGGGGCTGGATTCCCCTCTCCGATCCGCCAGCGCTGACTGGCGGAACGGACGAGGGAGGGGGCGGGTACAGCTGGCTCTGCCTCTAGATAGGCAGAGCCAGCTGTCACTCACGCAGCTGGGCGAATCTCGATGGTGGGATCCGCTCCGGCTGCGGCATCTCAGTATACCGCGAGCTGTAGCTCGCGGTATACTGAGCTTAGGGTGACGGGAGGACGCTAGTTTGTGTCCTCCCGTTACCCTAAGGAGAACTATGGGGAAAAACACTGACCCCATAGTTCTCCTTTAAGTGCCTTTTTAGTGTTCAGATTTGAAGGTGTCTATGGCAGTGATAGGTATGGCAGATATTTTGTATACAACTATGCTTTCCATGATAGAAAAAATCCTTTATTCCAACAAAAAGCTTTTTGCTACGCTTATTTCTAGACAACTGTAACAAAATTCAAAACCTGACATATTTTACTGTTTCCCAAACTCACATCATTTATTAAATGCCATACAAGGGCAGCAGACAATATACACCAGGAAGATATAACACCAAATATAAAATCTCTCCTCACAAAGCATGCTGGTGATTAATCCCTTCAGAGCTGGGAACATCCGGAGTTTGTTGCAGCTCTAAAAAGGGGTTAACTCATAACTGGTACAAGCCGTAAGGCACATCAGGGCTTGGTCTACCATCATCAGCTGGACTGATGGTGCTGTCCCGCCCCACTGTGACATCTCCACAGCTTCCAGTACACAGAAGTCTCCACACACTTTTATTTGTCTGCATAAGTGGTTTGGTGAGAGACATACACACAGGATGACACCTTGCTCACACAATTACAAAAGAGAATGTATGCACATAATACAAAAAATAAGGGGGAGGTGTGCCCCTCTCCTGGAGAGGAGTTGGTAAAGGGCAAGGATCACACAAAACAGAATCCAACCTTAAAATGTTTAACCAAACACTGAACCCCTGTCATGCAAAGGGGAGGCCAACATGGTCTGTCCCAGCGCGCTGTCCCAAGTTGTTGTTTATTAAGAGGGGGAGGGCTGTGGGGGTTACATCAAAGAAGTGAGAGTTGGCTATGCTTGGCACTTTGGCCCAACACTGGTGTCTAGTTGGCTGTGGAAGAGACAGATCCTGCTTCAAACCTAAAAGGCATCTGGTGGGCAAGGGGACAGAATATAAAGGCAGCGCAGGAAATCTAACCCTATACTGATCCCTATAAAGCACCAAGCTGGATCCATCGCTGGAGGTCTGTCTTTCGGAAGGGAAGAATAAAGGGGCATTGCTTTGCATCCGGTTCCAAGACGGAGGTCTGGCTTTGTTTCTACCCCATCTTCCCCCTCCCGCACCAAATAGTCTCTCCCTGGGCATGTGCGCTGGGTTACACACAGGGTAGTCATGCAGAGGGGCTCTCCTCTCAGGAAGCGTATTTTCGCTGTCAGTCCCCCACCATCAGGTGCGGCTTGCACTGTTATCCGCATATTTCCTGCTATGTCCTGAACATGCAAACTGTGGCTGTCATCACACCTTCTATCCAAAGATCCCTCCGAACGTTGAAGCGATGACAATACCAAGCACCACACAGCAGATAATGATCATGATCTTCTTCTGTAGAAGGAAAGAGATACATTGTCAGCAAATTGCCTCAATACAAAACTATATCTATTTTCAATTCTTATATTGGTATATGAGGGTATATGATGTACATTAGAAAAATGCTTAATGTTCTCTGGCAATCAAATAAGCCTGTGACAAGCAACTGGTAGAGTAAGGGTGAGGATGCTTTTACAGGGCACCTCCCTCTGGAGATCTTCACCTTGCAGCCTGCCTGGTGCCACACAGCCTTACTTCCAAAACAGCCAGATGAAGAAATGTTGCAGGTGGCATGGCTACCGGCATTGTCACTGCTGATTCACAAGCTTGTAGCTTATCAATTAGAACCTGACCACTCCTAGTCTTGCACATTAGCAGCACTGCCTTTGTTGCTGGAACCCTCCCACTGTGATCTGCAGTGTCTGGAAGGGGAAGCGTGTGAGACACAAATGAGGGAGAATTTGGCTCATTTTGGGAAGGTAAAATACGTTTTTTGCTTACTCTATGAGGCTTTCACATCACATAATAACTGGATTTGGTAGTTGTTTATACTGCCATACAGGAACCTTTAGTTGTTTTAAAGGATACTGAACTGTAAACTCCACTGGAGCAGGGATTGATGTGAATGGTGTAAATGTACAGTACTATGTAATATGTATAATATAAAGGAAATAACTGCTTTCTGCACTTCATTATTGAATAAGCTCATATATTCTTGGTAGTGGCTACTCACCCTCCGGGCTTTACTCTGGTACTTGACAGCCTTTTTGGTGTCAGAGACAGCTCTTTCCACGTAATCCACAGCGTGTTCCACATTATACTCTATGCGATCGATCATCTCTCCCTGATGGTGTGCAGAAATAGGAGGGGGGG
>NW_017306537.1:1407471-1410235 GCF_000935625.1 Nanorana parkeri
AGAGATATTCGGAAGACATCAAGAGAAAGTAACACAGAGAAGAGAGGTTGGAGAAATACAAAAAGCGACATACGAGATAAAAGACACATGCAAGTGAACACAAGCGTGTACGTGGCGCACAGCAAACATGCAGCATTAGTAAGTCCATAAATGTATTTTGAAATGGATTGAAGAAATGGTTTACAAAGAGAGGAAGAAGTCAGATTGTGAAGAAGAGAACAGAAAGAAACCAAGAATACCAAGTAAAGGAAAGATTGGACAGTGGAGTGACGGGAGATGAACGAGGCAGAACAGTTAGATGATATGATAAGAGGTCAGAGTACAACGCGGACAAGTTCAGAGTGATTCATAGATAGGAGAAGAAGAGCGCAGTAAGGAGACAGGAAGAGCGAGTGAGGGATAACAGAGGAGGGCCAGAAAAAGAAAGATACTTAATATCATTGTTGTTTAATTGCAATACTTTGCATGTTACCTGGTCTTCTGTGGGTGACTTTCAGCCCCACTTGCTGTTCCGATCAGCTTTAACCTGCAGAAAAAATAAAACACATGGGTGAGTTTTATAAATCTTCTCTACGATATTCACCAGAAGACAGGACGACCACCAGACAAGCCAGCAAGATAAGAGAAGCCAAAACTCAACAGAAACTTCAGGATTGCACAGGTATCTCATGAAAAGCTAATCACTGCTTCCTTGGGGGCTAAAGAGATATACAATGGTACTGAGATGGCTTTATAGAGTAGGCTTGGGCAACAGGAGCACTCTTGCTGAGATTGCAGTTTTAACCACTTGTTGACACTGATCTCATTAGCAGGACACTGATTTCAAGTGATATGAACTCGACACTGAGAAGAACGTGAGGTGTGATGTAATCCACAGCAAACACGGCTCAAATTCTAAAACTGGCTCACACTATGATTGCATCCCAGGCAAACAAGGGTGCCACCATATATAGCAACCAAATCCAGAAAAAGTCTTCACCGAAGATAAAAATCTTCAACATGTCTCTATGTATGTGTCTAGCAGTGGTCATTTAAAGGAGAACTATGGGGTCAGGGCTTTTCCCCATAGTTCTCCTAAGGGTAACGGGAGGACAAACTAACGTCCTCCCGTCACCCTAAGCTCAGTATACTGCGAGCTACAGCTCGCGGTATACTGAGACGCAGCAGCTGAAACGGATCACGACAATTATGTCTGGATCTGCCCAGCTGCGTGACTGACAGCTGGCTCTGCCTATCAAGAGGCAGAGGCAGCTGTACCCGCCCCCTCCCCGTCCCTTCCGCCAGTCAGCGCTGGAGGATCGGAGCGGGGAGGGGGCAATCCAGGCCCTCCCCTGTCATGGCTGTCTGCAGGGACAGGATCGAGAAGTGAGAGAGCAACGGTATGTGTTCGCTCACCTCCCGATCTACTGAGCCGACCTGTGACAGTTTCATTGTCACAGGTCGGCTAGAACTATGAGGTGAGTGAAAAGCACTCACCTCATAGTTCTCCTTTAAACCTTCCAGGGTTCCTCACCATTCATACATATACATAATACATAGTTTTATCTTTAAGTTTTAATCAGTCAGCAGGTATGATCTTCCTGGACAATCGCCTTGATAATACACATCTTTAAAAACTGCATTAAATATAAGCTGGATTAGAGCTGCAGGAAATATTTGAAGAGAAAGCAAGACAGACACTGTGCCGAGTATTACGTGGTCACAAAGCTGACATCACCAGAACACATCACAACAGGTAAACGGTTAGTACCTACCAGCTGAGCGCTCATCCCATATGCAGCATGGGAAGTAAAGACAGGAGTGGGGGTAAGAAACCCATTGCCCAAGTGCAGTGTTGACCAGAGCACCTCCGTTTTTAAGTGTAAAAGCAGTAAATGAATTATCAATCCTACTTTATTACAGCAAAAGTAAAAACATGACGTTTTCATGATCATTCCTGCACACTGTCAGGAATTATATACAGAGTGGCATTTCTCCTGATAGAAGCTAAGAGTGACAACGTACATACCTGGCTCTCTACAAGCATTGCCATATCCATGAACATGTCATGGAGTTCCCGGATGCTGTTCTCCAGTTTAATGATCTCACTGTGCCGAGTCTCAATCTCATTCAGAGCTTGCTTAGTAATGTTTGAGTCCATGATGATCTGTAAGAAGAAGATCAGAAACTATATTAATCGATTACAAATGAGGACAGCAAGCTTGCTTATTAATATTCAAGTCCATGACGATAGGCAAGAAGATCAGAAACTATATTGATTGAATGCAAATGGGGCCGGCAAGCCATTGGTAGACCTGCTTTCCCTCAGTACACATTTTCAAAAGTTTCCTTTGAGGCCTGCTGGACAGTGCAGCTCCTGTTGAGCTTCCAGTACTGCATGCATGATAAGAAATGAGCCATGTCTTATCATGCATGCAGTCATGAAGGATGGGACTCTGGCACTTTTTTGACACTACAGCATGCATATTCCTGGTCTCTGACTGAAAAGTATTGTAGCCAGACACAGTCTGGCAATTTGAATTTCCATAAGGAGATCAGCAATAGTAGCCCCATATTTCTGTAATTGCATGGGGCTATCCCTGCACTGCAAGAGTTAAATGTTTATTTAGTTCAGGGGAGTCAAATAAAGCAGTTTTACCTACCTGTCTTATGGCAGTCAGCACTCACCTCTCTCCCCCTCTGCACTAGACATGAATCTGAGATAGATATGAAGACTTTGGTGGTCCTTAGACTGCCGTAACCCAGGCAAATAGAGGCCGGGGGG
>NW_017306537.1:1410356-1421099 GCF_000935625.1 Nanorana parkeri
CAGTCGCCCCGGGCAAAGAGAAAGGGCGCGGGGGGTGTGGGGGGGGGGGGGGCGTCTAGCAGCCTAGAGGAAGCTGGGATTAGGTAAGTAATTCTGCTTTATTCCAGCCCCTAACCAAAAACATGCACCTAACTCTTGCAATGCAGGGGTAGGCCCACTGGGAGGGTAAGTTGTTTATTTGCCTGGAGTAATTCTTTAAAGAAAACCAGTACAGGGGGAACATGTTGGCTTCTCCTTCTATTACGCCTACACATGTTTTTCTCAATACTGATTTTAATGTACAAAGTTAAAAATGTGTAGTGGTTGTTGATCTCTCCTTTTTACCGTTTTACTAGACAAATCAGCTGCCATTTTAATCTAATGGCTTTAAGACTTCTTGAATCACTGACCTTAGCAAGTATGCAGATCAGAAGTTTACCTACATATAAAATACAGTAGTTCCCCAAAATCTTTGCCATTCCCAGTATTTACATTTGCTTGTTACACTGTGGAACTCACTCCACATAACTAATCCAGTCATCTCTAATCCTATTCATTAGCATGTCTCAGTTTCTGAAGCTCCGGAGGTGGCTAATATGCAAATCTCCTAAATCCAGCAAGCAGAATATGTTGTCAGTTCCTGCTCTGCTTTATCATCACTGTGAGTCAGTGGGAGCTGCTCAATGTCCTCCTCCACTTTTAAATCATCAAGACTAACTCATAAAATACATAACTACTACTATATGGAAGCACAGACTCAATTTAGACCTGCAGGCAATACCATGCCACATACAGGTCTATTTCTTTAACTCTTCCATTTTTTTCTGCACTGTTTGCATGCCAAGCTACCACCACTCTGTATATGTCTGTTAGGGTTAGCGCTATAACATACCCCTGATGAGAAGATGGCGGGGTTCCCGCTCTCCAGCATGTCCTCCAGCTCTTCACTTGTTGTGGTTCTACCGGCTGTGAAGATACCAAAGCTTATATTGCCATTTTATACAACATGAAACAACAAATAACGGGTATTTGTAACTGATTAGGAATAATGCCAATCATATGTAGAACACAGATGTTGTTTGTATTGTTTTTTGATGGTGGATATAGCTATACTTAATCTATGTAACTTGAACACATACTGGCAAATATTTTCCTATTCCTGGATCATGGCCTTTGGAATGGGGGCATTAAATTACTTTGGATTTGGACTTTCAAGCTCTGGACACACTCCTCTAGAGGAAGATGCATCCTTTTGGCACTCAAAGGCAAAAGAGGATGGGGCAGGGTGGGCACTGCTGTGTAAATCTCACCAGTGGAGCCACTTACAGATTTTAGAAGTCAGTTGGTTTCCTAAATTTCACCTTTACAACATGTGAGGTAAATATTACTTCTAATTGGACCAACCCTCTAAATGAGATGATCACCTTCATAGGCTTGTACACACCTAGAGATTTTCCACCACAAAAGTTATAAGTGAATAAAAGTTATTGCCAAAGCTAAACTATATTATTATTACTATTATTATTATACAGGATTTATATAACACTAAAGGTGGCCATACACCTGCCGATTATCGTACGATAATCGGCAGGTGTATGGGCAGCGTGCGACCGCATCTACTGTATAGTCGCGCGACTTTCGTCTTCCAAGCACACTGGAAAACCTGCCGAAAATCATACGATTTTCGGCGGGTTAGTAGCGTGCTCGGAAGACGAAAGCCGCACTGCCCGCTCAGCATTGCAATCATCGGCAAGCCCTCCCCTCAGCGGGGAGGGCTTGCGATGATCGCAAGTACGATCTGCCTGTCCAAGAAGGGCAGGTCGTAGGAAATTTTAATGACCTTACAACCATCGCACAACGAAAGTCGTGCGGTGGTTGTAAGGTGTATGGCCACCTTTACAGTTTGCACGGTGCTTATCAAAATAAAGGGAGAGTACAGTTAAAATACGATTTAACACAAGAGGGTTAGAATGGCCCTGCTTGTTGGAGCTCACAATCTAAAAAGGAGGGACAAGTGATACAAAAGTCATCAACAATGAGGGATGAGCCGATGGAGAAAGTCAGAGTATTGTTTTTAGGTAGAGGTGGGATAGACTTTCCTGAAAAGATGAGTTTTTACATATTGCCTAAAGGCAGACAATGTATGAGATAGCCAGACAGATTGGGGAACAATATGTGGGGAAAACTGATGCTGTTTTACCTGCCAAAGGATTTGTTGCTCTATAAATTGAGGCCTAAGGTTTACACAAGCCTGACACTCAATACAGCCAGGTGGCTAACACCACTTTCAATATTACAGGCTGTAGAAGGGGTACAGTGGTGTCCTCTTGACCACCCCCAGCCTGGTGACTGGACAGTAAAGCAGGTGCTTGCTGATATGGTTGTCTCTCTGCACACTTTACTCTCTTCTCCTATCAACATCAGCACACATCCATACAGCACACCTGATTGGCTTCCAGGTAGGGATACACCATAATGACATTTTTAGACCAAAATTATTTAATTTTTATTTATTTTACTGTTAGGGGCTTTGGGGAAATTTTGGGGGTGTAAACAGATCCAATATTTCCCTATTAAAATAGAAAAACAGTTTGAGGACACAGAGTCCTAAATCTCTTTTTCTGCAGCCCCTGTTATGAATGAACAGGAAGCCTGTGAGTGCTCCTGCCCATTCATAAACTGAGGAGATAGTATCAGACCGTTACTATGTACACAATTATGAATGAGCAGGAAGTGATGACGAGCACTTCCTGTTCATTCATAACTGGGGACACAGAAAGCCTACTATGTCCTCAGTTATTTACAAATACTCAGCCGTCAGTTCTGATGGCTGAGTGTTTGTACCCCACTCTCCATCCTGACTCATTTGTCAGAGGAGGCCAAGCGGGGTGGAGCAGGAGGAGAGCTCCAAAACCAATTAAAACTTTAGTACTTACACTAAGGGCCGGTTCACACCAGCTCCGGTGCGTTCCAGCACGATTTGCTGCTGGAACTCACGGGAACGTTTCCTGTGTTCAGAGGCGAAGTGTGTTGAAGTCAATGGCACCGCAGCCATGCCCCCCCACCGTCGCCCACAGCGTGATTGCCCGCACCAGAACGTGTGGCACATCAGTGCCTGTGTTCCGGTCCAGTGCAATCTGAAAAAATAGTGCATGTAGCTTTTTTCAGATCGCACTGGACCGGAACGCAGGAACTGATGTACCGCCCGTTCTGGTGAGGGCGATCGTACTGCAGGCGGGGGGCGTGGCTGCTATGCCATTGACTTAAACGCCCAACCACGCCCACTCCTGAATGCAGGAAGCCAGTGCGTTCCAGCAGTGAATCGTGCTGGAACGCACCAGAGCTGGTGTGAACCAGTCCTAGATGATTTTGCTTTTAAAAATACATTATATTCATTTTCATGGCATGGCATACCTTATTATATTATGTCATTTATACGTACATAGTTTTAAATCTGTTTTTAATATACAGGCAATAAAAAAATCCATATTTAAAAAAAAAAAGTTCCTCAAGGTTAGAATATGAGACCAACAAAAGGTTGAAATGACTATGATGGGTTAATTATTTTAACACCAATCATAGCCTTGTGGTAATTAATCACCACGTCAAACTGGTTCCTTTACCTGCTTTCCTCAATAAACACATATGGAAAGTCAGAGATATCACCAGCCTGAAGCTGGTGTTATTTAAGCAGTGATAACCTGTGTGGTAATCTTGTGAATTGACTTTTACATTGATTTTATAACAACAACAGCAGCAGTAGTAGTGGAAAAAACAACTGCCGTTCAGGTAGTCTGCTCTTGTCAGACTGATTGGCTGCAGTCACTATTCAACCAAGATATTTCAGACTGGCTCCTTTGACTAACGTTGATTGAAAAATCGAATTATGTTGAAACGGGTCCTGATGGGGCCACACACTGCTCGAATTTCGATCGAGTTAGCAGGGCTTGCCTGAAATACGAGCAGTGTTTGGCCAGCTTAAAAGGGAAACTCCACTTAAAAAGATAAAAAAAATTGAAACCATTGTAAAAAAATAATATTGCATATATAATTCAACGTCATTAAAAATTACCTTTCCATTTGAAAGTGTAGCTACTGTAATTTTCTAAAACTGTCAAAAAAATTCAATGCAAAATGGTGACCTACGTTCTGTACACAGTTGGTGTACAGAATGCCCCCAGAAATGTCACTTCCAGCTTTTGTGATTGGCTGACTGATTTTGACAGAAGTCTGCACTAAGATACAAGTAAAACTTTAGACATACCCTGCAATAGGAATTACATTTTTGGTGACAATGATGAGACAGTCCCTAAGGGCTTTGTACACAACATGTCCGGAAAATGTCCAGACCAGAACAGTTTGTTCCCGAACCAAAAAAGCATCCCAATGTATCCCTATGGTATTTCTGGGCTCGGTTCACACCAGCGCAGTCCGTTACGGTCCAGACTGGACCAATACTGCTTGTCTCATTTTCTCTGGTCTGGAATGCACTGAAACGCATGGAAATGCATCAAAAACACATACAAAGGCATGCAAACACACTGGACTGTACCTGCAAGCCCATTTTAAGTTAAAAAAATGGGAAAATCGCTGTAATAATGCACTGTGCATTTCCTTATTACACAGAAAGTCCGCCAGCTGATTATAATGAACCCAGACCCTCCCATTCAGGGATCAATTTGGAAAGGACATGCTGCACCAAACAGCTTTTTCTTCAGAACAGAAACATGTAGAAATCTGCAACAAAGCTTATTAAAACCCTTGTGATGTACACTGATCACCCAGATAGGATTGATTTTTCACAACAAAAGTGGAGTTACTCTTTAAGGCAATTTGTACGCCCTTTTCAGGTGACTCTTTAGAAATATCAGCTATGTGTAAGATGTTATATTGAGAAAAACAGACTTGCGCATTGAACTGAAAATCCCTACAGTTTCAGTCATCAAGTATTGGTCCATGCCCGGATGATTGAATGTCACTGTATGACGCAAAGGAAAAGTATAGCTCTTTTCTAACTCTTAATTGTGGGAGATATGTGGCCATTTTATAACACAGAGATCAGCAACCATCATTAGCCCAATGCAAGCCTTTGCCTACAGGGTGATGTACTTATTACTGCTCCAACTCCATTGTTTTCTTTGGCATTAACAGGACACTTCTCATTCCCGATATAAATAATACACTAGCCCTGCAAGCATTAGTGCAACCTCTGGCAGAGCTCAAAGGCATAACCAGTCCGGAGAGACAGCCCTCGTTTTCCTCTTCTTCCTGTCTATGTCAAGCTCCGAGCACACTGTCACTTTAGATATGTGCTCTGGCAGGAGTAATGTCTCCTTTGTGGAAAACCACCGCCATTTTCTCAGCTGACTGATGTCGTCCAGGGACATTACAGGACTTTCAATAATAAAGAGCAGTTGGGTGTAATAAGAACCAATAAGTTGAATGCCTGTCACTGCTTAGGAGAAATTAATTCTATTTAGGCGATCAGTCTAAAGGGAATCTGTGGTCAATTGCAATTGGTTTAATTGAGGGTTCATTTACACTGGTGCGGTAATGCATGTGTGTTGATGCATTACCGCACCAGTGTTAATGTGTTGCCACAACACGTTGTGGGAACGAAAGGCCCCACAACGTGTTAATGTGTTGCCGCAACACGTTGTGGGAACGCGCGTGGTACCTCGATGCGATAGTGTGAATGAGACCTTAAAGTAGAACTACACGCAAAGAGCAAAATAAACATATCGAATACACATTATGGGAGCGGTTTTACCTGCTACAAAATTTCTACTTCTCTCCATCCAGTCCTAAGGCTTACACAGTCCTACCACACAGCACAACCAGCATGGAGACCTGACCTTTCTGTGCTCCAGATGAGCCAAAACTTTTCTTTTTTGTTCTGACTAAAGTACCAAACAGTTAAAACCCCTCTCAGTTTGTTTTCTTCCTTCCCACTGGAGAGATTTCAATTGACTTCCTGTCCTAGAGACGCAACACAAATGGAGATGGGATTGCTACAAGATGAGAGGCATTCCCCTCTTAGACAGTTGTCATACACTGTGACAACTAAGACACCGGCTGTGACACTTGTGTCCCCATTGGATGATTTACCATCATTTTTTCTTCTTTTGACAATAGTCACATTTTGGATTTCTTTTTTTTTTTTTGTCTCTCTGGACAATGGTTATCAGGACTAACAGAGGAGTACATCGAGCTAGCAGTGACACAAACAGGAATAAAATCATTCTCCAAAAGATCAGCCGCACAAAGCCAGAGTAGATACAATCCAAGATTTATTGGAATCGTCCAAACAGGTTTCAAAAAGTAAATCCAAGAGCGTGATAAGCAATGTGTACATCACCATGACCATCTCCCACGCCAACGCCTCTAGGAATAAAATCATGCCAGGGGTTCTAATTCTTTCCTTCTCCATCCGAAACCCAAAAAGTTTTGGCTTTACATACACTTTACACACTACCCAGCTCCAATGCCTCAAACAATGTTAAACATTAGACAGCTCCATCCAGGAGAGATGGTCAGAGACTGAAAGCTGACCATACACAGGTTGAATTTTCAGCTGGGTCCTGCTGATCCAGCCAAACGTTAAACAATGTGTGGCCTCGAAGGCCCCTCTCTACCGATCGACAAATATAGTTTTTCAATTTACTTTTGTTGAAGGAGCTTGTCCAAAAAAATCTCAGCCAACAGTGACTGCAGCTAATCAGCTACAGTCCAGGTACTGTGGCAGCAGCACCCCCACTACTGCCAGAATACAATAGACCAGCGGGAAGGGGCGTTATATGTATGGGGAATCTAGAGGTTTATTTCCGTTCATGTATGGCCAGCCTTACTCCTGCTCTCTGTCTTGTTTTTCTTTACAGGAGCTACTGCAGACATTCCTGCATAGAAAACTCTACATAGTTCTATTTATCTCACTGTCTTGTCTCTCCATCTAATTGATCGCTATAGACATATTAAGTGTCACTAAGGATCCCTATAGGCAGGGCTTGAAAAATCCACTCGTCTGTGACGAGAGGATGGTGGAGCCCGACGAGCAGCTTCCCGGCCGGCCGTTGTAATTACACTGCCGGCCGGGAGCTTTACATTCAAGCGATCGGGCGTCTCTAGAGACGCCCGATCGCTTGTATTACCAGCAGCTGTCACTGCCGTTGCCGGTCCCGATATCCATGGCTCTGTGACAGGAGATCAAAGGGAGTTCAGTATACGAACTCCCTTTGAGCATGGCTCTGTGACAGGAGATCAAAGGGAGTTCAGTATACGAACTCCCTTTGATCTCCTCTCAGTCCCCGAAAGCAGGAAGTGATGTATATTACATCACTTCCTGCATTCACTGTCACTCTCCAGCTACAGAAGCTGATGAAGCCAATCTCTGCTTCATCAGCTTCTCTGGGGGTCCCTAGGTGACATTAGGGGTCATGGAGACCCCTGATGTCTCCATAAAGAGGACCTGTCATGTAAATTGACTATCACATAGGGGGCTTCTTAGCCCCCATGTAATAGCAATAAAGTTGTGTGTAAAAAAAAAAGGTAATACAAAAATTAAAAGAATCATAAAAAAAATAAAGAAGCATAAAAATAAACTTTTTTTAAAGTCCCCGCCCCCCACATACACACGCCGATATGCGTTGGGTGCGCCTACGTGCAAAAACAACGATTGCGTCTATTGTGCCGCACATGTTACATATCGCTGCAAAGGTCGGAGTGAGAGCAATAATTTTAGAGCCATTAATCACTGAGAACACTAAACTGATGAGCAGTAAAAGCGTTTTAATGGTCGTCTATGGCCGTTTTTTGCGATTTTGCGGGCGCACGCAATTTTAAGGCTTGACATGTTTGGTGTCTTTTTACCCGACGTGACACCAACTTATGTTTTTCTAAAAATATGGATAAGAATAAATGTTTTAAGACATAACGTAGGGAAACTTTTTTTTTTTTTTTTACATTTATGGTACTTTTTTTATTATATAGTAAAAAAAATAATAACACCCCCCCCCCAGTGGTGATTTTATATACCTCCAAAAGAAAGCTCTATCTGTCCCCAAAAAATGCTAACATAAATTGCAAGGTTATAGTCCGGTCATGCTGACTGGTGACATTTTTGACTGACTGGTGAGACACCATCACATTTTTCAAGCCCTGCCTATAGGTATGATACATGCCGCTAACATTTATACTTGGGTTAAAGATATGTGACTTTCCACTGATTGCTAAGGGATACTGCAAACCATTGCAATTTACACCATTTCATGAAATGAAACCTGCAGAGTATTAAACCTCTTGTGAATTGTGTTTGCCTAGAACAACAATGCTATGAAAATAGAAGGAAATGATTCTGCATTCTTAAAAGAGAAATGAAAGGCATAATTTAAAAAAAGCATACGTATAAAAACATATACAAAAATGACATATACAAATATTTCGGCATCACCCAAACAAAAACAAATAATACAAATGGATTTCCTAAAATGGTATGTAAATGTAAGCAGAATATTTAAAGCAGATCGACAGGCACATCAAATTAACACTTGGAGTGCGGGGGATAGCCCCACTCAAGTGCTCATTTGAGACTTATCCTCTCAAATATTCACCTGATCCTGGCCGGCTCCTAGATGGATCCTTCCAGCCTGCCTCCTCTTCCGCTCGAGCGATCGAATGTCCCTTAGTGTCCTCACATTCTATACACTGTATAGATCGTGATGACTCACAGGACAGTAGACCACTGGAGCGGAGGGGGAGCGAGGCTGAAGGGACTGATCTATGAGCAAGCAGGGATCGTGGTTTGGGTGAGTATAATTGTTATTTTAGCTCTGAAGACAAAACAAGCACTTAACCCTTGCAGGTTTACTACACTACAAGGGTTAAGATCTGATTTGCCCAGAGTTATGCTTTAAATAAGAGGATTAGCCACGATATTAATTAGATAAGGGCATTTTCCTAAACAAAATATGTACAATGGCTTGCAAAAGTATAATTTGTATCATTTGATTTACACAACATGCCTACCACTTTGAAGATGCAAAATATTTGTTATTGTGATACAAACAAGAAATAAGACAAAAAAAATGAAAACTTGAGTATGAATAACTATTCACCCCCAAAGTCAATACTTTGTAGAGCCAGCCATTTGCAGCAATTATAGCTGCAAGTCTTTATGAGCTCCATAAGCTTGGCACATCTAGCCACTGAGATTTTTTCCCATTCTTCAAGGCAAAACTGCTCCAGCTCCTTCAAGTTGGATGGGTTTTCGTTGGTGTGTACAGCAATCTTTACCTCATGCCACAGATTCTCAGTTGGATTGAGGTCTGGGCTTTGACCAGGCCATTCCAAGTCATTTAAATGTTTCCCCTTAAACCACTCGAGTGTTGTTTTAGTAGTATGCTTAGGGTCATTGTCCTGATGGAAGGTGAACCTCCATCCCAGTCTCAAATCTCTGGCAGACTGAAACGGGTTTCCCTCAAGAATTTCCCTGTATTTAGTGCCATCCATCATCCCTTCAATTCTGACCAGTTTGCGAGTCCCTGCCGATGAAAAACATCAAACAGCATGATGCTTTCACCACCATGATTCACTGTGGGGATGGTGTTCTCCGGGTTATGAGGTCTTGGGTTTGTGCCAGACATAGCGTTTTCCTTGAAGGCCAAAAAGCTAAAATGTAGTCTCATCTGACCAGAGTACCTTCTTCCATATGTTTGGGGAGTCTCCCACATGCCTTTTGGCAAACAGCAAACGTGGTTGCTTATTCTATGAAGGCCTGCTCTGTGGAGTGTATGGCTTAAAGTGGTCCTATGGACAGATACTCCAGTATCCATTGTGGAGCTTTGCAGCTACCTCAGGGTTATCTTTGGTCTCTTTGTTGCCTCTTTGATTAATGCCCTTCTTGCCTGGTCCGTAAGGTTTAGTTGGAGGCCCTCTCTTGGCAGGTTTGTTGTGGTGCCATATTCTTTCCATTTTTTTATAAATTACCTGTTTGGAGAGTTCCTTGGTCTTCATGGTGCCCCTTGCTCAGTGGTATTGCAGACTCTGGGGCCTTTCAGAACAGATTAATATAAAAGACGAGGTCACCTCAGGTAAATAGAAACCAAACATGTCAAGCCTTAATATTGCACACGCCTGCAAAATCACAAAAAACGACCACACTGAAAATTGGCCATAGGCGACGCTTAAAACGCTTTTATTGCTCATCAGTTTAATGGCTCTAAAATTATTGCTCGCACTGCAATGTTCGCCGTGATATGTAACATGTGCGGTACAATAGGCACAATCGTCGTTATCGCACGTAGGCGCACCCAGCGCATATCTGCGTGTTTATGTGTGGGGCGCGCGACTTAAAAAAAATTTTGTGGGTTTTTTTTTTTAATGCTTTATTTTTTTTATGCTTCTTTAATTTTTGTATTACTTTTTTTTTTTACACAACTTTATTGCTATCACATGGGGGGCTAAGGAGCTTCTGTAGCTGGAGAGTGACACTGAATGCCGGAAGTGATGTAATAAACATCACTTCCTGCATTCTGGGACCGGAAAGGAGATCAAAGGGAGATCATGTACCGATCTCCCTTTGATCTCTTGTCACAGACCAGCCGTGTCGGTCCCGGTCGCATCGGGCACAGCGGATCTCAGGACCGTCACTGCAGTGGCAGCTGCTCCTATACAAGCGGTCGGGCGTGTAATTACTTAATTAATTAACAGCCGGCCGGGAAGCTACTCGTCGGGCTCCGCCGTCCTTTCTCCAGCCCTGTATATATATAT
>NW_017306537.1:1421230-1432233 GCF_000935625.1 Nanorana parkeri
ATAGATATATATATATAGATATATCTATCTATCTATCTATCTATCTATCTATCTATCTATCTATCTATATATATATACACACACTGAGATCGTGTGACACTTAGAGTGCGCACAGATGGTCTTTAACCATCTTTTTGTGACTTCTGAAGGTAATTGATTGCACCAGAAGATATGTAGCGTAAATACATATGCATGCACTACTTCTCGTTTTTTTTCAATTTTTAAAGTTATTTTCCCGATGTCACTTCACCATTTTGGACTATTTTGTGTATGTCCATTACATGCAATCCAAATAAAAATCAATTTTATTTCCTGGTGGTAATGCAACACATGCAGATGATGAAAAAGACAAAATGTCCTTTTGTCAGAAAAGTGGCCGCATCACATCGGTCATAAGCCAAGCTCTTTCATATTCCATCACCATACATCTTCAACTAGTAGGTTCTGTACAAGAAGCTGGATACATGAACATTTGTGACATCTCGAGAGTCACAGAGTGATGGTTGATGAGTCACATGACCTATTGTAAGTCATGCCTATGTATACCATTCAACACGCAGCAAAGGGTTTACACAAGGATAAAGAAGACATGAATTTCCCCAACCATAAAGTATGTTCATTATAATGTTTAAGTAAAAGGTGAAGAAAAGGTAAAGTCAAGCTTATGACCCCCCCGCTGCTGCAGTAATGGCAAATGAATCTTTGCTTCACCTAAGTTTTGACTCGCAAAGGAATATTTCATCTCTATCTATTTCATTACAACATTGCAAAGGACTAAAACTTACTGATTTCTAGCTGTCTCTGGATGCGACCTTTGCAGCGCTCACGATAATCAGACTGCGTAGCATTATATTCCGACATCACTTCTACAAACTTACGAGACAGTGTTGAATGCTGGGAAGACAAAAGTGACCAAATGAATTTAGTAAAGCTAGAAGAATTAAAAAGTGTATTGAGAGCCAAAACATCTTTTTTTTTTTAGGTATGGATTGAGTGGGGAAGGATTAGAATTCCTGTCAGGTTTTCAATGCTCAGAAGTTAAAGAAAGGTGTGGGGCACCGGATATCCTGACACAGTAGCTGTTTGCACTCTGGTCCTGAGCAGTGTGAAATTAACACTAAACTCAGGAGTTAAATCTGAAAAATGCATTCAAGTACCTTAACTATTAACAAAAATGTAGCTTATTTTTGCATCACTCAGCTGTAGACCCTCAAATCATCTCTGAATTGGTGCTGACACTGTCCTTCCTTCTGGAGGGTGGCTACTTTTGTTCCCCATGGTCCCTGTGTGTGTTGTAAGGTACCCACCGCTCCAAGCTCACTCCCGTGATGGACTACAATCTTACGTTTAATTTACTAATTTGTATTGAGATTGTAGTCCATCATGGGAGCCAGCTTGGAGCGGTGACTACTTTACAACACAAACACGGACCATGGGGAACAAATGTAGTCAGCCGCCAGAAGGAAGGACAGTGTCACCACCAATTCAGAGATGATTTGAGGATCTACAGGTGAGTGGCACACAAATCAGCTACATTTTTGTTAATAGTTAGGTTGCATTTGAATGCATCTTGAATACATACTTGAATGCATTTTAAATATTTAACTCCTGAGTTTCGTGTTACTTTAAGCAGCTTTTCTAGGAGTGGTGGCCAAAGGTTAGCTCCTTGGTTGAGTAGGGACTGGGTGCGCAAGGAAGTAAGCACCAAAAGCAGAACATATCATGTCCAGATTTCACGTTATTCAGATGCTTTTATCATAAAAACCAACATGTCTCAGAAGTTCTAAGGGTCCTCCTTTATCAGGGCTTGGCACAGCTAAATAAACTATTACTGGACTGATAAGCCTGGTGGAATCCTGAAGAGTAATAACTATAAAATCGCTCCATTTGTCGGTAATGCCTTGGCTTTTTACAATAGAAGACTTGAAATAAAATTAAATCTGGACTTTATATGTTCTCCTTCTTGAGCTTTCCTCCTTGCACACCCAGTGCCCACTGTAATTTTTCATTGCTGCCTGTCCCCACTGATTGGTTTCATCCACTTAAAGTGTCTTTCTTGACTATTGTCATGGTGAGGGAAATTCCACAATTTTGATTTGCCACTAGAACAAGAATAGAAGGGAAATCTTCCAATAGTAGTACTGGGAATTCTCACTGTAGCTACCACAGTGCTGGCTGTGGTCTTTCCACATCATGTACTGTGCTGTGCTGATCGAGTTCCCCTTAGCTCTGAAAACACATAGGGTCACTTGCTCAGCACAGTGGCCATTCAGAGAACCCCTAGTCAACAGATACAAGGCGTTCTCTAATTGGACAAGGCACAGTGACATCACCATCTATCCCTTTTCCAATCAGATAACATGTTTATTGATAAAAATACTAGGCATGGAAAGCTGGGCCAATGTATGTAAGTATGCAAAATACTTTATACCTGGAGTTCAGCTAAAAGTTGATGCATGGCAAAAAACTTTTTAAAAAACCGGTCAGTTTATTTTTGTGGACCCACTGTGGAGATTCCCCTTCATTTTCTGTCCCAGAAATGAAACAGGACCTGCGAGGAAATCTCCTCTTAGACAGGTCTAACCAGAACACTTGTGTCCCACCTGGAAGATTTCCTCTTACATCCTGTTCTGGAGACTACTCAAACATTTTGGACTTCCTCCTCACTTTCTGTTTCAGTAATAATGGTCACCAGAACATATAGATAAAGGGGTGAATCTCCCACTCAGAGAGCAACAAAAACTTGACAGGAGATCTAAACCTTCCCTACTTCATCCAAAACTAAAAAAAGTTTTCAAATGTTTTGGCTATTCATAAACTTTAAGGTACGGGGTTTTTAAAAAAGATTTTTATGAGATGCATGTGCCATTCTAAAATGCCACCTAAAATACAAACCACATCATGCATTTCAGTAATGCATGGTAATATGCATGTTTTATCGCAATGCATCAGTGTGATCGGGCTCGAGATCCTGCCACTCATGGTATTAGTGTACATTAGCAGGAGCAAAGGTACCATACAAGTAAATGGCGGTGCATGTAACATACTGAATACTGTGTTTTAGTGCCCACATATCTGTTCTATGCCCAATGCAACCTAAATGCATATTAAAGCAAGTCAAAAGCATTGAAAACAAATGATAATGCACATACAATTGTACCAATTTACATCAAGTACAGCACATCTCAATGTTAAACAGCATTTATATTATTATTACATAGGATTTATATATGTGGGGTTAGGGGTTATGAAGGGAGAGACTTTGGAGAAGTCCTCTAGGTGAAATCTTGGAAGTGTGCATGGGAGGAGGTGACAAGGGCTTGTCAACAGTATAACAGGTGATATGTGCTGCAACAGTATAATAACTTGCTTTGCATGGCAGTCACATTTGTAAAAAATGTCAAGGGTTTTAAACTCGTGATCAGCCTTGTGGAAAAGCACCATGAAGTCCCTTGTCACTTCTCTACAACAGGCGTGCATGGTAAACTCATATGAACTGTTTTATAACAGCCAAGTCATAAATCATTCAGCTCACAAGTGGGATTTTGTGACACATCCCTGGCCTAATACCTGTGTCTTCCGGATGCGCAAATCAGCAGAGGAGCGGTTCATGGCTTCCTCTTGTTCGATACTTTGTTCAATATCTGGCAGAGAGGACACAAGGTTCTAGTTTAGACAGGAATTTCATTGTCATGTAAAAAGGAAGTCAACAATAATAGCCATTTCTAATGTCATTATAATATAATGTGTGGAGCTTCTGCTGGACCTCCAATTGAGAAGAACAGTCATCCACTATCACGAAAATGACCTATCAAGATGTGTTTTAAAATGTATGTTTATCATTGCTAAGTAAATATCCTACCTCCCATGTATAAACACTGCCTGATTTCACTACCCAGGGCTGGAGGGCTATGGCATGCCCTGTTCATCATGACCATAAGCATAACCATGTCATTACCCGCAGCCCGGCTTCTTGATATCCCCGGAAGCCGGCTCCATGCTGTTTGGTCGGCTGCATGCTGGTTGGCCAGGAAGCTGGCTTCCCAGCCAATCTGCATGGAGCCGGCTTCCTGGGCAATCAGGAAGCCGGGAGGCGGGTCATTACTTCCCAGCCAATTAGCATTGAACCAGCCAAACAGCATGGAGCCGGCTTCGCGGCCAAACAGCTTCGAGCCGGCTGAACAGCATGGAGCCAGCTTCCATGTTCCCTTGCAGCACTGCCGGTTAGAGGAAATATCCCTCTGATTTGAAGTTCCGGTATCATGATAAGTATCGGAGCATTTGGGTATGAGTACTCGCCCAAATACTCGTTATGGACACAGATACTGATACTAGTATCAGAATCGGTGCATCCCTACTAATTTTGCTTCCTTGCACACATGGCACCTGTTTCTGGATAGGACTTTCTTAAATTCTCACCCCCCTGCTTATGTAATGTCTTGCTCACCAGAGGTGTCCCCAGGCCAGGTGTCACCCGGTGCGGCTGCCGGGTGTCACCAGCTAGGACGTCATCACACACCCATGTGGCGTCATTACGCAAGCACATGACGTTGTCATGCGCACTTAACTGCCGGCAGCCATCTCAGCGATGGACACCGGCAGAGAGAGGAAGTGACATTCATCCAGCGGGATAAGCTATGCCGCCGGGTCCCCTCCTCTCTCATGCAGCTGTCGGGGTCTCAGTCCATGACTGAGTGCCCCCGACTTTTCAGAGGGGGTGACACCCAAATGACTGTCAGTCATTTGGGTGTCACCCCCTCTCATGGTGTCACCCAGTGCGGGCTGCACCCACCCTAGTGACGCCATTGCTGCTCACTGCCCCTCCGAGAGCATTCAAAGTTGCATTAATATTTCAAGCATCCCCATGATTATCTTAGGTTTAGAAAAAAAGTATTGGCTTTAGATACACTTTCATATAATTTATAATTCATGTTTTGGTTAAAGAGACAGCTATGCAAATATACAAATACACTAGAACATTTCTAAACGTCCTTCAAACTGATTCAACAAGATATTTCAGTCCTGACAGGTCCACTTTATCGCACATAATACAATATACCGTATATACTCGAGTATAAGCCGACCCGAATATAAGCCGAGGTACCTAATTTTACCACAAAAAACTGGGCTACATATCATGTACTACGGATCATTTAACCCAGGCCTCAAAATTTCCACTCGCCCCCTTGCAATTAGCGAGTGAAAATTGCGGGGGGGGGCGAGTGGAATGTCAGCAATGGTGCCTCGCCGGCGGGACTAGGGATGGAACGCTACCGCCGCAGCAATCACTCGCTTCTGTTTTCTCTTCTCTTTCTCGCCTGCTGCAGCTACAGAGCAGCCGAGCCAAAGAAGGAGAAGAGAGAACAGAAGCGAGCGAGCGATTGCCGCGGGGGTAGTGTTCCATCCAGAGCCGGAGCTAGCTCTCTGCGCTCACTCTCTTTCGTCCCGGCCGCTTGAGCTCCACTCAGAGAGGCGGCTCTGATTACACCCGTTATCGCTCCCTCTCTCTCCTTCTGGCCTCTCTGAAGCTGCAGCGGCCGGGAGCAGAGAGAGGGAATGCTGACAGGTGTGATCGTAGCTGCCTCTGTGAGTGCCCGATTCCTGGAGCTGGAGCGGTCGGGAGAAGAGGTGATCGTTCAGCGGTGTGATTCTGAGCAGTCGTAAAGAGCCCCCCCTTCCAGTCCACATCTATTGGACGTTATTAATCTGAGTTGCCCCACTCAGTATGCCCCTCGCTTGCGGCCATATTGAGTGGGGCACTCATATTAATAACGTGCTGGATTAGTCTGACCCAGGGGCGGACTAGGCCCGGGGGCAGGGTGGCAATTGCCCCCACAGCGAGGTAAGTAAGAAGAAACATGACCAGCGTACTCACTTTCCTCAGTGCTCGAGACGCTGACTCGAGTATAAGCCGAGGGGGGCATTTTTCAGCACAAAAAAATGGGCTGAAAAACTCGGCTTATACTCGAGTATATACGGTACAACAGTAATAATAATAATGGGATGTTTTTCATTATTAGAATTCACATCGTAGGAATAAAGAAAAAGCATGTTTTTCCCCATCCCTAACCACAGCAGTGCATGGAAGGCTGCACTGCAGAAATCTGTACTTCTCACACTTGTAGAGCTTGGATATGTGAGAACAAAGGTGGAGAGAGAAGCGGCAATCACTCACTCTTCAGCTTGGAGCGAACCTTGTTGGCTGTCTTTTTGATGTCCGACATCAACTCTTCCAATTCTGCCTTGGTTTCTGTGGAGAGAAGCAGCAGGCTGAGAACATGTGATGACAAGCAGCAGCTGTCCTATTATATACAGGAAGAAATAGCAGCAAGCGGCAGGGAGAGAGTGCTGAGAGACAGACACAGAGACAGACACAGCAGCTCAGTTCTTTTATACATATGCATCCTTCAAAAATAGAACATTAATATATGCATGAAGTACAGTACATTATAACTGTATGAATACACTATGATGTCATCACCTATTGCTACTAGGCATGTCAGTGTTTACCAAAAATAAGGCAAAGTCCTCATGTATCCCCAGCTCAAAAGTGCTTCGGTCACCTCTGCCCCGTCACTTACAGGGTTATTCACTAAAAGGTGAAGAGTTTGGAGATGGCCGGAGACGTGAACAATTAGGCCAAAATTGCTGATTTGGAAAAAATCTCCAATTCAGCTATGTTGTCCTAGATTGTTCACTTCTCCTGCCTTCTTCAAACTCTTCACCCTTTTGTGAATAACCCTGTAAATCTTTAGTTTTAAAGGGAAACAATAATGGATTTGGTTACTTGCACTCTGATATTTACAAATGTATAATATGATTTAAAATTGTTTTTTTATTACTTTCAAAAACACTTTGCGGAGCATGTTTGGCTTTCTAAAAAGAAAGCCCGGCACTGCCTGCATACATGTTAAGTGTGTCTGTCTAATTTAAAACCCTTACATGTCCCCATCTGTAATTACAGATTACAAAACTTTTTGGTCGAAAAAACTTTAAAGGGAAACTTTGTGTGACAAAACATTCAAAAAGGCTTGAACGTGGTTCCCATTAAAGCCTATTTGACCAAAAAGCGCTCTAATCTTCTAAAAAGTAGCTCATGTACTTTTTCCAGGTCAGCTGTTTTTTCTTTTTGTGACAAGACACTGAGGCGGTTATTCACAAAAGGGTGAAGAGTTTGGAGAAGGCCAGAGAAGTCAACAATCTAGGACAACAGAACGGAACTAGAAAGTGAGCTGAAATGGAGAATGTTTCTAAATCAGCCCTGTTGCCCTAGATCAGGGGCGCCCACTATTTTTCGTCTGGAGATCTACTTTTCAAATGACGAGCTCATTGAGATCTACCAACGAAAAAACACCTGCATTCAGGGGCAGGAGGGGGCGTGGGCTGCGCAGGCAGGCCCCTCGCCCACAGTGCGATCGCCTGCATTAGTGCCTGTGTTCCAGTCCAGTGCGATCCGCAAAAATGCTGCAAGCACTATTTTTGCACATCGCACTGGACCGGAATGCAGGCACTAATGTGCCTGCGTTCCGAGTGCGGGCGATCGCACTGTGGGAGATACCATTGACTTCAATACAGCTCCACACCCCCTCCCGCACCGGGACGCAGGGAGTCGGCCTGCTTACATTCCAGTGCATTCAAGTACATTACAGGTCCCGGCGTCCTGTCCTCCCGTGGTGCTCGTGTTGCCGACGTTGCACATGGGGTGTCCTGCACCTTTCCATCTGCAGCGTCTGACACATTCAGCCGGCAGCCGCACGAGCACCACGGGAGCATAGCAGTAGCCAGCTCCTTTTGCGCCTGAGGCAAGGAAAAAAAACAAAGTTTTTTAAATTTATTTTTTACTATTTTTTATTTTATTTTCATTATTAATTGTTATTTATTTTAAATTTTCATAATTTTTTTTTTACTTTTGGGGGGGCTTCGGGGAAATATTAGGGGTCTAAAAAGCCCCCTGATATTTCCCTTTTAAAATAGAAAAAGAAATTGAGGACACAAAGTCCTCAATCTCTTTTTCTGCAGCCTCTGTTCTAAATGAATGGAAAGCACAGAGGCTTCCCATTCATTCAGAAAATATTTTACTATCAAGCTGTTTCTGAATGGGGAGGAGCCTCTGTACAGAGTGCTTCTCCCCATTGAGAAACTTATGAATGAACAGGAGGTGATGTAAAGCAGCGGGGATCCAGAGAAGCGTCGGGAGGAGAGGACATGGCGATCTACCAGTGATCGCTACGCGATCGACTGGTAGATCGCGATCGACCTTATGGGCACCCCTGCCCTAGATTGTTCACTTCCTCTGCCTTCTCCAAACTCTTCACCCTTTTGTGAATAACCCTGTGAGATGTGAACAGGGACCATAGAAATGAATGGGAAATTTCTTGTCGAGCATTTGGTCACACCTAGCTTTGCGTGACAAAAAGCCCAGCTGTGAGCGAGAGCTTAGCGGTTTTCATTCTCTGTGCACTCTTCTATGAAAAGCCAGTACAGTGTGTTAAAATAGTAACAAAAAAGTTATTTTTTAAATTAAAAATGTTAAAAAGAAACAAAGTCCCCAAATTGCGAGCCTCATGCCTGTCTCCTTCAACTAGCTGGCTGCTGAAGAGACACCTGTGCGTGGGCGTTTCTGGCTGTAACGTGCGCCTAGCTGTGTGTGTCCATAGACACACACAGCACGTGGCAAGCCACGCCCCCGCTTTCCTCCCAGCAGTTTGACTGACAGCAACAAGAGCTTATGGCTCCACTACCCTCATTACCCTCCTCCAAAACCAGGAAATTCAGGGAACGACACAGATCTTCCTGGACTTGGCAGAGGTGACAAGCAACCAAAGGTAAGTGTCTGTAAGGGTTCTCATTCATCCAGGTCATGGTATATCTGTAAAAAATAGGTCAAGGCAACTGGACTTGCTGTATTGTTCTTGAATACGTTTCACTGGTCATCCAACTATCTTTCTAAATTCCGAATTGAGAAAGCTGGTCGGATAACCAATGAAACGTCTTCAAGACAAATACAGCAAGACCAGTTGACTTGACTTATTTTTTACAGATAAACCATAGGTAAGTGGGGGTTTGGAGCATGGAAAGGTACCGGTCATTTTTTACGCTAATGCAGAAAATGCATTAAGGTAGGAAAACACCTAGCCTTTAGTAGTACTTTAAATGATTGTTCTTGGCCTTAGACACATTTAAAGTTAACAGGCACTACTGCTAAATTGGTCTGGGCACCTAGTTATCAATGTAAAATCCGTGCAATTCTGAGACAATTTAACTTCAAATAAATACAGCCCACTAATGTACTTTTGTGACATTACCCATAACCCACACGCAATTGTTATAGAGTAATGATTTAACACTAGTCTGAAAAGCAGAAAGAAAAATGCTATTTAGGAAATGATAGCTCAGCCATGGTAGCGCTCTTTGTCAAGAAGTATGAATCATACATTTTAAAAAGTGATGTTCCTTTATGTCCCAACGAAGGTAATTTTATTCATACTGCACTCTACTGAGTTGTCACTGTACTGCAGAGATCGTCACAAGACAAAGTGATCACTCTGTCCGTAGAACTATTTAAAATAAAGCAAAATCTCAGCAAAAAATAATTAATAGATCAGTAGACAATAAAAGGATGTCTCAGATATTGGTGGGTGCTGCAGAGTGGAATCACACGCTGGTTATTTTTAGCTCTTGGGGACTCAGGTGGCTATATCTCACCAGCTTAGTTGTCAGATCTATTCCCTCTGCTATGTAGGCACACTCATCCGGCTGATTTCCCCATGATAAAAAACAAATGGATGATCTTACACGGTGACAGTAAGAGCTCCACCTAATGGCAACACAATGCTGGCAGGAGACTGAGAACAAATGTGCTGGGCTCTCACTACCACACTCCCCATGAGATACAACACTATATATAGTTGCATACCTTTTTTTGCTGGCTAGCTTCGCTTTCCCCCTTTTTTTTTTCTAGTTTCAAACTAATATAATAAGAATATAACTAATGAAGATACCTATTGTTAAAAAATATGATGGGATGCCTTGAATACATGAATACACTTGCAAAGTGCCATAGTGATACATTTATTAAACCAATGCAAAAAAACTACCTTACTCTATATAAAAACCTGTGAGCATGAACCTCTCACTCTTAGATATGGTGATATTTTCATTGGTGAAATAATGGGGGAGGACACAAATATCAATCAAGATCAGAAACACGCCAACCAGGGTCATGGAATCTGCAGTATTTACCTTCTTTATGAGCAAAGTTGACCATGCAGGAAGATATAGGGGGTGTTTTAGAAAATTTCTGTAAAGCAAACAGCTATGCAAATGAGATTTGCAGTATATTATGGCCACAGGTGGAACCGAAGAGCATAGGAAACTCTGATGCTCCTTGGCTCTATCTAGTTGCCATAATGCACAGCAAGTATCATTTGCAAAGCTCTTAGCTATGCAATTGGTTAATAGCTCACCCCCTATATCTTCCTGCATGGTCAACTTTGCTCATAAAGGAGGTAAAGACTGCAGAATCCATGAACCTGGTTGGCGTGAATTGGTGAATATCTGTGTCCTTCCCCATTATTTAATGAATGGAAATATCACCATCTTTGAGTGAGAGCTTCAAGCTCACAAACTGCCCCAAAGTTTTTTGGTTTTTTAGCTCCTTAGACACAACGAGCACTTAACACTTGCAGTGTGGGGGTAGCCCAACTGTAAGGGATAATATTTGATTTGCCCAGTTCTTCTTTAACCATTTAAATAAAGAGAATGTGAGCCCCACTTACTTATGGTGACCCAAATAATCAACTCGCCACAGCAGACAAAATTAGAGAACCCATTAAACAATGGGAATGTAATGTCCCTGAGGTGCTCAGATCCATGAAAGACAATGAGAAATATTCACATCCTGCATTCACTGCTGCTCAGTCAACTTTTGTTGTACAAATTGTTCAATAAATTGTATATAGAAATATATACAATATTCATGTATCATTATACAATTTCTCTAG
>NW_017306537.1:1432249-1440176 GCF_000935625.1 Nanorana parkeri
ATATATATATATATATATATATACACACACACACACACACACATATATATATATCTATACATATACACACACACACAGATTATTTCATATACAGCCAGTTCACATTTCAATTCTACACTTTAGTAGATGGAATATACTTCACATACTTGAACCAATGACGTTCTGATGCTCGGCCTCTGAGTCACATAGTAATTTATTACTATAAAAGCATAATTATCTGCAAACACTACAGTGGTCATAAACTCGACAGTAGTGTCACTTCCAACTAGAAAGACTTGGAGATATGGAGAGGAAGCTTTGAAAAGTATAATGAAAGAATATTCATAAGAAGTATAAGAAAGGGAGAGATTATCTACTCGGAGGGGGCTCGCAAAGAAAATATCTGTAGATAGAAATATAGAAATTGATGGCTAAATGAATGAAACTCTAAAGAGAACGAGAGAGAGACCAACTGTAACGTGGTAGGACAAAGAATGGAGAGATTTGTATTTCAAATTTAGAGAAGAGAAGTTCTAGAATGTTAAATAATTTAGTGCTTATTACTTATACAAAACTCTGCAGACCAGGCTGAAACTGTGCTTTCTAATGAATATTATAGGAAGCAGAAATCATTCTGCTCACTAAAGATGTCAGAAACCTTACAGACAAATCAAGGACAATGTTATGATCCCTGCTAAGATCCTGAAGGGAATCTAACTTCTATTTAGAGGGCAAAAGACATTCCTACTTAAAAAGATTCAGATTGTACAACACAGCAGAGATCATGGACCTTTAGAGACATTGGTGAGTATTAGGAAGGAGATGATTAGGGCTGCAACAACTAATCGACATAATCGATTATAATCGATTATTGAAAAAGTTGTCAACTTTTTCAATAATCGATTAATCGGCTTCTGATTGGTTGGTTCCAATACCAATGCACCCAATAATTTTTTTCTTTTTTTATAGGCTTTTATATAGCGCCACAATGTAAGCAGCATTTTACATACTGCACATTTACATCAGACCCTGCCCTCAAGGAGCTTACAATTTAAGGTCCCTATGAATAAATACACATACTAGGGCAAATTCAGGCAGGAGCCAATTAAAATATCGGCATGTCTTTGGAGTGTGGGAGGAAACTGGAGTACCTGAAGAACACCCATGCTAGTTTCCTGACTGAGACCCTGTGCTGCAAAGCAGAGGTTCTAACCACTAAGCCACTGTGCTGTCTTAATGCAGAATTCCAGCTGCTAAGCAACCACCCAATCTCACAGAAGTGAGTACACCCCTCAAATTTTGTAAATATTTTATTATATATGATATGATGTGACGACACAGAAGAAATTACACTTTGCTACAATGTAAAGTAGTGAGTGTACAGCTTGTATATCAGTCTACATTTGCTGTCCCTTCAAAATAACTCAACACACAGCCATTAATGTCTAAACCGCTGGCAACAAAAGTGAGTACACCACTAAGTGAAAATTGGAGTGAATAACATAAGGGGAGCAGCACAGACCCATGCGAATTTCAAAGATAAAGAAAGTAAAGACAGTTTGTTTTTGAAGGGAAAAAAAAGGAGGCAAATGGTTTTATTGCATTACATCTGTACATAACCAATTCTAGCGCTGACGGTTTAGTTACACTTTAAATCTGCAAAGAAATGATCGCATTGAACACTTACATAGATACACTGAAGCTATTTCGGATTAGCAAAGAGAACTTTCTCTTGTCATCGCGTCTCATACGAACCCCTTTGCAACCAGCTAGACATATCTTGGCTCAGCAACATTTCAAGGCCTGCAGATTGTCCCAGAGAGAGATGACGTTGCGTGGCCCAGCCGTGGTGCGTAGGAAGCATTGTAGCAGCTGGGTGCCTATACAGTAATGTCGGGCCTCCCGCAGTGAGTCACAACCTCCCAGTGACATGCTCAGCAGCTGCCACCTGTACCAAGTCATGATTCATATACACACACACAAAGCCTTTGCCACCAGCTAGTATAGGGAACACCCACCTCTAGCCTGACAACGCACGCACTCCCCCCCCTACTCAGTGTACACTCATCCTCAAGCCTGGCTGCGTGGAATCCTCTTCTGGCATTTCCCTGCATGCTTTTCGGATAAAACAAAAATATGTTTTGATGTCTTTTAAAAGAAATAAACAACAACTGTTCTGTCAGAGATAATCCTGAAGCATGAGAAGAGGCAGAGTGACAGCAATTTGTGCCAGTACAGTACTGAATTTGCAGTCATGTAACAGCAGAAATGTAAAACGGCAAATATGCCTCCTATTATTTCAAATCGCAAGGAAGGAAAATACTGATTTATTTATATGACGGTTTAGTTATAGCTAGTTATCTCTTCCATGAATCTGGCTGAATGTAATGATTAGATGCACTAGAACAATCATAGTGTCAGGAAATCATTTAGGTTACATGTATATGGGCACGTGGGGAGCACCTGGGGCCTGTCTGCATCGCCCTGCTTTAAGCACAGCCCGAAAGACGTTTGCCTGGTGCTATTTTTTCCTTTCCTTGAAGCCACTTGTCAAAATGCCTGTGCATGGTTTGATATATAGGAATGGGAATATTCACCTGCATTGCCCTGCTAATAGCAAGAGGCTTCAGGGAGAAGTATACAGAGCATAAACACCCTTCTGCTTTTAATAAAGCCCCCCCTTTACATTCACTACTAAGTGACTATTAGACAAGTTCTGGCCATTTCCACAGGCAATGTTTCCAAGTGTCTGCTCGTCTCTGCTAAATCCATAGAGAACAGATCATCAAAGAGAGATTTCCAACTGGGAATATCCCAATTGATAGCAGCAATACCGTATTCCCCCGATGTGAGTGTTTCTGGCTTAGGGTGGTTTGTATGCTTACAAATGTGCTTCAATGTCTGACTGAGAAACGGTCACCACTGGGCTTATGCAAGATTCCGAATACAAAGTCTTACATTATTTTGAATGTGCAAGCTTACCTATGGAATATTTACTAAAAACTCTATTGCCTGCTATATGCTGACAGGGCAGAGCCGCGCTGTAGCCGGGAAGGATCTTGACAATATTATCAGGGATCCAACCCGCTGCCTGATTGACAGCTGGCCAGAGCCAGCTGTACCCGCCCCCTCTCCCGTCCCTTCTGGAAGAATGGACAGGAAAGGGGGGAATCCCTGCGGAGAGCGCTGAATGACAGTCACCAACTCTCTGCAGGGAGAAGATCGGGAACTATTCGATCGGCGGTATGTTATTGTTCAGTTCCCGATCAATAGAGCTGACGGGTGACAGCTTCAGTGTCACGCATTGGCTCTAATTATGGGGATTGTATTTCACTCAGCCCATAATTCTCCTTTAACTAATAACATTAATGTAGCTTATTTGCATTTCACTTGGCTGTAGGTCTTCAAATCATCTCTGAATTGGTGCTGACGCTGTCCTTCCTTCTGGAGGGTGGCTATTTTTGTTCCCCATGGTCCCTGTGTGTGTTGTAAAGTAGCTACTTCTCCAAGGTCGCTTCTGTGATGGACTGCCATGAAGGTCCTAATACAGGCACTTCCTGTTATAGGGTGACAATACCCTGTCAGTTGGCACCCTATCACACAGGCTTCTGATGGATATTAAAAGTAGCCATTTCAACATACATTAAGCAGACATGCTCCACTGTTGTACCCATCAGGAATTCCATCCAGAATAGTGTGCCATGCAGCCATTACTGGAGTACATGCATATATACATGAAGAAGGCGATTAGCAGCACTGTGATGTACCAAAAGATGAAAAAAAAGGGTATTTTTATTTACAAAATGGCATTTGTTTATGATGCACGGTGCTTTAGAACATGATGCATGGTGCTTTAGAAAATGAAATATAATTTAGCTAGGATAGGAATAAGCAACCTCTGCCCTCCAGCTGTGAAACTACAATCATCTCTGCCTCTGGAAGTAATGCCTGTAGCTGTCAGCATCTTATAGTTTCACCACAGCTGAAGTGCAGAGGTTCACCCACCCTTGGTTTAACTTCCCTGCCTCTAAGTTAGAATGTAGCTTGTGAGGTGGAAATAGCAACTTCCATCAGAATTTGTCAACATGGGTATTTTGGTTCTCAGCAGGTGCCTTACCAAATCAGCACCACAATCATCAGCTGTTAGACTGAAAACATGAATTTCAAGTGGTTACAACTAGGGATGCACCGATACTGATACTAGTATCGGTGCCGGTACTGGGCATTTTCAAGAGTACTTGTACTCGTGAAAATGCCTCAACACTTAAAGCCAATACCGGCACTTTACATTTTTAAATGACTTCACCTGCCGTAAGGTCCCGTGCTTGCTGGGGACCTTGCAGCAGCTTGCTGGTGACCTTGTGGCAGCTGTTTACAGCCATTGGGAGACCCACAGATGGCTGCACAGCACTGGGGAGACCCGCCGCACCCATACAAAACACAAAAATTCCCCAGCCTCAACCTGCCAGCCAGCCTGCAACCAAACAAGTAGCCCTGTCAACAGTATGCGTTAAAATCAGAGGTGTTAGTAGACACGCCGCACCCGCCCGCACAGCACTGGGGAGACCCGGTGTGCACGCAGCCCTGGTGAGACCCGCACACAGCCCTGGTGAGACCCACACACAGCCCTTGTAGCCCAGCCCTGCAGTCTCCACACTGCCCTGGTGAGACCGCCTTGGAGAGACCCACACGGAGCATGGTGAGACTCACATGCAGCCCTGGAGAGACCAGGCACAGCCCTGGTAAGACCACACAGACCTGATAAGACACGCACACAGAACTGTTGAGACCATACAGCCATGGTGAGACTGCAGAGCCATGCTGAGACCCTGTGCGCAGCCCTGGTAAGACCCTGTGCGCAGCCCTGGTGAGACAGCACAGCCATGGTGAGGCCCACATGCAGCCATGGTGAGACCACACACTCCTGGTAAGACCAGCACGCAGACCTGTTGAGACTGTACACAGCCATGGTGTGGCCCACATGCAGCCATGGTGAGACCACACACTCCTGGTAAGATCCGCACGCAGACCTGTTGAGACCGTACAGCTCTGGTGAGACCCCACACAGCACTAGTGAGACCCCACACGGCACTAATGAGACCCCGCACAGCCTTCTGAGATGCTGCATATCCCTGGTCAGACCCTGCACAGCTTCCTGAAATGCTGCATAGCCCCGGTGAGCAACGTAGAGTATGTAGCTTCATATTATTCTGCATTGCTGTATAATGTGTTGCTGGGATTTGTTGTCCTCTAGAGCTGGTGGTATTCTGCATTGCTGTATAATGTATTGCTGGAATTTGATGTCCTCTAGAGCTGGTGGTATTCTGCATTGCTGTATAATGTATTGCTGGGATTTGTAGTCCCTCTACAGCTTGTAGTCAGTGGCAGAACTACCAGGGGTGTAGCATTTGCCGCATTTTACAGTGACCAGGCCCTGACACTCCACCACTGTCCTAAAATCATTAGTCTGTATTGTTTTAGAAAAACTGTCACATGCCAATAAAAAAAGTTATCGGTAATTGGTATCGTTGAGTACTTGAGGAAAAGTATCGGTACTCATACTCAGGCTTGAAAAAATGCTAATCGCTGCATCCCTAGTTAAGACCATAAGTTTATACTACACATAAGTTAATGTACAGTAAACGTTTCTGTCAGCAACCATGGCATGGCTGTAAGAGGGCAAAAAACCTTATGACAGGGGTGGGCAAACTCCGGCCCTCCAGCTGTGGTGCAACTACAAGTCTCATGAGGCACTACAAGCCTCTGATAGCCTCCGCATGACTCCCAGAGGCAGAGGCATGATGTTATTGTAGTTTTACCACAGCTGGAGGGCCGGGGTTTGCTCACCCCTGCCTTAGGAGAAAATGTCTCTGTGAAACTGGCAGCTAGAAGGCCCTTTAATTGTAATAGATATCTCCCACCAGAGCAGGAGGGGCACAAAGCTTCTTCACCTCTGAGTCACATACACTATAGGATGCTGTACAATGAAACAATTATCCTGCTGCTTTAATTACTAATAATGACAGTCACTGGCTCAGCTCCAATAATGTGCAAAGGCTCCATTCACTGCCTTTTATGACTGGGCGTAAGGCACCAGGAGACCGAAGATAATACAAGGGAAAATGTGCCGGAGCGATATGTATGCACACCCACTGGGGAGAAAGCAAATAAATACCACAGTGTAATATAACTACACCAATATGACCAAAATCCCAGAGCAACAATCTGTTATAGTCTACCGCAATGGACACCGTTGTTGCATTTTAATTTTTAATAGCGGTATATGTTATAATGATTCCCCACATTCAGCCCTCATTATATACTACGGCAGGCCTGGACAAATCCCAGCAGCCAGGTAGCCCATGCTCCTTAAAAATCACAGCTGGCACCTAACTTTTGAGGTTTTATCTAGTTGGGGCCTAAAGGTTTTCTCTAATTGTTGTCAATGGAGCTGAAAAATCCTGCTGGCCTCCGGATTGGACAGACTCTTGAACTCCATATTAAAGGGTTAAGGCTTTTCCCCATAGTTCTCCTTAGGGTAACAGGACGACACAAACTAGCGTCCTCCCGTCACCCTAGGCTCAGTATACCGCGAGCTGTAGCTCGCAGTATACTGAGACGCCGCAGTATACCGCGAGCTGCTGCTCGCGGTATATGGAGTTGCTGTTGCTCACGGTATACTGAGTTGCCGCAGCTGAAGCGGATCCCGACAATTGTGCCGGGATCCGCCCAGCTGCGTGACTGACAGCTGGCTCTGCCTATCTAGAGGCAGAGCCAGCTGTACCCGCCCCATCCATTCCGCCAGTCAGTGCTGGCGGATCGGAGCGGGGAGGGGGGAATCCCCCCAGAGAGCCGTGACAGGATCGAGAGGTGAGCGAACGCCGGTATGTGTTCGCTCACCTCCCGATCTACTGAGCCGACCTGTGACAGTCTAATTGTCACAGGTCGGCTAGAACTATGAGGTGAGTGAAAAGCACTCACCTCATAGTTCTCCTTTAATTTATTAATGTATCCACTCCACGCTAATGTGTTTATACAAAATCTAAAATGTAAATTGCTATCGACTATACCATCTTTAACTCTGTGGGGTTGATTTACTAAAGGAGTAGAACATGTTCACTTTGCAATAAAGAATGTTAGAAAGAAAATCATATTTTTTTTCTTAATATTACAATTATTATGAATAATATATACCTATTATTAATATATTATAATTAATATGTTTGTTGCACCTGATTGGCTGGCTAACAGTTTATTTACTAAGCTGAGTAAACATTCACTTTGTCAAGTGATCAGCCTCTTTTATTCCTTTGGAAAATTAACCCCCCTGACTGATCAAGCATCACTAGTTATAACATGAAACAAGCATTCATGTGCGACAGGCATGTTTGGCATCAGCTGCACATATTTTCATGGTTTGTTCACATCTGAGTGGTTTAACACTGCTTAAGAGGATGGCTACATATTGTATGAGAACTAGGCCGTTCATTCAACGGCTCAGCTCAGACTTTTATAGGAAAAATAAATCTGCGCTCCTGGATATGGCTAAATTGTACTTGTATCAAAAAGCAGCTATGAAAATAAAGGAGGTGAACCGCCTTTAGATAGATAGAGTACTTGGAACACAGCGCTAGAGATAAAGTCAACAAAATATGTGTAAATATTCACAGATTGGGTTGAGTGATCAGTGGATATCAATGTATAAATTATGTGTATTCGAAACAGTCATAAAAAGTAAACGAAAAAGATGGTTTGTATCACTATGTGAACAACATAAAGTGTAGCCTATGGCTAATAGATATAAATCACATTCAAACGTAAGTGAATAATCGTGATGAACTTAGATGACAAAGAATAAATAGTAAAATTGAATAATAATAAATAGATAAAATCAGCTTCGATTAAGATTAAGTAATAATAGATGATAGTAGATGGATAAAATCAGCTT
>NW_017306537.1:1442611-1469263 GCF_000935625.1 Nanorana parkeri
TTTTTGAAAAAACTGTCACAGATTATTCACTGTAATCTTTTTGAGACGTTTTTTCTGATATTGTGTTATATATTTCCAATGAAGTCGTAATGCCGTATTATATTCACTAACCAAAGCTGATTTTATCCATCTACTATCATCTATTATTACTTAATCTTAATCGAAGCTGATTTTATCTATTTATTATTATTCAATTTTACTATTTATTCTTTGTCATCTAAGTTCATCACGATTATTCACTTACGTTTGAATGTCATTTATATCTATTAGCCATAGGCTACACTTTATGTTGTTCACATAGTGATACAAACCATCTTTTTCGTTTACTTTTTATGACTGTTTCGAATACACATAATTTATACATTGATATCCACTGATCACTCAACCCAATCTGTGAATATTTACACATATTTTGTTGACTTTATCTCAAGCGCTGTGTTCCAAGTACTCTATCAGCTCAGACTTTGGCAGTTATATGTGTGTGCATTCCCAAACTGTTGCATGAAACAGTTTGGGTAAGCTTTACAAAGAAGGCAAGGATCCCTTATAAATGCACTGAAACAGCATCTTGACAACTCTAGGGGGTGTATTCACTAAGCTGCCGCAGGCAGCCGAGTGAATGACCGACCTAAAGCGAAGTGAGCTGAACGCTGTTCGGCTATTCACTTCAGGCTGGTACGGCTGATTTCAGACCTATATCGGCTGAAATCAGCCGTACATCGGGTGGCTTCGGGTCGGCCGAACATGCTCAGCATGTTCGGCCGAACCCGAAGTGCAGAAGGAGTTCCACTCAGCCGATCCAACATCTGGATCGGCTAAGCCGAACCTCCGGCAGGCTACTCGCTGCTGTTCGGTCTATTCTTATAGATGCCTAACAGCAGTGAGTGAATAGCCGATTGCCGCTGAGCGGCATTCGGCTCGGCCTCTCTGTGGTACCGAGCAGAACAAAAAATAGTTTAGAAAGTAGAAAAAAAAAATAGAAAACGATTGTGTGGAGCTAGCAATGACAGCTTTTCTATTGGCCGGCGGTACTGCTGCCATCAAAAAAAGAAAGAAAGAAAAAAAAAAAAAAAATAGAAAACGAATGTGTGGAGCTAGCAATGACAGCTTTTCTATTGGCCGGCGGTACTGCTGCCATCAAAAAAAGAAAGAAAGAAAAAAAAAAACTCTCCCGGGCGCTCCGGGAGTCTCCCGCTCCCGGCTGCCAAGGAGAGAAACACTGCTTTTTCTTTATTCTGACACAGAGCCGTGTCAGAATAGAAAAAAAAAAAAGAAATTTTGGCCATAGGAATGCATTGCTAGATTCCTATTGGCTATTTCAATTTGCAATAGCCAATTGCAAACTAGCTATTGTACCCGCCCAGTAGTGGGGACCTGATGGAGAACTGCAGCAGAGGGCGGGTACAATGCTAGTTTGCTATTGCAAAATGAAATAGCCAATAGGAATCTAGCAATCCATTCCTATGGCCAAAATTGTTTTTTTTTCCTTCTATTCTGACATGGCTGCATGTCAGAATAAAGAAAAAAAAAGAATAAGCAGTGTTTCTCTCATTGGCGGCCGGGAGAGGGAGACTCCGGGAGCGCCCGGGAGAGTTTGCTGTCTGGAGATCATTGTCCCTGGTTAGCTGGTAACCAGGGACGCTGATCTCTCTGCAAGTGGCCGGAGCCAGCCGTAAGAACACGGCTGGCTCCACCCAGCTGTCAAAAGAAGGCTGTCGGCTTTCAGCGTGGCTCAGCCGAGCCGAGGCATATGCCTTCGCCTCGACTGAGTTGCTCGGCCAAGTTTGGGACCTGTACGAGCTATAGTGAATAGCCCGTACAGCAGCCCTTCAGTTCTACTGAACTGAAGGGGTCCTGGGGCCGAAGGATCGGCCGAAGCTACGGCTAGATCCTTCGGCTGCTTCGTGAATAGACCCCTAGGTCTTTTTGACACATGACTTTCAGTGCGCAGATATAAACGGCATTTAAGAAAGCCTAGCAATCACTCTACAACAAATATCATCGAGTTAGGACAGTTTGCTCCCAATGATTAAAGCTAAACTACAGCTAAATAATTAAAAAAAAGCCCAGTAATATTTAAATGAGTTCTAAAATCACAGCATATACTATACTGTTCTAATTTCAGCATTGTAAAAGGAATACATACTAGCATTGTTTTAATAATACAATCAAAGATTGCTTTAAAAAATCCCTTTGATGTAGTGAGTGCTGCGTTCTGCCAACCCATCACTTCATCAACTTCCTGGATCCCCAGCGTGCTTTGCATCTCTTTCCCTGCTGCTTGATGTGATGCAATCTCAATTTCTCAAGACTACATAGCCCATCATGCATTGCTTCCAGCAAGCAATGAAACTTCAATCCAGAACTGTCCCCAGCACTAATTTCTCTCTGCTATTAGACCTCCTCATTCTTCTAGTTTGAATGATGGTACAGCGCTATTTAACCAACTGCCTCTGAGCTCAGGCTGTCATCGACCCGCCCCCTAAGATGGCATCATCACGCAGCATGGGTTCTTAGCATTACTGCACTGAACATCACTTGCTTATCATTTTGTTTAGTGAAGCAATAAGGATATTTTTATTAATGTAGTTGGAGCCACGAGTTCTCACCCAAAAAAAATCCTCATCTGCTCAGTGAATCCAGCGTGGTCTTGCTGTGATTTGCCAATCCGCTGCTACAGCCTGAGTTCTGCATCATCATCTTCTTCCCTGATGTAATTGGGACCGTCTGTCTCTTCTGGGTTCTGTAGCTGGCCCCCAAAGACATGCTGTCAGGTCTGCCCACCAGCCACGGTGAGTACCTGCTCCTGCAGCCTCCTGGGATATGTGACATGTGACGTGCATATCCTAGGAGGCTGCAGGAGTAGGAACAAGTCATTCTCACCTAGGCGACAATCAGCAGGGTGGTAGCTGTTGTACCCCAGATATCCCAATGAACCAATCTGCAACTTTCATTTATTGGTCTGAATTTTTTAATCTGACTGATTGTACTTATTGCTATTGGTTATAGTAGCCTTCCCATCATAAATGCTCGCTGACTGCCTTATTAAATACATCTTTATGTTTTGTTGATGGATAAGTAATCATCACCCCAAGAACATGAAGCTATCAGATAGCTAATGTTCTAAACGAACATCCTGACTCATCCCTACTGCCTACTGTCTACAATACTAGACATCTGCTGCAGTATTTCCAAATGGCATCACTGATCAGAGCTGCCAGCAGTAGTTTTCAAGTACAAATTTGATTTGTGTGTACTGTTTACACTGTAAATAGGTTGACAAACTCACGAGCACAGCTCTTTGTATGGAGAATATTTATCTAGAAGTCCAAGACATACGGTATGCCTTGTAGTGTTGTGCCAACTATTCTACCAGGATTGTATCTGACACTGTGTAGAAATAGCCTCATGGGTAAGATGTCTAATGTAAAATACTAAGGGGACTATTTATATATAATAGGTAGTGGACACCGCTATCCACTCTCTGATGGACATCACACTGGACACTAATGTGCTCCACTTTTTACAAGCTATTCATAAAATGCAGTATGCCGTGTCCATGGGTAGTAATGCGTAGGGGCTTTGGTGCGAACTCAGTTCACCTAAGTTCGGCCAATCCCTTCCAAAGTTATGACTGACATACCCCTTCCCGGGCTAATGAATTGGAGCAGGGGGATTCCCCGCCACTTTGAGACATATAAGCACCCCCCCTGCTGCCACTGATTGGCAAGGGAGAGAGGGTGTTAGTCATGTGATATACTTTAATGCCTTGGTTCTCAACTGGTGGGTCGTGACCAAAAGTGGGTAGCGACCCCATCTCCAGTGGGTCACCACATGCCTTCCACTTTTCAAGGTGAGAGGATCCTCGGCCTCCCCCTAGAGAAGCACTGTCAGTTCTCGCATTGAGCAGCCATTAAAAAATATGATGCCCGGTACCGAGTGTCGATGTGGGGTGGGGCTATGGCGCAGAGGGAGCTCCATCCATACATGCATTGCTTACAGCTCATCACATTCTGGCTCCCGACACCTCTACGGGCACGCAAGGAAGCTTTGCAAGCAATGCACATATGGATGGAGATCCATCACAGCACAGCATCCCACACTGGACCCCGGCTGAGGATCCACTCCAGTTTCCATAATGGCAACCCATACGCACCTCCCACCCACAGTTCGATCGCCTGCATCGGAAAACGCAGTACCGCAACATGTAACATTGCAGTGCAACTTGGGTCGCGACTTAATGACCGAGCACAAATGTGGGTCCCAAGGTTACACAGGTTGAGAGCCACTGCCTTAATGCATGGACACTATTGTTATTTGCATGGGCTTGGGTGAACTCGCACCAATAGTAATAGCAGAACTTGGCCATTAACAGGACTCTGAGAGGTCATGGGATGTCCTTTTCCCAACACATAAAGCTAACGTCATCAAGCTAACATGCCAGGATTGTTCTAAAAAAAGTGAGTTATTTTCAGTCCAAGAAGTTTTGAAAATAATAATTACATGGCTACAATCCTTGTGTAAAAGTTTGTGAAATGACCCTATTATTCTTATACCCACCAAGTGTTGAGCTAGATATTGTTTCATGCAAGCAGCTATTCAAACCTCCTGGAAGTAGACAAACATAACATAATGATCTTCAGTTGTTGTGAAACAACATGTTCAGCTATGATCACCTCAACTCTTTGGCTGGCAGTGCATGGGAGAATATTTAACCCCTAACAACTAGAGATCCAAGCCTATCACTGCATTTGTTGTTGTTGGGCTTTATGTAGCTCTGGTTATACCAAGTTTTCTGACCATGTTCCTCAGTGTTGCTTAAAGCCTTTGTAGATGAGCAAATGTAGCTCACTTTCCCATACACTAAGCTGGAATTTAACATAATTTTGAAGCAGACCTTTACCCATACCTTTAAAATAGGGATGTTCAGATACCAGTCCAGATGCCAGTGCCGATACTTGGCATTTTCACGAGAACTATCAGGGTTGCAGCTGGGACCTAGCTCTGACGCTCCACCACTGTCCTGAAATCATTAGTCTGTATTGTTTTTAATATATATATGTTTTTTAAAAAGAATCATACATTAAAAACAGGGGTGTACATATCCCAGGAGCTCCATATGCTCCTTAACCACTTAAAGACCAGGGTGTTAAACCCCCTTCCTGTCCAGGCCATTTTTCAGTATTCAGCGCTGCAGTACTATGACTGACGTTTATTCCGTCATGCAACGCTGCACTGAAACAAATGTTATACCCTTTTTTGGGGACAGATAGAGCTTTCTTTTGGTGGTATTTAATCACCACTGGGGTTTTTATTTTTTACTATATAATAAAAAAAAGTACCCTAAATGTTGTAAAAAAACCTGTTTCCCTATGAAATTTTATGAAACATTTATTATCACCCCAATTTTTTGGTAAAATATAAAAGACGGGGTCACGTCGGGTAAATAGACACCAAACAGGTCAGGCTTTAAAACTGCGCGCGCTCGCGAAATCTCAGAAAACGACCACACCCAAAATTGGCCATAGGCCATAAAAGCTTTTACCGCTCATCAGTTTAATGTTATCAGTAATTAATGGATCTAAAATTATTGCTCTCATTCCAACATTTGCGGCAATATGTAACATGTGTGGCACAATAGGAGGAATCATCGTTTTCGCATGTTGACGCACCCGACACATGTTTGCGTGTGTATGGGGAGGGGGCTTTAAAAAATGTTTTCTGCTATCACATAGGGGACTAAGAAACCCCTATGTGATAGCCAATTCACATAACAGCTACTCTTTATGGAGACATCAGGGGTCTCTAAGACCCCTAATGTCAGCTAGGGACCCCCAGAGAAGCTGATGAAACGGACATCTGCTTCATCAGCTTTTCACCAGCGTCTGTAACCAGAGAGTAAAGCAAAACGCGGCAGTGCGGCTTACACATCCTTTGCAGAAGACGTGTATCCAAACCTCTGTCATTGTCCTTAGTGATGAGACAAGTTGTTTTACATGCTGGTTTGTGAGTGTGCCATGATGCCTTTCTACTGTTCTTCTGTAACCAGAGAGTGACACTGAATGCAGGAAGTGATGTAATATACATCACTTCTTGCAATCGGGGACAAAGAAGAGCTCAAAAGGGAGGTTATGTACTGATCTCCCTTTGATCTCCACTGACAGCGTCGCCATGCCGCACCAGGCACAGCGGATCTCAGGACCGTCAGCGGCGGCGGAGGTACGGGGCACGCACGCAGCTACTGGATTTTTAAGACTCAACTTTTGAGTTTAGTGTAACGTATAATATAAGAATATGTATACAGATTAATTTCCATAGTCTGGACTAGGGATGCACCGATACCAATACAAGCATCGGTATCGGTGGCGATACCGAGTATTTGCATGAGAAATCGTACTTGTGCAAATACTCCGATACAAAAAACTAGTACCTGTGCCGCGTCCGCCATCTTCAGGGACCCTAAACCGCCGCACACAGGACCTCTATCGCGTCTTCAATGAAACAAGATGGCCGCGAACTCCTCCTCCAAGTCCTCAGTCATCTGCTCCATTCTGACCTCTTCTCCCGCTGATTGGCCGATTGGATGATTGACAGGCTTCCTCACCAGTCACTCCTGACTGGTGAGGAAGCCTGTCAATCATCCAATCGGCCAATCAGTGGGAGAAGAGGTCAGAATGGAGCAGATGACTCGATGTCACAGCCTAGTCATCTGCTCCGATTGGATGATGACAGGCTTCCTCACCAGTCACTCCTGACTGGTGAGGAAGCCTGTCAATCATCCAATCGGCCAATCAGTGGGAGAAGAGGTCAGAATGGAGCAGATGACTAGGCTGTGACACGGAGTGGCTGAAGCAGACGTAGAAGACGACACAGCAGGTTAGTACTGCAGCACTGCATGGGGGCTGGGCACAAAAATGCTCTTTAACTACATACAATATTTAAAAATAAATAAAGAAATAACTATGTAGATATTGCTAACTTAGGCTTGTATCCCCCTAGTGGGAAAAAAAGATGAGCACATGTCCAAACTCCAGACCAGAACATTGTATAGTGTGGCACAGCTATATCCAATTCTGCATACCTGGCTTTATATTATAAAAAAATGTAATAATAATATAAAGCCAGTTATACAGAATTGGATATATCTGTGCCACACTATACAGTGTTTTGGAGTCTGGACAAGTGTTCATCTATTTTCCCCACCAGGGGGATACAAGCCTTAGTTAGCAATAGCATGATCTAAATATTCATTTCATTATTCAATGTCTTTTTTTTATATTATAAATTTTATAATAACAGACTCCAAAACAGTGTGTTATTGTATAGTGTGGCACAGCTATATATCCAATTCTGCATACCTGGCTTTATATTATAAAGTTCTTATAATATAAAGCCAGGTATGCAGAATTGGATATAGCTGTGCCACACTACAGAGTGTTCTGGTCTGGAGTCTCTACATGTGCTCATCTATTTTCCCTACTATGGGGATACAAGCCTTAGTTAGCAATGGCATGATAAATATTAATTTCATGTTCATTTCATGTTCATGTTCCTCATAATATTAAGAAACTGACCTAAAATCATGATTTTGTATTGCTTTAGAAAAAATGTGACCTGTCCCTTTAAGAAAAAGTATCGGTAGTTGGTATCGGTGAGTACTTGAAAAAAAGTATCGGTACTCGGGCTTAAAAAAGTGGTATCGGTGCATCCCTAGTCTGGACATACCTGAACTTCTGAACTTTTGACATTCTGAACTTTTAACATAAGACTTATATTTTCTAAAGTGTCATTAAAGCGGATCTTTAATGTCAAATGGAGGGTCAGCTTTTTGCCAGCTCCCTGCCCCCCAAACATTGACATTAAACTATTTACATATTCATAATAAACAAGTAAAAGAGCTTTAAAACACGCCATCAATCCACTCTGTAGCTACTTGTACTGTGAAGTAATTCCTTCTCAAAGATCCTCAAAGATTAGAACAAAGACTCTAGAGTCTTGTTTCCAACAGCTTAAAAACACCTGCGGTTTGTTTACATTAGAGTGTTGGCAGACTGCAAAGATTTTATGGGAACGTTAATGCAATAAAAAAATGGAGAAATTTGCAGTTTTTTCAGGACATCTAATCAGCTATAAATCCCCAGGAACGGTTAAAATGAGTATATTCGTGTATACATTTGCAGAGAAATTAAATGAAAAGAGAATGATCAGTGTTTATAGTTTTTTTTAGCCGTGTAATACAGCTAAAAATGCAGTTCTTTTGTTTTGCAATGCAACAAACAAATTACACATGGCTGCCCACACAGACAGTGTCACTTTGAAGACAATGCTTAAACTCTGGCAGATTAAAAAAAAAGGTAGCTTTACTAAACAATAGCACTTCTTGTTACTTTAATAAACAGCAAGTTATTTTCTTGTCAGTTTTACTGCAGATAACAGATAATTGCTGTGTTTTCTGTGACCTGTACAAATTGCAATGACTAGAGATGCACCAATACTGTTCTTTTGATATCGAGTATGAGTACCAATTTTTTTTTCCAGTACTCACCGATACCAAGTACAGATAACGGTGCCCCGATTATCACGAATCCGGGCAGTGGAGCATAACATGCTGTCCGTCTTCCTGATTGGCTGAGAAAGCCAGTGTTCTATCGAAAAAACACCGGCTTCCCTTGTTGCTAGGCATTCTAGCTTCCTGACCAATCAAGAAGTCAGGTGGCGGGTCATGAGGTGCCGTCCGGCTTCCTGATTGGTCAGGGAGCCAGGCTATCTAGCAACAAGTGAAGCTGGCTTCCTAGCCAATCAGGAACGTCATGACCCACCTCCTAGCTTCCTGATTGGCTAGAAAGCTGGTTTCACTTGTTGCTAGGCAGCCTGGCTTCCTGACCAATCAGGAAGCTGGGAGGTGGGTCATTATGTGCCGTCTGGCTTCCTGATTGGTTAGGAAGCCAGGTTGTCTTTCAATAAGTAAAGCCGGCTCCCTAGCCAATCTGGAAGCTGGGTCATAAACCACAACCCGGCTTCCTGATTGAAAAGGAAGCCAGCTCCATGCTCCCTCCATCCGTTCCTCAAGTCAGCGCTGGAGAATCGGAGAGGGGAGGGGAGGAATCCCTGCAGGGAGCTGTGACTGACAGTGCAAGGAGATGATCGGGAATTGACGGCATGTGTTCGCTCACTTCTCCATCTATAGAGTTTCATTGTCACAAGCCGGCTCTAACTATGGGGATGAGTGAAAATGACTCATTTCATACTTCTCCTTCAAAGGACAGGACAGCACAGAAATAGCCCCATTTACAGTATATGCTGTTGGTCTTTCATTGTCCAATTAGCGACTTGACACCACTGCATTTCATAGCAGTAATAGAGGAATAGTCTCACCCTTTTGGCTACACAGCATGGCAAGGCTGTGTGAATCACAATAGTGACTAAATAGCAATAACGTTGTTAAGGGAGATAAGATCTAACATTCTGGGACGTGCATCTTTTATAAGATTTGAGATTATGCGATGTGTAATTCAGACTATCTGGTTTACTGTATGCGATGCTTGTGTGATTTCATGTAAATAAATTTTTTTTACAAAATATTTTTTAGTACTAACTTTTTTTTCTCTCGGTGCAGTAGGGCCCCTAAATGTTTTTTTAAAATAAATAATAAAGTGTCTATAAAAATGTCAGTTCTTTTTCTGGGTTAATATTCTTTCTTTAAACACACCTATTTGGGGCTTTCTGCTCCCAAGGATGAAAATAGCATATAATGCAGGGCCTGTGGCTATATCCCTCTAAAAGTGCCTTGTCTCCTTTGATCTTGGAATCTAAGCAACGTTGGGCCTGGGAGACCACCTGTGAGTACCATAGGTGCTATAGTTCTTCTTTTTATTATTGTTAGAAATTCTTTCTTGAATGACACTTCCATTTCGATTATAATCTACATCAAAAAATGTTCAGTTGAATGAAAAACGTGTGACTTTAATTATATAGCATAAAGTCAATAGTATACAATGATATAGCAAAAATTAATAAACAAATAGATAATTAAAATATATAGTTCAGAGAATTATGCAGCGTTAGTGATCCCTGAAAATCACCTCGTGTTTAGTCTTAGAAGTTTTTCTGGCTTGTGAGGATTCTAGACAAAAATAGTCTTCAACAGGTGTAATAGCAAAGTCTTCTGTGTGGGTGTGTCTCTCCCAGTGGAAGCGTCTGAGTGTTCTGTCCTTTCGTGTAGTGCCGATGTAATGCGTCGTTCCTTAGAGGTTCCCCCTTCTTATATAATATTATATTCTTATAATCTTATAATCTGACTTAAAAATAACTATTGGTTAATCTTATAAGGTCATATTCTTTTGAAGTTCTATTCTCACTATTCATTGACGTAATGAGGTTCGATACTCTCAATATGGCTTGATCAAACTACTAAGTCATGTACATTTCTAAATAACATACCGTATTTTTCGCTCCATAAGACGCACTCCCCCCCCCCCCCCAAAATACGGGGGGAAATGTGTGTGCGTCTTACGGAGCGAATCCCTAGTTTTTTGTACATTTAGCCCTGCTAAAGCAGAGCTAAACGTACAGTGGAAGTCGCTGCTCGTTTAATACAAGTAATCTATTCAGATCACTTATATTAAAATAGGGTGGCGGCGCAAAAGTACCGCCCCCCCTGTTTTCGGGTCCCCCAAAAAAACTTCTAAGACTAAACACGAGGTGACTTGTGACCATGGGATAGGAGCTCACCATAGAGCCCCTAGAGCAGATGAAGAACATCCGTTCTTCGGCTGCTCTGTGTGATCACTGAGACCGTGGCGCTGTCATCACAGCGCCACCTGTCTCAGCAGTCACTTACTGCAGCTTCTGTCACAGCTTCTGTCACAGAAACTGTCTGCGTCTTATGTACCTGGAGCGCAAAATACGGTACTTCAACCTATTTTAAAAGACAAAGATCTTCTCTATAGACATTCTTCACACTAATATACTCGCATATACTCTCATGTTCTGACATTGTTCTCACATTTGAAGGACAAAGCAAAAGGATGTCTGTCTATTCCAAAGTCCCATTCCTGCAAGCACAAGGTCATATATGTTGAATCATGGGCCCATTTATTTATTCCTCTTAAGCCAAATCATATTTGAACCTAAGTATTTTTCATTTTTTTAGAGAGATTTTCATGTAGCTATAGTTTCCTTAGTGACAGCTGTGTTAGTTCACACATAGTCGGAATTTCTACATTAGGTCCACTTCATTTGTCATCTTCCCATTGGGTGGTACGGACAATTCCCTCGTTGTGATTGGTGGAGGGATATATAAACATGTGGCAGTTTTGTTTTTGTGTTTGCAGTTCGTTAGTAACTTGACAAAGTGCTAGACATGGTCTGAAAATTGTGCTATGTGAAATGGGATCGTGACTGTGCCATGCTTATGTGATTAAGTGAAGGAACTTTTAAGGCACTTTTATACTTGTGTGAGGATGTACTATATTTTTGCATTTTCTGTGCATCTAGGAATTCATCCTTTTTAAAAAACAAACAATCACTGCACTTGCTAGAACTAGTTCCCAAATGATTCTATCCTACATTTTCATAGCTCTTACTGTTAAGAAGCCTTACCGTATGCGGAGGTTAAACCTCTTTTCCTCTTGACGAAAAGAATGCCCCTTTGTCTTCTGCAGTGATCTTAATGTGAATACCTTTGCAACAAACTTACTATATGTACCTTTTTTGTATTTATTCATGGTGATCATATTCCTCTTTAAGTGCCTCTTCTCAAGGAAGAAGACACACACAGGCAGCATCCAGTCTCTGTAAATGAGTCAGGTTCCTGATCATATGATCTCTGTGACAGCTAATCACAGCAGTTGCACAATTAGGATTTTGCCTTTCCATGTTAAGACCCAGTTAGAGGGCTGGCAGGAGGAGACAGCAAGGACTTAAATATAAGCACCACATACTGTGCGTTTTGTAGCTTGGTACCGAGCCAGTCATTAAATATTCTCTCAAAATTAAACACAATCGCTTCAAAAAAACAGATCTCAACTCTTTTTGGTTACGTGGGTGTAAGCCATCTGGTTCAGGTGCTTTATTCACCTTTGTTTTCTTAAACTGTGTCTGGACCAGCTGTCTTTTGAGACTCTGTGGTTAATTTCAGGCTCTGGCAATACTGTCGCCATTGTGGACTTGAGCTCCACCATTTTCCTTTTTGTACACAGACCCGAAGAAGGTATTTAATAGGTTTGTCCCAAGTTACACACTTGGAGTCATCTTGTAGGGGGCCTACAAGCTCAGACTTGATCTTCTTACTATTAATATGTTTAATGAATTTTTGGGAGTTTGTTTTACTTTCTTTTATATTTTTTTAAATCTTGTTGTTTTCATTTTACATCTTTTGTTATATTCCTTGTAACTTTTTAAACACTCTATTCTTTTTGGCTTTTTTTAACATTGGACATGAGCCACATATGATTTATTTTCAGTGTTGAAAATGTATAGCCTCTGGGAATATATTTAGCAGTGTGTTTTGCATATCGTCAATCTGAAACATTCCTATTTCTGTTTTGAGTTCTTTTATGACAATAGTCCCTCCCAATCTAAGTCATGGAGAGCAGCCCTCAACACTGGAACATTTTCTGTCTTAAAATGAAGTGTGTTTAACTAAGATTCAGCAATACCGATTTAATCATAGTGCTCGTTATACACCAAAGCTTCCAACTCATATTTTGCTTGGCAAACTTCTGGCATTAGTGAACAAACACTTTAATCCATTGTTGCCTTCTGCACTTGTATTTACCATATCTTTTTTGAAGTACAAACAGTACTTGTAATTGTTATTGATTAATTTTAAAATTGGAAATCTCCTTATCTCCTGCCATAGCCCTCCCCTCATTTTTCACCATTCCAACCTGCATTTGTGTCTGATCCCCTTCCCCGATCTTAGCTTAAATTTTCCTCCATCCTTCCCATAAACCTATTCCCTAGCACAGAAGACCCCTTCCATTTAGGTGCAAACCATTTTTATCATATAGGTTGTACCCCAATGAAAAGTCAGCCCAGTGCTCTAGAAACCCAGACCCTTCCTTTCACGCTAGGTCTGTAGCCCTCTAAGCTTCCGCTGTCTTTTCCATGTCCCATCTTGGAGGTCCTTCCCTTCAACTTCTAGACTAGTTCTCTAAACTGATTCTGAAGCATCCTTCATTTTCCATGTATTCTGTAATTGGTCCCAACATGGACCAAAACAACCAAGTCAATCCCAGCCCTTCCCAGTAATTTGTCTATCCGGTCTGCCACATGCCTGGCACAAGGGAGACAGCAAACCATTTGGCTAAGACAATCAGGCGACAAATTATCTATCAGATAGTTATGACAGTGCAATCTTCTTAATTTATTTTCCTGAGAAGAAATCTAGAAAACATGCACTGTCTGTACAGACCCCACTGTTCTTATTGCCCAGCTACTGTCACAGAGCATGCTTAGGGTGCTTTTCAAAGCAGTCCCTTTAGCAGGAGAGGAATCTACCATCATGCAGGAGAAATCGTAGTTTGATCTAGTTGATCCCAAGCAGTTTATAGCTGTTGCCATGCTTTTTATAAGCAAGGAAGGAAGGGCACATTTTTTACAGCAGACAATGCTAATAAATGGTAATGCAGACATATCAATAATTATACATGGCAATTCAGTGCTCATTCAAACTGTATTAAAGCGGACCTTTACCCATATCTTTAAAAAAAAAACAAATACACTTCTAGAAATGTTTAGTAATGACAATCTACAAACACATACTTCTAGATAATTGCAGGCTTTGTATTCTTGGCATATCTTACTTTTCTTCCCCAGTCTTCTGACAATAGCCATGTTTACTAAGGGCAGATTACTAGATCTTCTTTTACTTCCTAAAAATCTGGCCCATGCGACTAGGACATGTGACCATGCACATCATCTTAGGGGAGGCAAATGCCTTTCCCTGAGATGAGATTTCCCAGCTCTGCTGATGTAACCTTCCCAGGATGCAATGCATGGGCAAACTGAAGTCATTTTGCCCTTTCAAAGCAGGAAGTGCATGCTCTGCTGGTGTAAGTATTTCACAGCATTTTACACTTGACATGTCTATGTTATTATTAATCATCATACATAGAGGGATGCATTGCTAGAATTTTTGAGTGTAAAGGTGCGCTTTATGGCTGGAGGAAAGGTCCACTTTAATTATTAGGTAATAAGAAAACTTACTCTCATCTGGGTTGGGAGAGGCAAGGATAGCACTGTGCTTTCTTTTCACTTCCTCTACATTCTCAGCAATTTTGTCAATGAAACCTCTGATTTCCTCCACCTGCAGACAAAAAACATAGGCCATAGACCCTTGGTTATGTACATAGGTTATTGCGCCTCTCTTCTAATACATAATGGAATTAGTCTGTGTATTGCTGTGGATCTCTATGCTCTTATCGATTCAAATTCTGCAAACAAAGGTAACTTATAGCCAAAATTACTGGCTTATAGCACTAGAGACCTAGGTTTTAAAAAAAAGATTTGCAGCACTTTTCTGTCATTGTGGCTGTATTAGATAGTCCTTTGCCAAATTCATGAAAGCCATGCAATAGCTATGACTGCAACAAATTCAGGTAGTTCCTATGTGTGGCACTTTTACAGTCTGGGGCTATAAATGCAACAAATTCATTAAGAAATACCCCTTAATCGGTGATAAGAAATATGTAGGTAAATTAGACTTTGTTCATGTTGGAGTAAACTGCATAGACTTTGTATGGTCTGTTTTTCTATACACAAGCTTCTTCTAGGTGTCTCATTTACCTCTCTATAACCCAAAAATATACAGCTTTTGCACTCTAACTATATGACATGCTAGTATGTTGATCATACCGTGCGGGCGCTGGATGGATCAGCTGTGGGCTCAGCCAGGCAGCATAGGCTGCAGTGACAGTGACAGGTAGTCTGTTGGTTACTCATTAAGATGGCCGCCGCTCAGCAACAGCGCGGCGGCCATCTTTAAATCTGGACAATGTACTGGCAGCCTGGCAAGCCACAGGCGGATTCTGCCGGAAAGACACGTGGGAGGCTGTCCTTGCCTTGCTATGAGGAGCAGGGATGAGGAGCAGGAGCTACAGCTAACAATCTGATTGTACAATCTCTGCATAATTCCCTGGATGTATACCACCAACTGTAGCTTCAGGGCCATTGTAAATAGTCTATTCAGTGCAATGTCCAAGGAAGAAAAATATGGCAGGGGAGTCTACGGAGAAGTGTTTAGAGCCCATTGAAAAGGAATAACCACGATCAATGCAATGCATGTCAACATGCCAAAAAATGCGCATCAAGATGTGCTTAAATTTTTTTAAAAATTAGTGATTTCACAGATGTACCTTCAATAGTGAAAAGGAACCAAATTTTCCAAATCATCCAAATGTGGCCACTTTGATTGTTTGATAAAAATGCTTGCACATACATTTTTGCAGATTTGCTTGGAACATAGTAACAGTCATATTGTTGAGTAACTGGATTTATGGAAATCTGTACTGGCCCATTCACACCATTGCAATGCATTAGCATACAAACGTTGATTAGCGTTATGTCACCTGTTAACAGGTGTTGTATTAAAGAAGAAATCTGGGTGGAAATTTTATTAACCCTTGCAGTGGGGCTACCCCCGCATTGCAAGGGTTAAGTGCTCGTTTTTGTCTAGGGTTTAAAATAAAAAAGTTATACTTATCCGAACTGCTAAGCCAACTCCCTGCTTCTCCAGTCACTGAATCGTGTCTTCTCCGCTGCATAGATGGAATGTTCCTTAGCGTCCGCATGTCTATACACTTGTATAGAACATGATGACACAAGGATTCTTCGACCGCTGCAGAGGAGAGGGAGAGAGGCTCTAAGGACCAGTCTAAAGGTGCCCGTACGATAATCGGCGACCTCTTCTACTGTAAGGTCGCACGACATTCGTCTTCCGAGCACGCTTGAAAACCTGCCGAAAATCGTACGATTTTCGGCGGGTTAGTGGTGTGCTCAGGAGACGAATGCCGCACGGGCCGGTGTGTGCAAGCGCACACTGCCTGCTCAGCACTGCAATCATCGCAAGCCCTCCCCTCAGCGGGGAGGGCTTGCGATGATCACAAGCACAATCGGCCTGTCCAAGATGTCGTGCGATGGTTGTATGGTGTATGGGCAGCTTTAGAACAAGCTGGCTCGGCTCGAATGATCGGGTGAGCATGACTTTTTTTTTTTTTAGCATCTAGACACAAACAAGCAGTAAACCCTTGCAGCGCAGGGGTTGCCCCATTGTAAGGGTTGATCACATTTTTACCTGGAGTCCTTTTTTAAGGCTGTCTATTATAGGACCACAGCAAACATTAGTGCATTGGCATTCATTGCACTGCAACGCATATCCGCTGGCAAAGTGTGTTGGGATGTCATTCAAATTGAATAGCACCACAGAGCACCGGTGCATGTAAGGTATGTTGCCACGTGTTACCGCAATGCAATGGTGTGATTGGTTTCTCAGAGAACCTCTTCAGAAGGGATAAACGGATGGAGCAACAAATGCTTTTTTATTTTTACAGATGTATGCAATGTCCTGTTAATTTTAAACTGGACAGTGAGCTGAGTAGCATCTCGTGCTCTACAATTGTGTGGATTCTGGGATTATTCCTGCCTGAGCCCAGGTGCATTCATGAAAATAGCTGCACGACTAATTGCCTATCTTTCAGTCCTTATTAAGCCCATATTGTTATGAAACCAGCAGTCTACTGACAGACAGGCTGGCATTGTTCTGATGTTTTCTCCTAATGCAGCAAGAAAAATTGAATTTTCAGGTTTCAGATATCTACATGCTGAATATCATACCTGTTCAAAAAATTCATCCATGAATCGGTCTCGATCCAGACTGACAGCCACTTCATCATCTTCATCTTCGTCTTTAGCCTGCAAGACATAAAACACCCAGGTGTTTATTAATTTTGTATTTTTTACCATTAATATTACAGTTTCATAGACACAGAGGGAAATTGTTTTGTGGGTTGTTGAGTGCACACAGAGGGAAATTGTTTTGTGGGTTGTTGGGTGCACCCAGAGGGAAATTGTTTTGTGGGTTGTTGGGTGCACACAAAGGGAAACTGTTTTGTGGGTTGTTGGGTGCACAGATGTGTCAGGATCTGTACTGCAGCTTGCAGAGTGTCATATCCAGTACATTTCTGCCACTTTCCAGATTTTCATCCTTCTGTAATCCCCTACTGATGACAATGAAGGTGTTCTTTTACATAAATAGATATATGGCATGATTAATATATTCAATACCATTGAAGTGCTTCTGGAGAGGGGTAAAAGCACCATGCTACTGGAATCAGCAGCGCCCCAAGCAAGGAGTGGTTATCTGGGATGCTATTATGCTAATTCTTTCATTAATGGCTATCTTTCCCATTTTACTAAATAAACCAATCAACTATGCTAAAAAGTGATTTTATATCTAGGGGCTAAATACACATTCTAGCTATAATTTCAATCAATCATTTACCTTTTATCTTTTTCAAATATGCATTTCAGCAGTCTTCAATAGAATATGCATGGCTAATTAAGGCTCACAGTAGTGTGTGGAGAATTAGGATATGCTAAAAGAAAGATACATCTACAATAGTGACCTTGACATTGAATTTATTTGTAAAAAAAGCCTTTCCAGCAATTAATTTGTACCTCAAACCACATGCTTATCTTCAGTAACACATTAAAAAGCTCCAGGCTTCTTTGACCTAGTCTGCTAAACTAAGCATGTTCACAAAGGATCCTCCAATAGGTCGCAAGCTGAGCAGTGTGATCAATTATGGTGAACAGATCTGTGATAGGCAGATGTTAATACTTGGCAGGGATAGGCAAACTAGATGGCTAGTGTCTAAAGGATTATGGATAGTAATTCCGAACGAAGGACTAATCCCAGAAGCCAGCATCTCAAAAAAAGGTGCACAACACCTGAAGTTCTCACAAATGTTAATAGGCTGCTACAGAACACAACCAGTCTGGGAAGAAATGACATCACTGATGTTGTAGCTGTTTAATAATTATGAGCCCAGCATTATAGTCGTGTGCTACTGGTCCAAAGTGAACTAATGGCACATACTACCATGCACAGTCTAGAGCTGCAGCTAACGATTATTTTCAAAATCGATTAGTTAGCCGATTATTAAGTTCGATTAATCGGTTAATCGGATAAACAATAAAATTTTAAAAAATGGCTCCAGTGATGGACTACAAGTTTGTATTGAGATTGCAGTCCATCACAGGAGCAAGCTTGGAGCGGTGGAAGTAAAAAAGAAAAAAAATAGTGTGGTGTGCAATATAGTGAAATGGAAAGTGTAAAATTATACAGCAATGAATGGCATCGGCTATAGAGGACTACAAATCCCAGCAATAGTACATTATACAGCGCAATGCAGAATATCACCAGCTATTGAGGACTACAACAAATCCCAGCAATAGTACATTATAGCTGGCGGTATTCTGCATTGCGCTGTATAATGTACTGTTGCTGGGTTTTGTAGTCCTCTATAGCTGGTGGTATTCTGCATTGCACCACTGTATAATGTATTACTGCTGGAATTTGTTGTACTACTCTATAGCTGGTGGTATTCCGCTGTGTAATGCATTATTGCTGGGATTTGTAGTCCTCTATACAGCGCAGTGCAGAATATCACCAGCTATTTAGGAATACAACAAATGCCAGCAATACATTATACATACAGTGTACAATGTATTGCTGGGATTTGTATTCCTATGTATAATATACAGCACAATGTACCATCAGCTATCGAGGAATACAAATCCCAGCAATACATTATAGAGCACCATGTGGGGGGGAGTGCAGGCTTACCTGAGCAGTCTTCCAGCAACTTGCTTCTGAGATCGGACCTGTCTATTGGCGGCTGTCATCCCCCCACACCTGCTCCTCCTTACTACATCTCCCCGCGTCCCTAAGATCGGACCTGTCTATTGGCGGCTGTTATCCCCCCACACCTGCTCCTCCTTACTACATCTCCCCGCGTCTCTTTGCCGATCGTGGATGTGGGTGAGCGGTGAGTGTGAGACGGGGAGGAGGTGCGGCGTGAAGAGCGGGGATGCGGGCGGGTCTGGCAGCAGCGAGTGAGGTGGGGAGGAGGTGCGGCGCGCAGCGTGTGTGGAGTCGTGAACGGGACCAACTGATCGGAAGCCGATTAATCGATTATTGAAAAAGTTGACAACTTTTCCAATAATCGATTATAATCGATTATGTCGATTAGTTGTTGCAGCCCTAGCACAGTCCAACACTACACTGAGTTATTTTTATCCCTGTAAAATTCTCAAACATACTACATGGGGTCTAATTAGTAAGGAACAAATCAATGTACAAAGTACAATAATCAAGAGCACCTATCAGCTATCACAGTTCACTGGTATAAGTGGCATAAATTGATATATTATAGTTGCTATGCATTGATTCACTTAGCTAAACATTATTAAATACACCAAAGTGTTGTTTAATGACTAAGGAATACAGAAATCTTCTAAGTGCACTAACAGTTAGCAACCAATCACAGAGAGCTGGACAAATTTGCTTAGAGATAGAATCTGACTGTCTGTCGATTATCATTGATTGCATAGAATACTACAATGAAATTCATGGGCCAGCTTGTCCAATCCAGGAGCCAGCAGGATTTTTTATGGGAGCCAGCTCCATTGGCAACGAGAAAAAAACTAAAAAGTTAGGTGCCAGCTGTAATTTTTAGGGAACATTGTCTACCTGGCTGCTAGTATTTGTCCAGCTCCGATATATATTATGCACCTCTATCTAGTGCCCTTCCATCAGAACCGCCTGAATTCTTTGTGGATTTGGTGCCGACACAATAGCTTCAGGCAGTTGTTGCAGATTTATTTATTGGCTGCACCTACATACTGCAATCCTTCTGTTCCACCTCATCCCAAAAGATTTATGCTCAGTATGCCAATTCTGACCCAACCATTAGAAATCCAACTACATCAAACCAGGAAACATTTTTATACTAGTTATAATTGTTGGTTTTGCTCCTCTCCTGCCTGCGGTTGCCTCGTTGTCCTAGGTAAAGGGAGCCGACCATGCATGCTGCTTTAGCTCAAGGTTTGTGTGTTCAGTAATTCCATTGTGCACAACACTGCTGCTGAAAAGTGATTGTATTGGCAGTTGTGTGGACTGTCACAACTGGCCATTCTACATTTATACAAATCTTTATATAAAAACTAGCATGTAAAAATGGCAGAAGGTCATCCATTTCTGAACCTAGAACCACCACATCTGTCACCAATCATGCCATGGATAAAATTGTTCGGATGATGCATTTTCCCTTTTCTAATGTTTGTTCAACAAGCGAACCTCTTGATCTTATCTGTATGCTTTACACATTAAGTTGCAGCCACACAGTTTTCAGTTTATTTGCATTGGAGAGCAGGTGTACCATGGACACTGAATCCCCTTATCTGTTTCTATCTAACATTGTACAGCATGCTTTTTTTTCCCACAGAGTCTGAACAGGGAATCCTCTTTGAAGCCTAAGGGATAATATTTGCAACAGGGAAAACCTAGCTATATCACCCAAGATACAATGTATTTATTGCTATACCCTAGAGGTCAACAGTAAGAGCTGCATTGTTTTTTTTAGCCCAATGTGATTCTCCACATGGTTACCTGTACTTGTATAGATACCTTACAGCAGGATAGCAAAGCTAGCAGGAATGATTTCATAGCTAAGTGTTGGCATAGGGCACAAGCATCATTTGCTTACACAGTTTGATTCCCTGCAGAAGGCAGCAGCTCCAGTGACTACATGAGTATCATGGGACCAAAACAAATGATTACAGTTTAGTTTAAATGAAGAAAGGCTCATCAACAGATACTGTACATGCCTTTACTAACTGCTCTCACCCACACAACCCATCTCCTCTTTGTTAAAACGAACTCAGATACTCTCTACCCATATTCAATACCCATTTGATATTTATAATTTATATCCATGGTAGAGAGCAAGTCATTAAATTCCAATCATAAACGACCGATTATTGGATCTACCGATTAGTAAGGCCGATAGTCAGAATGTTTTAAATAAATCGCTATCAGTCTTAAATTTACTGATATTACCAATAAGTGCCAACAGTGAAGAGGAGCCTCCACCAGCAGGTGCCCTGCTGCTGCTAGATTCCGCAGCCGGCAAGTGAATGTAAACTGCAGGCAGTGGGCAGGAGCAATAGCCAGCCCAGTAATTGCACCCACCCACTACCTGCTGTCAATCAGTAGAGGAGCGGACCTGAGAGAGAACTTTCTCTCTCAGGTCCGCTCCTCTGTTGATTGACAGCAGGCAGTGGGCAGGTGCAATAGCCAGCCTGCAATTGGCTACTGCAATTTGAAATAGCTCCCACCCACTGCCTGCTGTATACATTCAGCTGCGGAACCTTGCTGCTGGCAGATGAACACATAGCCCAGTGTCCGTTCTGTGTTCATCTGCCTGCTTTAGATTCTGCAGCTGCAGTAAACAGAATATCGGCACCTGATATCAGTTATTGGACTGAAAGGTGGCCCATAATCGGTATTGGTTCTGAAAAATGTATTTCATCGACCCCTTATATGCAGACCCAAATAATACAATTCTATAATATATAATATTAGTTAAAAATTGGGACAACCTAACCTGGGGACGCAGAGATAATTAATGGGAGGTTAATTATGACAGATATTTGGTTGTGGCTGTGGAATACATCTACATCTTTATTTCAGCTGATCCATCTTCCACTGTTTACATCCTTCCTGCATGTAAGTGGGTGGATATGGCAAACAGATCAGCTATTTTCCAGCCTTCATTTCGACGTCTTAGCGCTAAATCCTCAATAACCATGACAAGTGTCACTTGGCAGCATAAATCAGTCTGTTTGGTGAGTGACTTTTATTGCTTTAGAAGGGCTCATAACAATGAATGTACCATACAACTGCAAAACAGAAAGGCCATTTGTGTTTAATTCATCTCATATCTCCTTTCATTTTTTTTACCTTACAAAAATGGTAGATCCGGCACTTTGGTATCATTTAAAAGCCAGCTAATATAAAAAGGACATGTCCCTGCAGATCTCCCCCATTTTCCGCTGAGAATAGAAGATATGTCATTTAAGCTAAAGCTATCCAGTTTACAACCAGTTTCTTCTCTGCTACCATGCTGCTTAGTAAATTTGTTTCAGCTTCCCCTGAGACCGGTTATTTCTCTTATCCATCACAGCATACTTCCCTGACCTGCTCAGATGTACAGCTGGAATATCGCCCACTAAACCATGAGATACGAATCGATCCTTTTTGGTGCTCTATAGTGATGTGCTTGTTCTGATGTGTGTGGGATAACTTGTTCTAATTATACCTACTTCTAAACTGGTTATACCTAGACATACATAAGCTGAAAATTTGTCAAATATGTGCTTAGAACAGAGACAGTGTACATCAATCCTAACAATTTAGCAGATGGATGAGGTTTTGTATGTATTTGCCACTTCTGCACCTTCGTTGCGACAGTTATGTGAAGATCCAAGACATACCTGAGACAGTTATGTGAGGATCCTAGACAGGCCTGAAACAGTTATGTGAGGATCCAAGAAGGATCTGAGACAGTTGTGTGAGTATCGAACACGGATCTGAGACAGTTATGTCAGGATCCAAGACGGATCTGAGACAGTTATCTGAGGATTGAAGACGGATCTGACACAGTTATCTGAGGATCCAAGATGGATGTGAGACAGGTATCTGAGGATCCAAGACGGATCTAAGACAGTTATGTGAGGATCCAAGATGGATCTGAGACAGTTATGTGAGGATTCAAGACAGACCTAAGAAGTTATGTGAGGATTCAAGATGTACCTGACACAGTTATATGAGGATCCAAGATGGATGCGAGACAGGTATCTGAGGATCCAAGACGGATCGGAGACAGGTGAGGATCCAAGATGGATGCGAGACAGGTATCTGAGGATCCAAGACGGATCGGAGACAGGTACCTGAGGATCCAAGGCAGTTATCCGAGGATGCAAGACGGATCGGACAGGTATCTGAGGATCAAAGACAGATCTGAAACAGGTATCTGAGGATCCAAGACGGATTTGAGACAGTTCTCTAAGGATCCAAGATGGATGTGAAACAGTTATGTGAGGATCCAAGACAGACCTGAGAAGTTATGTGAGGATTCATGATGTACCTGGGACAGTTATGTGAGGATCACATGTCTGAAGATCCAACATGGATCTGAAACAGTTATGTGAGGATCCAAGACAGACCTGAGAAGTTATGTGAGGAATTATGATGTACCTGGGACAGTTATGTGAGGATCCAAGATTCATCTGAGACTCATTCAAGCAGTGTCGTTCATTCCTTCTTTTTTACAATTTGTGTTTTTTACCCAGTGATCCTGTCCGTTTCTTGACTTTGCACCAACTGCACCTACATGGCACCAAATACCAACCAACTAATTTTCTGAAAAATGAAATTATTTGGCACAGATTGTGTGACTTTTCAATTGGTTTGTGGTTCCTGCAACTTGGGTTTTTTCATATTTGGCTTACTAGTCATATCTTACTAGTCAAACCCATCAAACTGAAGTATTATTTGGTGCATTCATAAAATGAGTGCCCCGAGCACCAAATATTTGGTGCACCTTCAGTAGTTTATATGGTCTGTTGTCTCCCAGCTTTTGAATGTGCCATGTATGAGGCTGGCCAGTAAACAAATGCTTATAAATAAATGTTATTACAGACCTTCAAAAGTTACTTTCTTTACTGAGACAACTTTTCCTCCAATTAACACCTGATATCATATTTGCACATACACTGTCATGGTTTGTAAAAGGTGGCTGATGTTATGAAAATAAAGGTGGGAGTTGAGTTTCTCTATAGTTTACATGTGGAAAGGCTGTCATGTTAAAAGTCCTCATTCACATGGTCCTATGTATTTACGCAAGATTCTGCTGGCTGCAAGATCTTGCAGAGAAATATATCCATATGCTGTATGCATGTAACATTCATGGTGCTTCAAGGGATTTGCTAAGGACACAAAGTAGTGTGCAGAATTTGGCAACAGTCGCACAGAGACTCGCAGGGACCTGCACTACTACTGCTGGAAGTTGGCGGATTGGATGTGCTGGAAGAAACAGACTGGACAATGTGACGGGCTGGATGAAGTGATGAGCTTGGCAAGGATGTGCACATCATCTATATGGAGATGCTACAAGGTAAGTTGGACACCACACAATAGGGAGATGTAAGTAACAATAGTGTGTAATCAGTGGCTAAAGAGCCACCGACTACACACTGTAGATATTCACTGTCAGCCCTGAGCAGTGACATAAGCCAACAGGGTCCATGTACATTGTACGTTATACGAATGTAATGCATACAAACATTTATATGCACAAAACATAAAATACAGTTTAAAATATGGCCTTGGAAGCAGTTTTGTTCTATTTATTTTTCCACTGCAACATTATGCTGCCATGTACAGCTGTGTGAATGGGTACATAGCGTTCTACGCTGCTTCGTACAGATGCGTACAAAAGTATAACTATAGGCATCTGTACGCAGCATCTTTTGAGGCCCATGTGAAGGTGTTGTGAAATCAAATTAAATTCAGTTTGTGGGCTTGCTGGTTTTGAAACCACTGTGCAAAACCATATATGCAATGTTTACATACTATGTATGTATATATCACTATACATATTTTGTGAGGAAGCTTTACTGAAACCACCTGCTCTCTAAGGATCTATTAGCCCACATAAATCTTGATTGCTAAGGGTTTTCTGTGACCCAATTTCAGAGGTTAACGAATGAGAGATTGCACTAGATGTGCAGCGTTCAGAACCCAAACACGTCCATAAATACTGCAGTATTTCCAGGGAAGAACTACAGTGCAGCTCTTGGAGGATTACCAGAGAGGAGCTGTCACTGGCTTCTTGATGTTATGTGGGAAGGCAGTGTCGCTCCCACCTCCCTCACATTACAACAAGAGAATTACTGGCCGTGAGAGAGCAGAGCTGACACTGTCATATATCATCCTCTCTACAAGAACTGAACTGCAGATGAATCTTTCCTCCCACTTATGTAGAACTGTGTATGCCGAACAAGAGGATGGCATGCCAGGGCAGCCAGTTCTACAGAGCACAAGATGAGAAACAATAAAACAAAGCATCACAGAAGCACTAGACTAAAGCTGAGCAGGAGTCCCTTTAAAGATGGGACCCCTTTATTCCTGCTATGGCACAGCATTACTGGAGACGATGGGGGAGCCATTTTCAACTGTCCATTTATACAGTACAATCAAACCAGAAAAAAGGAGTTTTAGTAAGTGACTATTTTTTTCATCAAATGCTTTCCTGAAGAGCATTTAAAAAAAGGGTACAGTTGACGCAAAGTTGGGATCATTTTAAAACATTTTCCAGTTGCTAAAGCAAGCCTGCTTGTAGTTCTGTGTTAAAGGAGAACTCCAGGATTTTATTTTTTTAAATCTGCAGTGAAAAAACAAGTTAGGTGTATACTGCTTTAAGTATTGCTGTACTTTTTCATTTTTACATATTCCTGCAACTATACCACAAGTAAAATTCTCACTATACTTCAGGCCTGCTGCTACAGGAGAGCTGTGACTCCCATACATGAGGGCCACATTGTTGTTTGTCTGCCTATCCTCTCCCTTTGCTCATTCAAAGGACCCTTTGTAGTCTGTAAATGGTTCACAGAATACAAAGTGTTCAGAAAATGGAAAAGAGGAGAGGAAGGGCAAGTAAACAACACTATGGCTTCAGTATACAGGGGTGTGGAAATTTTGGGAAAAACTACTTGTCCAAGGACTAAAGCGGGGGCCGAATCTACTTGTCCCTCATGACAATCTACTTGTCCTGATACAAAAAAAATAATTTTAACCAAAACCGTATTTAGCAGTGCTAAGAAGCGCTTCTCATTGGTCAGTGCCGTCAGGTGATTGCGTTGACCAACCAGTGCTTGCAATTTGCGAGAGAAATTCAGACTACATGGAATAGGTACAGATAGTACACTCGTACTTGTGGACGGGAAGGACCGTTTGCCGAAAGGTAAGTATAGTGGGAGGGAGATTTGTGCGAGTAATTCAATTTTCCCAAATTACTTGGGAAAGTGAATATACCCTTTAGGGTTGGTGCAGACTTGGGGATTCCCAGGACGTGCGATCGTGTGCGGTTGCATCCGCATGTATGGGGTTACATCTGCGTGGCAAACGCTGAAAAAAAGGTAGATGTACCTATTTTCACGACATGCACCGCGCAGTGTTTTCAACCGTGATCGCCCGCGGCGGTATTGCAGTAGGAAAACGCGCAATCTGCCTGCGGATGACTGGGGTGCCATTAGAAAATAATTTCACTGACAGCACGATCGGCGGTGGTGTGCGATTCCGTGACCACCCAGCCATCTGCTCGGTTTCGTGCACGATGACCGGGCAGTCACAGATCGCACACCACTGCTGATCGCTCTGGCAGTGCCATTATTTTGTAATGGCACCCCAGTCATGCCAGGCAGAGTTGCTAGAACTCCTGTGACAGGAACGAGCAGCGGCCGCCGGGGACAGAGGCTGGGGGAGGTGACAGAGCCTGTCACAGCTCCACCGTCCGGCTTCGTCAC
>NW_017306537.1:1470155-1506313 GCF_000935625.1 Nanorana parkeri
CGGCCGCCGGGGACAGAGGCTGGGGGAGGGGACAGAGCCTGTCACAGCTCCCCCGTCCGGCTTCGTCACTGCTCCACGCCCCGTCACGGCTCCACGCCCCTCGTTCCGTCACGCCCTCTGCTGCGTCCCCATCTCATTCAACGCTTCGTCCCCGCCCCCCGCTCCGTCACGGCACCACGCCCTTGCTCCGTCACGCCCTCTGCTCCGTCCCCATCTCATCCAACGCTTCGTCCCCGCTCCGTCCCCGCCCCCTGCTCTCGGCGCTCCACGCCCCCCGCTCGTAGCGCCGCTCAAAGAAAGCCAGCCCTGCTACTTGTAGGAGGGCTAAAACAGTGCAAAAACCACTTGCCCGACGCCCGGAACTACATGTCCCGGGCTTAGGGCGATACGAATTCCACACCCCTGAGTATATGAGAGGCACAGCTCTTCTGTCGCAGTACTGGGAGTATAGCGAGAACATAATGAATGTATAAGTATTAAAGGAAGTACAGCAATCTTTAAAGCAGTATTTTTTAATAACTTAAAACATTTCTAGAGTTCTTCTTTAAGAAAGAGATCAGATAAGGGCAGGGCCGTATCGCCCATGAGGTCAGTTGAGGCGGCTGCCTCAGGCGGCACTCAGGGAGGAGGTTAGATTGTCCATGGGTGGGGTAGAAAATGGCCAACCCAGGCAACCATTAACATTCTGCACACTCCTGGATAAGGGTTGCATTTTATGGCTGTCCGCATCTCACCGAGAAGAGTCGTCCATTCTATTTGTGCTTGTGACCACTGTCATTGAGACAGTAAGTGAGAGGAAATCCAAAATGTTAGAGTTATACTACAGCAAAAGGTAAGGGTAAATCTTCCAATTGGGAGAAAGGTTCTGATTACATCTGTCTAATATGGGAAGCCCCATTACTTTGGGGAGATTTCATCCCTATTCCTGTTGCCTCTCCAGGGAAGAAAATGAAGGGAAACCTCCCCAATTTTTCCCATTAAATCTGATCTTGGCCAGACACCTTATGTCTACTTTTTGAGCCATTAAATGTGATGTTGTCTCAGGGATCTTGCGAAGCAAGGCAAGGCTTGAATTTTAGAGCAAACGTCCAGATTTGCATTTAACTTCAGCTGCCTATACCTCTAAATCTGCAGATTGTTGTGATGTGGTTTTCACTGCAAACAACCTCTGCCTATGCAATTGCCATCATATGCTCAGTTTGAATTGTGCAGGGTTGTGAGGGGTTTGCTTGAAGCTGTCAGTAAGTGCTTGGCCAACATGCCTGCCCACAAGCGGTAAATGAAAGAACAGCAAACGGAACCCAGTTTTTACTGCTGTATATTATTATTATTATTACATAGTATTTATATAGCGCCAACAGTTTGCACAGCGCTTTACAATATGAGGAAGACATTACAATCACAATACAATTCAAGAGTGGATATCTAGTCAAGGATGCCAAAGATAAGCATAAAATACACTTAGATCCCACAAAACTTAAAAATGCATTTAAGTACCTTACTTATTAACACAAATGTAGTTTATTTGTGCATCACTCGGCTGTAGATCCTCAAATCATCTCTGAATTGGTGCTGACACTGTCCTTCCTTCTGGAGGGTGGCTACATTGGTTGCCCATGGTCCCTGTCTGTTGTAAGGTATTCACCGCTCCAAACTTGCTCCCATGATGGACTACATTCTCAATACAAATGAGTAAACTAAATGTGAGATTGCAGTCCATCACTAAAGTGAGCTTGGAGTGGTGACTACAACACACACAGGAACCATGGGGAACAAAAGTACCCACCACTCCAGAAGGAAGGACAGTGTCAGCACCAATTCAGAGATTATTTGAGGACCTACAGCTGTGTGATGCACAAATAAGCAACATTTTTGTTAACAGTGAATGTACATGATTGCATTTTTAAAATGCAACTCCTGAATTTAGTATCACTTTAACTGATACCAGTTACTTGCTCCCCTAAATGCAATATCAGGATTAGGTACTACCTTAAAAGTAGAACTGAAGCCAAATTTTTATTTCGTTTTTAATAGGATATGGGAGGGCTATAACCCGCAAGCTATTTTTGCCCTCTGTGTTCCATTGGGGAATTTCCTTTTACTTCCTGTCTGATAGCCACAACAGGAAATTAAGGGAAATCCCTCCAAACAGAAGGAAATCCCTGGTGTTCAACAGGGACACCAGAATTAGTGCCACAATTTTAAGATTTGCCATCTATTTCTGTTTTGATGACCGCCCACAAGATTTTCTTTCACTTTTAGTAATACCATTCACCAGGACAAATGGAGAGGGCGAATCTCCCTAATAATGACATGGCTGGCTTCAGTTGCACATTAAGTGAAAACTGCAGGTCAAAGCTGGTAGTAGAGCCAGAGATATAGGCAACTGAAGTTCTATGCAAGTCTCTACTTTAATTGTTGAAATTGAACTTGTTCCATCCCCTTCCAAGCATCCCTATTAGTCTACAAGGTTGCCCATTGCCTTAAAGAAACAATAAGGAAGCTTGAGAGTTGTCACGGATTGGGACTCACAGGTTTGAACTGGAGTAAGGTATGTGGACCCTTTCCACTACACTGGCAGGGACACTCAGAGAAAAGGGTCCAAGCTGTGTAGGCTGACGACTCCCAGAGCTGGAGTACAAGCAGGGGAACAGAATGAGGTAGTGGAAGTCAGCTAGAGCTGGAAGTTCAAATACAAGGCAGGGTGCTGCAATGCTGAGTAGGTGGCATGGTATGCCGAGTAGGTGGCAGGGGTTCCCCAGGATCTGGAATCTAAGAGCCAGCCGGTATTCACCAGAGCTCCTGATGGTGGAAATGGGCTTGGCTGTGTGCTGACCCCAGGTCACAATTCCTAGGTCCACCCAACTCACCTAACAGGTACAGGGTACAAATCAAAGGTTAGGGACAGGCTGAAGACTTTCAGGGACAAAGCGACGCACAGGGCAGCCAGTAGACAGGGATTTCCAAGGACAAAAGCGGAGCACAGGGCAGCCAGTAGACAGGGATTTCCAAGGAAAAGCCAAAGGTTCGGTACACGGGAAAACTTCCAGGAATTCAGGGTAAATCACAAATGGGGAACTCGGCAACTAGCTTCGGAAAGCGTTGCTCGGGCAGCGCTGCCCTGAGTTTAAACAGAGACAGGAAGAGGGAGGATCCACAGGATTGACCACAAGCAGACTGCACTGATTGGCCGAGAAGCTGCATAAGAAACAGCAGGAGAGGTCGGCCGACACCTAAAGCTTGCAGACAGGTGCAAGAGTGAGTCAGGTTCAGAGCACATGTCTGGAGGACTACAAGCACCAGCACAGCCCTGCATGCCTGCAGAACCAGGGCTGAGAGATATGTATATACTTGTAGAACTACAAGTAACCGCTCAGCTGCAAGTCTGCAGCTGAACTGTGACAAGAGTCAGGAGCAGAGGTCCAGAGCTCAACTTTTACAGAAAAAGTTAGGATTTGCATACAACTTCAACTGCTTGTATTTCTACATTGAATTACTGTTTTGAGTGATTTTCACTGAATGTGACTTATGCTTACATATTTTTGCTGCAGGATGTGGGCTATTAGTAGCCACTGTCGCTTTGTCCTTTGAGAATGATTGTATTCATATACTGCTTCCATCAGCCCAGCACAACCAGTTTCCTCTTTCTAGTTTAATGTAAAGTTTTTATTTTTAATTCATTTTCATAAAATTATACTAAACAGAAGAAATGTCCGTTTTTATCCAGAAGCCATGTTTGACCTCTACATTGCCCTAACTTGTAAAGTTGAAGTATTATATTGAAAACAATGGATGTATGTGTTGGAACTGAAAGTGTTAAGCCTGTGTTGGTTAGGCAGCACCATCTGTCCCAGGGAACATCTGGTCTGGTTCCCCCGCCCTTCACGTCTCTGGCCTCCTGCTGCAGGTGCTCAAAGACACACCGGTCCAGGCAGACATTAATTACAACCAGGTAACTGAGAACAAAACACACATCTCCCCAGTGAAGACTAGGTGAGCTCATGAAATGACATCTTCCCAAAGCCCACCACCTGATTTCCTGTTAGCCTTATGTTTTAACATCTAACTTACTTATAAAATCATCTTGTAATCGTAGTTCCTTAGCTTGTTAGCCTGACCCAGTATGTGCCCAGACATTCCTTGTGCTAGTGCACAATTTCATGCACAGTGCTACTGGGGTAGCTTGTTTCTGGCTAAATTGTTATGCTGGGGAAGAAACATGCAAGTCAGCCAAAGGATTCACCTCTGGCTTAAAGAAGAACTATGAGGAGTGCTTTTCACTCACCTCATAGTTCTAGCTGACCTGTGACAATGAGACTGTCACAGGTCGGCTCAGTAGATCGGGAGGTGAGCGAACACATACCGGCGTTCGCTCACCTCTCGATCCTTTCATGGCTCTCTGCCATGACAGGGGAGGGCCTGGATTCCCCCCTCCCCGATCCGCCATCGCTGACTGGCGGAACGGACGGTGGAGGGGGCGGGTACAGCTGGCTCCGCCTCTAGATAGGCAGAGCCAGCTGTCAGTCACGCAGCTGGGCGGATCCCGGCACAATTGTCGGGATCCGCTTCAGCTGCGGCGTCTCAGTATACCGCGAGCAGTAGCTTGCGGTATACTGCAGCCCCTAGGGCAGCCCCTATACTGCACCCCCTAGGGTGACGGGAGGACGCTCGTTTGTGTCCTCCCATTACCCTAAGGAGAACTATGGGGAAAAGCCTTAACCCCATAGTTCTCCTTTAATTCAAGCTCTAAATGTCCGGCCACACTTAAAACTTACTATGCTTTGCATATCCAGAAGATCAAATCATTGTTTTTATATAGCAAGTCCATTAAAACTGATATTTCAGTTTTTGTTAGAGAAGGGAAGTTAAAAAGCTAGTTCACCTTTACCAAAAAAAAACTTCCCTTGCATTGCATGGTCCCCAGTATATGAAAAAAAAACACTGCACAGCTTTTTAAAAAGAAGCTTCTTTTTGAATAGCATACATGTGGGCTATGTCTGAAAACCTCCTAGGTGAACTAAATCCCGCCGCCATGCCATCTAGGACATCAGAAGCATTACCCCAGCACCGCAGGACAAAGTGCTCTGACTTGTTCAAAACCTGCGCAAAAATGCTTTACTGGCTCCAATGTAAAAATAAATATAGAAAAGTGCAATTTTCTAGAAATATACAGATGGATTCAATGTAATGGAGTTAACCGTTGTACCTATAACAAACGCAGACGTTTCCCAGCACACTTACCAGCCAGCTTGCAACAAAACAAATTGCCCTGTCTAAAAGTTTGCGTTAAAAACAGAGGTTTTAGTTGCGCAACTTCTGCAAAATATGTGGCTTCCTTTGCCACATATTTTGTTAAATGTTGTACCTCTTTTTAGATCATGGGCGAGGCCCTCCTATCTATCTTGTCTTGAATTCTATTGTGATAAGACTATATAAATCCTGTATAATAACAATGCCTGCACAGACATAGATTTGATATGGTGTTGCATGCAAGTAAAAGGTTATGGTTGATACGGCTACTGCTCCTGTAATGCCTGCACCCCAGTGCTGCAACAGTGCGCAACAAGACTGCTCTTGTTATCCCTGGGCCCATGTGCTGCAAAAACTTCCACTGCTGTTCCTGTAATTACCTCACCCCAGTGCTGAAAGAGACTCTTACTACTGTTACTGTAGTCCCTGCACCACGATGCTGCAAAAGATTCACTACCGCTTGTGTGATTTCAGCACCTCAATGCTGCAAAAGACTCTCTCTACCACTTCTTTACACTCCTAGTGATTCCTTTGTCTTCACAGTATCCAATCAGCTGTAGCCTGCACAGTTGTGTTTGAAAGCCATAACATGGAAGGCTGGAAGATGTCCTGTAGCAAATCACATCACCCCTTTCAAGTTGCTCTGGGGAATACCAGGCTGCCCCTCAAATATACCTTCGCCAAATGTGCAGACACCCTGATCCAGCAGAACTACGTGTCTACTCAACTTCTGGTCTCACTCTGTGTCCCCACAGTCTCCAAGAGATCCCAAGAGATCCCAGAGCTTTCATTCCCAGTCAGCATGGACCCCTGTCCCTGACATAATATCTTTTCCATGGTTGCAGATTCACCACTTAAGGAGAACTATGAGGTGAGTGCTTTTCACTCATCCTCATAGTTCTAGCCGACCTGTGACAATGAAACTGTTACAGGTCGCCTCAGTAGATCGTGAAGTGAGCGAACACATACCGGCGTTCGCTCACTTCTTGATCCTGTCACGGCTCTCTGCTGTGACAGGGGAGGGACTGGATTCCCCCCTCCCTGCTCCGATCCTCCAGCGCTGACTGGCGGAACGAACGGGGGAGGGGGCGGGTACAGCTGGCTCTGCCTCTAGTACATAATTGTCGGGATCCGCTTCAGCTGCGGCGTCTTAGTATACCGCGAGCTGTAGCTCACGGTATACTGAGCTTAGGGTGACGGGAGGACGCTAGTTTGTATCTAAGGAGAACAATGGTGAAAAGCCCTAACCCCATAGTTCTCCTTTAATGTGGTAAACCCCTTAAGCCACTGAAAAGCAGTAAGGATAGGAAGTTGGCTAAAGAATGTGCTATTGTCTGCCTGCCTTCTCAACTACAACTCAATGTCTGAACAATGTAACATTATCATTGCTTGCTGGAAGCAATGCATGATGGGATATGTAGCCTTAAGAAATTGAGATTGCATCACATTAGGCAGCAGGGAAAGAGATACAAAGCACATGGGGAATCCAGGAAGTTGTACATGAACTGCATGAACAACAATAGTTTTAACTGTTGCCCATGTGTATGACTAATCCTACTCCTCAGCATGTCACAGTTGAACAGATCTGAACCAGGAAAAAACAAGCTCATCTACCATGATGCAATTGACATTAATAGCTTTTTCCTGTGTAAACTGAGCAATCAAAGTAGATGTATGGTTATAAAAACAGTGTGTGTAAGAATGAATGTACAGTACAGCATGCTGGCTGTTTTCCCAAAGACATGAACTCAAATCTAGTAGACTCCCCTTACCCTGCCCACCAGGGTGCCTGGGAAAGTGGCAGGAGATCAGCCCGTTTGCTGATCTCCGGTGGGTGATATGAACCCAAAAGTAGTCAGCTCTGAGCACTTCCAGGTTCAGCATTGTTATACTGCGGTCACTATGACCGGGGGAGAAGCTGTTTGTGTCAGGGTGTGACTGTGTTTTTTTTTTATTAACACATTTTACAGGAATGGTAGCAAAAAATATATTATTTTTAAGATTCTACAAAATAAATTTTACTAATTCTATATAAATCATATAAAGAAAGAATTGAAAAAAAAAATCAAAAGGAATTCCTAACACCTTTCAAAATAAGCCTAAGACACTTCCTACGATTTTACACTACATACATATTACACCTCCTACATCTTCTCCTGACCTTACAATATACTTCTCAGGCAACAGACTAATGGGATAAGAATCTTTCTAGTTATTAGCCAACAAAGTAGCTTATAGAGGATGGAGTAATTAATGCAATTAAGAAAACAGAGGTGCTAGCAGCGGAAAGCTCGTATCTAGGGTAATGTCCAGTAATGATAAATCCAATAAGGAGTGTTTAGAGTAGAACCATTGTTCATGTTTGGACAGATTCATTCAGCTGAGTCTTAAAGGGCAGATTGTGGTTATCTGCTAATTAAGCCTTTTGTTCAGCATCAGTACGAGATGTGTCATGTGCTACCAAATAAACGACAGGGTTAACCTTCCATGACAATAGGATGACCGCTGTAAACAAAGAAGGTTCACAAGCTTCATGTGCAAAAAATAATCTATAATAAAATCTTCAATTACAGGGTAAATGTTCTCCATCTTCGCAATATCTGCATGATATTTATTTGATCTACGCATCTCAGTTTCAACCTTTCAACGCCCACAGATGCTGCAGTCAGCATTCTTTTCCACTTGGTATAGGATGAACCAAAGCTGAAACTTGTCTGCATTTAGCTACTTGGTTCAATGCCCTACGCCAGGCTTCAGAGATTCTCCAGAGGCAAACAGAAATAGCCAACACTTTTTAAGACTCTGTCTACTGGCCAAGAGGTCTGATTGAAGGATTGCCCCATATCCACACATTTCCGTTTACCAGCTACACCAAGTATAGGCAAACTCTAAACCTCCAGCTGTGGTGCAACTCCAAATCCCATTAGGCACTGCAAGACTCAGATAGCCACAGGTATGTCTTCCAGAGGCAAATAAATCGTGGAATTTGTAGTTTTGCCCCATATACTGGCTCGAAGTGGCGTGTGTTACTCATTGGTTTTTGCATATATCTACTGCTAGCAAACAGTAGATATATGCAAAACGATTAAAAAAAAACCTAAACCTTTTTCAAAGGGTTAATACTTACCTGTGTCTACGCCGCACGCTCCTGTCCGAGCATCTGAAAATTTCTCGGGCGGCTGCAAAGGATCTTGGGGCGGTGCATGCACAGTTCAGATCTTCGGCCGGGAGACAAGGAGAGACACAAGGTAAGTCTACGGAGCTCCGCCGCAGTGTATAGATGAGAGTATAAAAGAGTTATTCTCACTTGAATGCTCCGTAGTTCAGGTGCGTATAACTTTTTTTTTTAAGCACCTTGACAAAAACAAGCAGGTAACCACACTGCAAGGATTAAGTACACTTCTGCCTGGAGTTCTTCTTTAAATGAAACCTGGTCTAAAATTGTAAATGATAAGAAGTAAATGTTCATCTGAATAGACTTACCATTACCTTTATCAGGCTTTTAAAGGTCTCTTTTGTGCACCTTTCTGACTTAGTTTAGTGATGCTACTCGGGGGCTGACTTCATAGCCAAGTTCCACAAACTGCCACCTTCCCTGTCCAGTGAGAGTGGGGGAGGAACCAAATATGGTTGCCTCTTTGTAAATATAATTATACATAAAACATTTTTTAAAGCATTACCACACTTTGATCAAATAAACTCAGTATAAATTATATTTTTCATTTTTATATCTTAAACAAAGGGACAGAGCAGTCTCCAGCAGCTGCCAATCTACTAGCTAGGAGAAGGGAGCAGGGAGGGTCTTGCCCTGTGCCTGTGGAGACGCAGCGCTTACTAGCACACGCAAGGGTGCCTCCATAGGACCCTGCAAGAGAAAGAGGCCACCCTAATAAGAGATCGACCAGTGCTCAGGGGACCAGCTAATTCTGAAGGAAACTAAAACTTTACAACATCAAGAGGCAGCATCCATTGTAATTGATTTCATCAGCATTTGAAATAACTTAAAAACCTTTTGACTTCAATATCCCTTTTAAAACTCTGAAAAGACTGGTCCTTTGCAATGGCAAAACTTTGCTCCATTATAAAGTTTTAAAGGGGAAGTGCTGCTTAAAGGAGAACTATGAGGTGAGTGAAAATCACTCATCCTCATAGTTCGAGCCGACAGTCAACAATGAAACTGTCAAATGTCAGCTCAATAAAATCGGGATGTGAGCAAACACACACCGTCGCTCGCGGCTCCCTGCAGGGATTCCCCCCCTCCTTGCTCCGATCCTCCAGCGCTGACTGGTGGAACAGACGGGGCGGGTACAGCTGGCTCTGCCTCTAGATAGGCAGAGCCAGCTGTCAATCACGCAGCTGGGTGGATCTCGACAGTAATGATCCCGGCTGCGGCGGTCTCAGTATACCGCGAGCTGTAGCTTGCGGTATACTGAGCTTTGGGTCACGGGAGGACTATACCCTTAGGAGAACTATGGGGAAAAACACTTACCCCATAGTTCTCCTTTAACATTACCAGCTTGTTCATATGGGGTGTGCATGTGAACTTCTCCCATGTGACAGTGCTCTGCTCTAGCATCCAATCTCTATGCCTGAGCATTGTCACATGAACGGGAAAGAGGCGTCACCACTTTTTTTTTTTAGGGTCCATTTTCAACGGCGTATTTAACAGACCACTAGGGAGCAAAAGAGAGAAGTTCATTATTCGGGTTTACATACACTTTAAAAACCTACACAAACCACCTTAATTTCCCCTTCCACATGACTGCAATGCATGAGAAAATGTTATTGAAATTAATCATTAATTTTTACCTAAATTTTAGGACAATAAAAACTCGGAATTAAACTCACCTCTACTGAATCATTATCCAGCTATAGTATATTGCTAGATTCACTAGCTCCTACCTAGATTGGCTTTACCATGTCTACACGTCTTTGTGGAATCATTACATTGCAAGCTTCACTGTGACAGGGGATTGCTGAAGACGTGTTCTGCAACAGCTGGATTTCTGTTTCATTAATAATGGATAACAGTAATTATAATCTCTCTGGCAGCACAAGAGTTAAGTAGACATAAGTGGCAGGTCTGTATTTCATGAATCATGCTTTCGTATCCCCTGTGTATCGCTAAAGGATTCACATTTGTACACTTCCTCCTGGCCTGCACTGTAATGGTGTCTTTATTGTTGTTCTTGGTGCATGGCCATCTGTTCCCAGATTTTGGCCTCCCCCAAAAAGCGAGGGGATTGCCGGCATCCTCTGTGCAAGCCTGCAGGATCCGCTCTCACCGAGCAGGCCTCTCTTGGCTTTCAGAAAGAAAGCAGCCTGTGACCTACTTCCAGCGTAGCTGAAATCCGGCGTGACAGGATCCTCCTATGGAATCAGCTCCATTAGTGTGTGTAGAGAACACGGCTCTGTGTTCGCAGCGACCGCTGTATACATTCATTTCATTTAAACACCTCATAGCTTCGATCAATACACATAGGAGGTAAAACAACGAAAACATAACCTCCAACGTAGCATATGAATGCTATTTATAACCAAGGAGGCAAATGAGTTATTTAGGGATATCCAGCATTATATCGGCGTGTTTAATGTGTATGTTACCCCAAAAAAGTTCAAAGCCTATTCCCAGCTAAATTGGGAGAACACCTATTTTATATTTGTTACATGTTCACAGAGTATAAGCTGAAAATAAATATTTAAATTGCTTTTACTTGGGTTAAGGCTTCTTGGCTCCCTAAGGTTTAAAATTTCTACTTGCTTCTCCTAATGTTAGGGGGGGCTGTAAGTGGTGAGGGATTGTTAACTGTGTGCACTGTGCTAGTTCATTTAATTATAATTTGTTACAGAAGATTTGAGCATTGCCTGTCCTAAGAAAGAGTTACAGGGTTAAAAGCCTGGCTTCTACATTGTATGTTAATGAGAGAAATACATTACTCAAATTTCAGTCCTAAGACTGGCCATACACTGCATGAGCAAAATTTTTCAGAAACATTTTTGCTATCAGTAGTACTTGGTAACTATTATTTATTATTATTCATGCCACCACATTACATTTAGATTTATCCAACCTCAACAATCTCTTTATAATCAAATGATTGATCAAAAGTTTCTATATGATGTGGAATGCAACTTATCTAGCTCATTGTATCTGACTTCCAGGTTAAAGTGACATTAAAGTCACATTCCCCCCCCCATGATGCTTTAAGGACTTACCTTAAATGATGCCTCTTGATCCGATCATCTTCATTCTAGTAGTTTTCAGGAGTCCCTCCAAGCTGGTGCCGGTCTCTGTTCCAGCGCAGACTCCTCAGGTCCCACGACATCTGCTCGGCGTGCACGCTCATGGCCGCATGCATTCATCTCCACTGTGTCTCCCCTTTTCTCTACGCCGAAGATCTCTACTGCGCATGCGCTCGCCCCATCATCCTCAAGAAGCTTCAGATCTTCAGCAGGGAGCGAGCGGCAGAGACACAGGTAAGCTCCTTGAGGGTAGGGACTGATGTAAATGTGCAACTATGTAAAGTGCTGCGTAAATTGTAAATACCTCTAATAAACAAATTAAATAAATAAAGTATTTACCTAATTGGTAACGTTTTTTTTTTTTTTCATGTACTAGCAGTAGATATATGTAAAAACAAAAGTGACTTTGATACTACTTTAAATGTTCACATTCCTTCTGCATGTGAGTGGGCAAACTGTTCACGTAGAACAGCTTCTCCTTGGCTTTTATTATAAGTATTTACCAGAACAAACCAGTTCCCTGATAATCATGCTGTTATGCAGCAGCAATACATGTCTCAGGTTCTACTGCTATGTGACTTTGATTGATTTAGTAATGATCATACTGTTGCACAGGGTGTCTGACTTGTTGGCAATAACAGATCCCAAGGGTTATATTCACACTATATTCTTTGCAGCATCATTGGTTTGAAAAATATACATTACAGAGTATCAGTTCCAGAATATTTGCCTTGTTTAGTAATGAAAATGGTGTAAGATTTTAAGACAAAGTCAGTAAACTGGTATTTATAGTGTATACCTACTATGGCTACCCATTCAGATCAAGAGATCATGTGTGGTTGCTCTGGGTTACCACACTTTATCTCTATGGTTATCCCTGCCAATGATTAAGCATGTCCCCCTTTGCTCTGAAAGAGGGTCTGGCATTACATTAAATGCCCATTCTTTGGCTGTGGGTGCAACATTTGATTAACACAGACTTTCTGCTGAAATTCTATTGTTTAAATTAGTATCATTTGTTTAATATCTGCTGGGTTTTGACCGAGAAGAGTCTTGAAAGAGCATTCCGGACAAAATACTAGACCAGCGTTTCATAAGCTAGGAGTTGGAACTCAAAATTAGGCCAAGAACATGTTTCTGATGGGTCACCACATGACTGTACAGTAACCAGTAAGCCTAATTTGGCACTGATCAGTGGTGAGTTATATAGCATGCTTTATTTATCTACAATATTAATCTATGTTTTAAATTGTATACTGAGCAAAAAGCCATCCCGCGTCATCACCTTTCAAGCCTTGAAGAGGGTGCACAGCCAACGGAGATACCATGAAAATCTAAAATGCCAGAAATTCCAGATCTTCACTATGATCTTCATTTGAAAAGAGCAAATCTAATAGCACCCTTTTTGCATTTGTATACTATCGCGATCTGAGATGTATCCTATAATGTATGCAATATCCGACAGAGAATGTTCCTTTTTATAAAATAAAAACCTGGGAAACAATTAAATTGATATGATTGACAGCACACACCAGAGACTAGAGCACATGAGGCAGGGAGTGGAGGGGATTTAAAAGGCACGGTTGTGAGGTGAAAACCAGGCTGAAAGGGTCTAAAGCAGGGTTGGGGTAATTCCGGACCTTCAGCTGTGGTGAAACTACAAATCCCATGAGGCATTGCAAGATTCTCACAGCCACAGGCATGACTCCCAGAGACAGATGGATCATGGGATTTGTAGTTTCACCACAGCTGGAGGGCAGGAGGTTCCTCAAACACTGGTCTAAAGAAAAATATAATAAAAAATGTATCTTGGCTTGACCAAAGCTGAAACGTGTTATATGGCCCCTTTGTCCAAATGTGTTATACACCGTTTGGCTTTATCAAAGCTGAAATGTGTTATATGGCCATTTGTCTTTGCTGATATATTGGTACATTACACTGCCTGGTCAAAAAAAAGTCACCACCTGGATTTAGCAAAGCAAATAGGTAATAGCCTTCCATTGTATACGTGTTATGATTTGGGGAGGTTTCATTTGGTCAGGTCTACCGTCAGCAACGTTATATACCAAAAAATTAGGCCAGCTGCCTACCTGAATATATACTGAGTGACCCTGATGGCACTGCCATACCAAGATGACAATGCCAGGATTCATCAGGTTCAAATTGTGAAAGAGTGGTTCAGAGAGCATGAGACATAATTTTACCACATAGATTGGACACCACAGAGTCTAAAACCTAACCCCATTGAGAATCTTTGGGTTCTGCTGGAGAAGACTGTATGCAGTGGTCTGTCCCATCATCACTACAAGATCTTGGTAAAAAATAAATGCAACTCTGGACAGAAATAAATGTTGCGACATTGCATAATTGTGCCGTAATCAAAGCTAAAGGCTCTAAAATATTAGAGTGTGTGACTTTTTTTTGGCCAGACAGTGTAGCATTTCTCTTCTTTGGCCCCAGTACAGTAACAGTTTTTTATATTTGTGTCCTTGGATTACACAGAACGCCTGTACTAGACACATTAGAAAGTGTGAATCAAGCTAAATGCGTCCCTGTGCTAGCTGAGGAATGGATTCAAAAGTGTACTTTTGGTCATAATAGCAAAAGTAACCGTGGATAATACCTTTAATAAGAGAGTGCACTGGAAATCGTAGCAAGCTTTTAAGGCACAGGGCACTTTGTCTGGCTGGTTATCAGGATGAAGATGACTTCTGTCTTGAAAGCCTGCGATGACGTCCACTACAGTTATCTATTAACTGTATTATCCACAGTTGTGTTATTTTGGTCAGAACTACAAGTAATACATGAAATGCCACTGGGCTGTTGTTTTTTTTTTTTGTTTGGAAGAAAATAAAATCTGTTCTATAAAGATTTGGGCCTATAGCAGGAAAAAAATAACGAGCCAGGTCATTGTGGAGTGGGACTTCTGGTGACCAAAAACACCCCCACTAAACCAGCACGAAGAACAGTACAGCCTTCTTAGAGCAGCTCTCTCACTTCTATCACAGATCTAACAAATAAAGTGTTTATTCCTCATTTTCAACAGTGGAAAGAGCAGCACAAAGTGAAGCCTTTTTCAGACAATATCTCCATCCTGTGTGATCCAGACATACAAATCCAGCAGGGAATTCTATTTAAAAGCTGAACTCCCAGTGCCGTTAGATATGTGCATTAGAAAGCTTCTAAGCATCTACAAAAAAAACTAACAGTTTTTTAGAAATATACCTTATAAAAATGTGTGACAACATCACTCCCAGTTATGAAAAGCAACAACGGCCAGGCACCAGGAGGGAATATCAGGGACCTGGATTTGTCATATCAGCTTACTGTGGAGTACCGCTAGTATAAATGACAATTTCCATCATGCAATGAGAAATGTCGTTGTGAAAGGGTGGAATATGGCCATGATTGGGGGTAGGTATGCCACTCAAACCACTCAATGTGAGGGAGCGGGTCAGACTGGGAGTCTGAGACACCTGGGTCCGCGAACTACAGCGAGCAGCCATGGAAAGTTACAAGACTAATGGCCACTTTACCTGTTGTTGCCCTAGCCACTGGTTTTGTAACTTTCCACCTGTTTATTTTTCAGTGAGCAGCAATGTAAAACGGTGGTAGTCTGACCTGCCCACTCACATTGCCTCATTTAGGAGACATAGTCGCCTTCCCAAATCGCAGAAAATGCATATGAACAGGACACAGGCCTTTTTTTGCAGAATCACTCCAGCTTAGATGATAATAGTTCTGCCTGGACTTCAGCTTTAATTATTTCCTCTGACTAAAGGAAGCTACTATTCTTCAATCTTTCCATCAGAAAAGCTGTCTTACTGAAGGATCTCTGTAGAAAAGCCATGAAGATCAGCGAGCCACCTGTCTGGTTGTAGGCCATGCCTATGGTCTATGGGGAATCAGATGTAAACAGACGTGTCTATTTATATCAGATTACCCTCGATACATCACGATCAGGCCCAGTGAAACAGACCTAGGGCTGCAACTAATGATTTTTTTTTTTATAATCGATTAGTTAGCTGATAATTTTTTTGATTGGTTGGATAAAAAAAAAAAAAATACAATTCTTAATTAAAAATAAAATACACAAATGCAGTGTTACAAAAAGTTTACTTCAGAATAAAACTGCATGCACAATTTTTTGCAATTGCACTGCACTGGAAAGCACAGCATTGTGGTACCGTGCATTCCAGTGGGAGCTATTACACTGTGGGTTGGAGGCATGTTTGGGGGGCCATTGAAATGAATGGCACTGCAAGACATCTCCCACAGCAGAATTTGTCAGGCCGAAACCGGAAATTACTTTTTTCTCGTCTTTTATACATTTTTTTTAAAATAATTGTATTGTAAGCACATGGAGCTTGAATAGCTTCAGCCAGGGAATGACAGCTGCCAGTGGCAAGATTTCGCAGACGGCAGCTGAATGTAAATACAGCAGGTAGTGCTCGGGAGCAATAGCCAACCTGCTATTGGACATTTCAAATTGCAATAGCCAATAGCAGGCTGGTTACTGGACCCGCCCACTGCTCGCTGTGCCCTCCTCCAAGCGTGGAGGAGAGAGCTAGGGGATCCAACCAACAAATCGATAATGAGAATAGTTGACAACTATTCTCATAATCGATCGATTAGTTGGTTGCAGCCCTAGTTTTTAAGGACCAAGCCAGGGCCGGGGGTAACCGGATGTAAACAGATGCCTGTCCTAACATTGGGCTTCCGATCAGGTCTGCCTGAAAAACTGACAGACAAACATGTTTTAGCGGACGTAATTTTGGTGCATTCCTAGTTGTTAGCGCCGACACTAGATGCGCCAAGCCCTTTACTAGGACAACAGAGATCCCCGCCTTTGAGTGAGATGACCACATTAGACAAGGAAAAGACAAGTGATATACAAATCTCTCCTGGTTAAAGAAAGGGGTAAAGGAAAGTCAAGATAAAAATCAGCAGGCAACTTGTATCCTGTGGCTTCAATGCCTTCTGAATCACTGACCCAGAAGAAGTCTGCAGATCAGGAGTTCTGACCTCAACCTGATCTCCCTCACTGCATATTAGTTTAAGGTCTGTGACCTATAGGAGTTGTAAAGTCCCAGCATATACTATCCTGTTATAACATCAGCATTGTAATAGGAATACATACTAGAGTTGTTTTTTATAGTAAAAATCAAAGCTTGAAAAAAATCCCTTTTACGTAGTGAGTGCTGCCTTCTGTCTGCCCATCACTTTCATCAACTTCCTGGATTCCCAGTGTGCTTTGCATCTCTTTCCCTGCTGCTTGATGTCATGCATCATGCATTGCTTCCAGCAATCAATGATAATGTTATATTGTTCAGATGTTGAGATGTGGTTCAGAAGGCAGGCTCTGCAAGAGTGATGACACAAGGAAGTGCATATTCACAGGGCTGAGTGAAACTGCGTCAGTGCATTGAGGAAGTACCTCTTATGGGCATCTTCAATAAGTACGTTTACAAACCTCTAGATTGATATGGTTATCAGGAGTGGAATAGAACTTATGGAAATTCAATATAGAAACACATTTATTTTTAGTTTTTGACCACATTCCCTTTAAAGAGCATAAACTACTTAAAAAAGGAAAAAAAAGAAAAAATCCCTAAATATCTCTTAAAAAGGAAAAGCTATCAGAACCCTGCTATGGGTTTGTCTGATGGAAAGTCAGCTGTATGTTGGGCAATTATGGTTATAGTTGCATAGTATTTGAGGTTGAATAAAGACATAAGTCCATCAAGTCCAACCTATTGCTGATGTGTGCGTATGTATAGGTCCATGTATCATCTCATTCTTAGGAGTACCTGTACCCCTGTATATTACGGTCTCTCAGGAAATCATCCAAATGCTTCTTGAATGTTTCCACACTCTTAGCTGAAATCACTGCCTCCGGCAGCGAGTTCCAGACCCTAACCGCTCTAACTGTGAAGAACCCCCTTCGCCCCTTGTGCTGTGGAATTTTTTTCCCACCAATTTTAGGTGGTGGTCTCTAGTCTTTGTTACGGAGTTAATCGTAAAGAGTTTGTTGCTAATGTTGCTGTCACCATTGAACATTTTATACATGAAATCATGTTCCACCTTAATCTCCCCACCTCCAACGTGAACATGTTTAAATTTAGTAGTCGTGTCTCGTAGCTCTGGTCCTCCATTCCCCTAATTAATTTGGTTGCCCTCCGCTGGACTCTTTCCAGCTCAAGGACATCCTTTCTGTGGACTGGTGTCCAAAACTGGACCGCCATCTTTTTTTCAAATACCTCCAGTCCTGATATAAAAATATATGTATACATACATACATACATATACACACTGTAGATAGATGTTATATTTTGGGGCTATTTCATAATTGTGCAGACACTTTTATGGCATTTTGCAAACTTGGGTCTGAGTTTTTTACGGATACTGAGTTCACTAGGTAGACAAATTTGCTTGGACCTAAGTGACAGTTTTGTGTGCTGTTCGCAGTGGCACAATGGCATGTAGATATCATCATGGCCCAGCTCACCTAGGCTTCTGCTGGTAATTGCTAGTCTGAAGAGCAATATGTACAGCATTTACAAAGCATCTCCAGGGCTTTAATCAAACCTTAAGAAGCTTTCTTGTAGCCTTTAAAGCAGGGGCTGACTGGCAACTTTTAGCCCAGGGGGCAAGTACAACACAGAGGCCCATGATGCAGTGACTTGGCCCCCCTCCCACTCTGACTCTTCCCCCGCCCCTGTCTCCCACTTTGGCAATCCATGTAACGGTAGTGTGAATGGTCGCGAGATGTGAGGACTCCTAGTAAGTCCATCAAAGGGACAACTGGCTAGGAGATGGTGCTCTCCTCCCACTGGGCTCACTACATGGTTATGGCCTAACTCTGCTTCCACGATAGAAAGAGATCCTTTCCTGCTATTGCTTCTCTATCCAGCAGGGATAGCCGGAGTTTGGCTATCCCTGCTGTAGAGGGACTACAAATCTCAGCACATTATATAGCAATGTAGTTTAATACCATCAGCTATAGAAGACTACAACTCCCAGCAATACATTATACAGCAATGTAGAGTAATACCAACAGCTATAGAGGACTACAAATCCCAGCAATACATTATACAGCAGTGCAGAATAATAGTATATTAATTTGCTACATACTCTTTGCTGCTGCTCTGCTCCAGGGTGTCAGCCTGATGTCTTGGTCAGAAGGTCTCAGGAGGGGTGTGGAAGGTCTCAGAAGGGGTGGGGAGGGTCTCAGCAGGGGGAGATGTGCGGGCAAGGGAAGAGCTGTAAGCAGGCACCGTGTGGTTCCCCAGAAGTCTGTTGCGTGGTCCCCAGCAAACATAGGACCTAGCACAGCCAAATCAATTTGAAAAATTAAAGCACCGGTACCGGTTTTTAGTATCAGGGCACTCTCACCAATACTGGTGTCAGGGCATCCCTGGTCTGAAGGCCTTTGTAGGTGTCAAAAATCATGTGTAATAACACTAGCTAGGATTCTGTCACCCAGCATGCACGCCCAGACTTGCTCCACTCTCCTTCTGCTTCCAGTCTGGAGCTAAAGGGTGCTTTACAGGCTTCTAAAAGCTGCTTGAAGTTCGCTAAAGGTTTACCCAATGCTAGTTTTTCACATTGCTCCTTAGACTAACTATTATAGCTGGAGGTCTATTGCACAGACTCGCTATATGCTATAGGGAAGCTACAGATCACTTACAAAGTGCAAGTGGTCTATGGAAAGCACTGAAACAATCTGCAGGATATTTTTGAATAGGGCTGTTTGAAAGAAGAAGGTTCATACAGGTTATTTAAGGGTAATTTGTTACAACAAATATATCTAATAAGCTATGTAGACCAAATATATGCCACTACTCAACCCTTATTTACTATACTCCACTGAATGATCATATATAAATTTCACGTCCTTACTTTATTAATAACAAATTCACAGCTGTCCATTATACAAATATTTATTATAACATTTCCCCCTCCCTTTTAGATTGTAAGCCCTCAGGGGCAGGGCCCGCCTTACCATCTTGTCTTGAATTGTATTGTGATTGTAATGTCTGCCCTATATTGTAAAACGCTGCGCAAACTGTTAGCGCTATATAAATCCTGTATAATAACAATAATAATTATAATTATAACACATACAATTTATTATAATAAACCAGCACCCACCTTTATTTCCAGGGGTATAGGTATTTCTGTGAGCAGAATTGCATGCATTAAAACCAGAAGAATTTGCTACAAAGTAAAACACCAGTGTGAGAAGGTTGTGCTCGAAGCTGCCTGACACATACTAGTTCTGGGCAGTGAAGCAAAGCCCATTCACTGGGTCACTGCCCTATAGCCAGTACAGTCTCTATATGTTGGACAATAATTGCTACCATTAGTGCCTCCTGACTTGTGGATCTTACATATTTCCAGTTTTTGTAAAACAGAATAAAGGACTAAACTGGGCTTTTCTTCAACATTTACCTGGAGTTCATCTTAAAACAGGGTTCCACCTTTCATTACACGGTCAATGAAAAATGCTGTATAAGCACAATAGACTGAACTCCAGGTACAAAAACTTTCCTTCATATGTATTCCTCAGTAGCCGCACAGGGTGATTGAAGAGCACTTTCTGTTCACCAAATGCCTTTGCAGGATCTGGCTATTACATTGTAAACGTAGCAGTGACATCTTTACTGTAGGTTCTCAGCAAGACCTCTCACTACAAGCAGCTTGCAAAAGACTACAGAGGGTCGGATACAAAACCAGTCACCTTGCACAAAGAGAGAGAGAGGGCGCAGAAGTTACTGGTCTTTAAGGGCCAATTCCCACCAGCAGCTGTGCTACAATGCACAGCCCAGCACAGTGACAACAAGTGACATTGCATTAAGTTCTATGGGCACAGCGTCGTGCGATGCAGTTGTACCGTGTTATATCCCGCTACATTGAAAAAAGTTCTGAATGCAGTACTTTTTCAGCGCATTGCTTCTCAACTCACGGTATTGATTCATTCAAATGAATGGCAATGCCCTGGTGTGAATGGGCCCTTAAGGAGCATTAGCTTCCTGGCTCCTGGGACTTGTCCTTTTCAGCTTTGATGTGTCTCAAATGAAAATGTGAGACACATTATACAAATGTCTCCCCCCCCCATGCCACCTTCCCTAGTATTTCTTGACTTGTTAAAGAGACATATATAGATATATCCATATACTGTATCTATATACTGTATGTCTATATAGATATATCTACATCTATACATACTGTATATATAAAATAAATTTTTCAATCGATTTGAGCTTTTATTGACCTGTTCAGATCCTATGTGACTATTTTTTTTACTTTTTCATATTACTTTCAATGGAATCAATTGGGTTTGATCTAAATTGATCAGGGAACACAGCATGAGGGGGATTTATCAAAATTTGAGTAGACAGAATCTAGAGCAGTTGCCCATAGTAGCCAATCAGCTTCTCTTTTCAGTTTGTTCAGTTCAAGTTTTGAAAATGAATGATAGAATCTAACTGGTCGCCATGTACAGCTGCTCCAAATTCTGTCTGCTACAGTCTTGATAACTATATGGGGGGAATTTATCAAAACTGGAACATATAGAACCTGGAGCAATTTTCCATGGCAACTAATTAGCTTCTATCTTTCATTTTTAGAGCTTAAAGTAGTTTTCTATTTGATAGAGTTTGTGAGTAATACATTCTGATTAGCAAAATTAACTGTCCCCAATAAATATTTTGTTTATATTTGTGCCCAATGACTCACACTGGGAGCTTTATTATAAAGCTACCATGTGCCTGCATCCTCTTCCCCCAGTACTGCTTCCCCCAAACTTCCTAACAGGAAAAGAGCACACTGGTGATGTCACATGGGGCCAGCCCAGAGGACAGCGGAGTCTCCAAGCTGCTGCCAATTAATTGGGGTGGAGGTGGGACGAGGGGGGCAGGAGCATGGCTTGCCATCCCTAGGCTTTAGTGTTGTGTCTTTGGACTGTAAGCCAGGTGCCTGCAAGCAAGGGTGGCTCCATAAGATCCTGAAAGGCAATGAAGCTCACCCCGCAGCAGTGAACTTGTGACAGCTCAATTACGAAGACATACAAGATGTCAAAGAAGATGAAGCAGCAGATCAGGTAGGTGCTAATATAAGCTGTTGCAATGGTTAATAAAATGTTAGGATTTAATAACATTTTAACTAAACAAACTGAAGAGAAGAGAGAAGCTGATTGGTTACTATGGGCAACTGCTTGATCAGACCATTATGCATATGGCCAACATACTAGTTACTAAAGCAATGCATCATGGTATTCACTGCCAGATTAGAGGACAGGAAATGTTAACGTGGCCATTGAGACACCATGTGACAAAGGCTGGGGGATCTTACAGTCATCCGATTGTGGAACTTGAAGATTGTGGATTATGAAAAATGGGGTTAAAGGTGATGCTTTCCATCAGCAATATGAGACTATTCCAGTACATTTCCACTGGAGAAAATGAAGGGCCCAAAGATAATCAAGGTTGGATTATTTCACATACTTGTATAGGTGTGTACCAGCTGGAAGATGAAGACTGTAAAAAAAAAAGAAAATAGGCCACGCTATAAATATATTGATTAAAATGCCAGGTTATTTGTGCTCCATTTACAGGCAGGAGATGAAACGAAAAGAAATGCAGGCTTTGGGATGAAAACCCTTGTAAGGTGAGTGATTAGATGGGGATTGAACATGTACATCCCCCAGCTGATCTGCTACAAGCTTTCAATGCAGCCGCTCTGTGCTAACGTGCCATGTGTCATTTACTGGGAGGAAGAAGCAAAAGGGAGCTGACTGGTTTTCAGATGCCTTTTAGCAAATGAAAATATGGGTCAAAGGCGTAAATACAAATTAAGAAACGGAGATGTTCTAGGAGGGACATACCACAACTAATTCAGACATGAACACAAAGGTTTCAGCACCTTGGACAGTACCAGATTATGTGCTAACTCAGGGGTAGGCCACCTTGACACTACAGCTGCAGCAAAACAACAACACCCATCATGTCTCTGCATCTGGAAATTATTATTATTATTATACAGGATTTATATAGCGCCAACAGTTTGTGCAGCGCTTAATTATGCCTGTAGCGGTCTAAGTCTTGCAATCCTTCAAGGCACTGGTAGTTCCACAACAGCTGGAGTGCCTACCACCGTGCCAACCCAGTTGTGCATAACAGAACACAGACTTGTTTAACGCCTATCTCCAGTTAAAAAAATACTCTCCTTGCAGTAGAGCTACCCCCACTCTGAAAGGGTTAATTCAGTAATGTCTATGTAATGACAATCTACAAACAGATACTTCCGGATAATTGCTGGCCTTTTATTCTTTGCATTAGAGCTGCAGCTAACGATTATTTTCAAAATCGATTAGTTAGCCGATTATTAAGTTCGATTAATCGGTTAATCGGATAAACAATATACCTAATTTTTCTTTTTCTCCCCATTCTTCTCAGTGACCATTTTTACTAAGGGCAGTCTACTATATTTCCCCTTTATGTCCTGCTTCATGTGGCCATGCACATCCTCTCAGGGGAGGAAAATGCCTTTCCCTGAGATCTCATGAGATTACAGATGAAATATCCCTGTTTTGCTCTGCTGATGTAACCTTCCCAGGATGTAACACTTGGGCACAGGCTGCATCACTAATGAGGACCAGGAAGTGGAAAATTAAAATGTAAGTTACAGAAAAATGTGTTTGTTTAACTAATGAATGTAAGATGATTTAATAGCAGCATGCAGAGCATGCTTTGTGTGCACCAAATGCCTAGTTATTTGTAAAAATATCAGTGACATCTTTATTGCAGGTCATCCCAGTATAGACTGCCTATAGAGGGGCAGGGACAAGACCTGTCACTCTGCACAAAGACAGAGAGCTGCAGTGACCGTTCTTTAATATAGGAGAACCTGCACAGAGGCAAATTGCAGAAGTGTTTCATTCGGATTACCTAACAGATCTGTAAGAAATACCAAGAATACATGACATGAGTCTTGTAGGCAGACAATGGGGTACCATGGAGCAGTTGACCATGGCAAGCAATTAGCTTCTTCATTTCATTTTGAAAGCTTAAAGTGACATTAAACCCTCAGATTTTTTAACATAAAACAATACTGTAATGTGTGCCTTACTGTAATCCATGGTTGTTTCCCTTCTCTTTGCTGCTCTTCCTTTTAAATCCTTATCTCTTCTCATGCTTGGGGAGAACTTCCCTTTGCAGCTGAGTGCCTCTTCCTGTAGTGCTGGCTCAGGTTGTGAACCTTCACACAGACACCATGTATCCATTTCAGAGACAAGGCAGTCTGCTGCAAAACAGAAGTTCTGCCCAGCATGAGAAGAGATAAGGATTTAAAAGAAAGAGCAGCAAAGAGAAGGGAATCAACCATGGATTACAGTAAGGCACACATTACAGTATTGGTTTATGTTAAAAAATCTGAGGGTTTAATGTCACTTTAACTTGAACTAACTGAAGAGAGAAGCTGATTGATTGCCACAGGAAAACTGTCTGCTGCAGTTTCTATGAATTCCCCCCCAGTATTTGTTTAACCTGGATTTTAGCTTTAATGTGTCTCAAATGAGAATGTGAGACACATTTTGCAAGGGTTAACTGCTTGTTAATGTCACTTTTACTTACCTGATCCCCACTCCCATAGGCTCCAAGTACAGTACCTGCATCCTCTTCCCCCCTGCGCTCATCATGTCTAATGCAGGGCCCAAACCTCTACATTATATATGAGGGCACAGAGGGACAGTCCATAAGCTCCGAGTGGAGAGAGGAAGAGAGGTGTGCCAGCCGCCAGGGGAGCTGGGCGACCTTTATACATTCCTCCTAGACATTAATGAACAGATAGGCCTTGAAGTGCAGAGATAGCCCCACCACAAGGGGAGGTTTTTTTTTCCCTGGAGATAGGCTTTAATAAGGCCATAATATCACAATAGCCCAGAGTTACCAATCAGAATATATCTGTTATTGATCTGACTACATTAAATCGCGTGATATGCGATTGCTTTGGATTACCGCGCTATCCACATCATTACCATTCCATGTACTGCCTTGTTAAATAAGCTCCAGTAATAATTTACAAAACACTAAGGAGTCAAACACACAATGTAAACATGATATATACAAACAAGTTCTTATTACTATTGATTATTGCAAGTGAACTGCTTCAAGCTGAACTGCAGGCTGATATAAAATACACAACTTAATACAGGTCTGTATTCATTAATACATCATTAAATGTATGTTTTGAAATGCAAGTAGAGTATGTACCTGAATTTGACCTGGTAGCAGCCTCTTGCAGTCCCTATACAGAAGAGCTCAGCTTGGGGGAGGGAGAAGCAGCACAAGAAGCCAGTTAGGTGTGTTGCAGTGCAAGAAGCATGCTGATAGGAGTAAAAAGCAGATTGATAGAGAGATGAGCTTATCAATCTGCTGTTTCTCCTTTCACAGTCCATTCTCAGGGTGGAGATGTGGTGAGACCTGTAAAGCTGGTCATACATACCCTAAAAATTTCATAGGGTACTTGAATGGAATCCCAGACGTACTAAACAGATTTATTTTGTACCTAGCACATGTGCATTATGGCTCCATTCACAACTAAGCGTATTGTCGCGTGTCGATCAGCGCGACAAAACACTCAAGCGCAGGAAGGACAGAGATCCAAACCCTTTGGCAGGTAAAACAATTCCTATATATGGACTTCATCTGTGCATTTAGCTCTTGGAATCAAGTTCAGCTTCAAACAGCACCGTTCAGACATACAGAGATAACAGGGGTGTTGTTCCAAAGGACCTGAGCCGCCACGCACCGAACTGTGGATGTGCTCTCAATGCCAGTGCGATTTAGATAAAATAAAGAAATTAAGGCAACTAACAAAGAACTATACTCAACCGATTTTCGGTTCTGCTTGTCTGCTAGACCTAGCCTCTTCTCACCGAGTCCAGGTGGTCTAAGGACCTGTGATGTCATCACATCTAATGAGGAAACTAAGAGACATTCCACCACCAAAGTGAAGGGGGAAGAGAAAAGAAGCGGTCACTGCCGCTGGGCCGAGAATCAGGTGAGTATATTTTCTTTATTTTAGCCCCTAGATCTAAACCAGCTGTTAACCCTTGCAATGCGGGGTAGTCCCACTACAAGGGTTCATTTTTACATTTTCTTTAATGTACGGCTGGACAAATCCCAGGTCCCCAATGCTCCGTAACAATCACAGATGGCACCTAACTACACAGGTTGACTGTTGTCAATGGGGTGGCTTCTAAAAAAGTCCTGCTGACTCCTGGATTGGGCAGACTGGCTCCTGAACTCCATATAAATCTGTCCTAAAGCCAGTTTTGTGCCTAAAATCCATCCTGGGCATCCTAGAGCAGAAGGCTAGTGCTGGATTATAAGGTGAGTTTTAGTGATTTAGTCAGGTTTTTTTCTTGTCACATTACTTGTCTCTCTGCACCCCCGTTCCGCAATAATGGCTGGTCTGAGGGTTTGGGGAAGCCTACGATGGATATGAGATTGCTGTCCAATCCATCCATAAACAGCCAAATCAGATGGCAATTGTCTTATTTCTATGGGCACCGTACCGTAGCACCACATTTCTAGAGGCATGAAGATAAGCTGTTTGTGTCCATTACATGTTTGCAAACCTATGCAACTGAAAGCTCTATTTTTATCATCCTTTTAGAAGCAGATTTTAATTAGGTTCACTTCGTTGTGCTGGCTGGAAGGGCTGAGCATAGGGAAATACGGCTTTTATAACAAAAAAAAAAAGATGCAATGCTTTCACTGGGCTGGAGGTAGCTACTTAAAGGGTGTCATTGTGGAACTGTTATTGGGAAGAAATGAGTGACCCAATAAAATGATGGTTCCGGTTGACATTAAACAATTGCAAACTGAGTTTTAAACTGCATATGTATGAGACCTGAAGGAAAGACAAACAGTAGTAGTGGCCAGGGCAATCAGATTTTGAAGTTATAATTCGGTGGGAAAAAAAACCTTATATACCAGGGCTGGACGAATCCCAGGAGCCAGGTAGACAATGCGTTATAAAATTACAGCTGGCATCTAATTTATGAGGTTTTCTCTAGTTGTTGTCAACCGAGCTTACTCCTAAAGAATCCTGCTGGTTCCTGGATTGGACAGACTGGCTCCTGAATTCCATATCAAATTTGTCCACCCCTGTTATATGCCATATAGATGTGAAATTTCATACATGCAAAGCATTTATTTTATATGAGTCACCATAACTGTAAACCCATTGGAGCATAGTTAAACCATACTCAATCCCAATATAGCATTTGCCTTTAGTATAAAAGCCAAAATAATAAACACAATAAAAGGATCCTGATGTGTGCAGCGTGGGGGAAAGAGAAGAGAAATACTGAATCGGGGTCAGGGTTGAGCCCCCCCCCCCCCCCCCCCCCCCCAGGCATCATAGGTCCTGAAGTGCTTACAAACTCTGCTAGCCCTACCGCAGCACCAAAGAACTTCACACCCTATTAGGCTGACAGTTATCATACAAACTGCATTGTAACTCGTATAAGGCTGAATTGGGGGGGCGTTACGTTGGTCTAAATTATCTATTAGTTACAGGGATCCAAAAACTGTGGGAGGGTGTTCGCCTCGGGGACATCAGTGAGCTAGTTATTGTCTGAGCTTATTTTCGAGCCACATTGCTCAACATCTATCAATTAACAATCAGATGCTTGCTGATTGCCACTGGCTTCTGCTTTTGGCTTACAAATGCATGTTTTTTTTTTGGACAATTAAAATAAAATAGCAGCATGTATGTTTATGCTGTTAATTACTGTACAGTGTGAGGTAAGGAACCATTTTAGGTGGGAGAGAAAAGGAGTCAGTTCCGCCCACCCTCCCCGATAGTATTTCAGCTCGTTGTTCTTTATGCTTCCTAAGGGTTAGTTTCCGCAAATGTGTGGAATTTGGGGAGGGGGGTTACATTTTTTCTAGTTAGGGTTATGGGTATTTCTTTTCTGCGTTTAAGGTGGAATTTGTGTTTTGGGAAATATGTCAGACTTATTTTTCTTCTAGGTTGGTCGTCCATTGGGCTGGTCTTTGGTGGTGCCATACATCGACGACGAAGAACTGGCTCTCCACAAAGTGAAAAGGGGCGGAGTAGTAGTGAAGTGCCAATGGTGGGGCTACTGGGCTCTATAGCTTGGTAGCCAGTAAGAACTTGGGCAACTCTTGGTGGACATACCCACTCGGGCCAGAATATGGGCGGCAGGTGGCTGGTACAGTAAACAATGGGTCATGGTACACCCCCCGTAAGCGGTGTTTTTTGGAACTCGTCAGTAAGGCACTCAAAGTATTTTGTTCTTGCTACATAGTATGTTCTGCTATTATTGTAAATGTTACATCGCTGTGGCCATTCAACCTTCCAATAAATGCTATTACATTACGTTCTTTGAAATTACTGTGTTCAGTGTGTTATTTAGGTGGGAAGTGAGGGTTACTTGGCCTTGCAGTCAGTCATGTCAAGTGACTTAATGCCACCATGTTGGTTCAGGTGATCGATGCAGCTGCTCAATGCCAACAATAGCCGAGTATTCCTTGAGTATCCTCCACTGTCACTAAAGTCTCTACTGATGTCAGCACATCTGCATTGCAGCTGCAACTTCAAATCATATTACCCACAACACTGTGTTGTCTTTTTATGGATGACAAATTTTGCACAAATTACATTCCTAGCCTGTATTGAAAACATCTGTCTGTATGATTAAAATAGGCCTTATTTTCTGCAGCAAATTAGCAAACGAAAATATTAATCAATAATTCCAGAAATAACCTATTATTGATCTACTTATGCATGCCAGCACACTGCAGCTGTCAGAAAGTTTACTTACAGCAGAACGCCAGGTAAATCAAATCTTAACCCTTGCAGTGGAGCTACCCCCGCACTGCAAGGATTAAGTGCTAATTTTGCCTAGGGAGCTAAAATAACAGTTATACTCACCCAAACCAGATTCCCGGCTGGCTTCTGCAAGGCTTCCTGCAGCCTGTCTACTCCTCCGCTCCCGAGATGGTATGTCCCTAGGAGTCCTCTTGTTCTATACACTGTATAGAATGTGATAACTCACAGGACCATAGACCGCTGGAGCAGAGGAGAAGCAAGGTTGGAGGCATCGATCTAAGAGCAAGCCAGGATAGTGATTCTGATGAGTATAACTTTGTTATTTGATCTCCCTAGGCAAAACAACCACTTAACCCTTGCAGTACGGTAGTAGTCCCACTGCAATGGTTAAAATTGATTTGGCCAGAGTTCTGCTATAATTAAATTCATCTGCCTCAGACACACAACACCATACAAGGGCAGTAGAGTTGTAGTTCCTGAAGCCGGTGCTTTTTAACTTCCGCTCCCTCTCTCTGCTTTACAACATTCAAATTTCCAAGTCAGATCTGTATCTAGGTCGGTAGCTGCAAACATGTGTCTGTACTGACATTTTAAAATCTTTAGAAAAGTAGCAGCAAGATAGGTGTTCCAGCATCACAAGCAGGAGTGTTCCAGGATCGCCAGACTTCCAAAATAGGGATTGCAGTGGACTAATGTACTGGTTCCAAACCTGGGGTACAAGTACCCATAGGGGTACTTGGCAGCACATTTAGGGGTACTTGAAAATATTTTTGTAGTGGCGGAAAAAAGTGCAAGAAGCCCTAGATCCAGGGAATCCAGTGTAACAGACCAAAGAGACCCCAAGATAACAGTGGACACACCAATGCAATATGGCAACTTAGCCTCCCAGCTCCCTCCTTCATCTGACACGGACACAGTGGCATTTGAGCCCTTCCTTCTGTTGGTGCAATGCGGCCACATCTGCCATTCGGTGCGACTAGCTAAATACTTTACTATTAGCCCCACTGTCCCACCGCCACTGAGGTATACAGTTAATACAAATGGGCTGCCTATACAAGTAAAAAAAAGGTTGGGGACCACTGCACTAGAGCAATGCCTGCATATGGAACTAAAGTAAGAAGGTAGGTTGGGCTCCCTGTATGTAAATGATTGCCAGTTTTAGGAGTGTGCCTCTCAGTTGAATCACACTGAGGGAACTAATCTTATACAACAGCAATAGGCAAAATACTACAAGAAAGAGCTGCCAATACGCTTAGTAATCTATCAAATCAGCAAAATGTATTACCTCGAGTATTCATTTCGATGTGCTTTTCACATACACCACAGATGTATCTTACTTCTGCCATTTACATTGTGGGTAACTACGTCAAATATTAATTCAAACATGCTAATGGTGAGGAAGGGAAGAACGAGGTTAACCTAGGCTCAGATTAAGTGTCTTCATCTGGTGCTGTTAAGATAAAGAAAGGCTCTTAGTGTGAGATGAGCCATCTTATCTAGCAGCATTGATCATCCTTCCTTCCTCTTCCAAATCTCTGCACAAGACTCGGTACTTAATTTTTTGACTAAGGGTCCCACACAATCAATGAAAGCACGGCAAAAACCCAATATGCAGTGATATCATTGGCGATGAGCATAGGTAGCTATAATCTGACATTTAAACATTGCAACATAATGGAATGTGCATAACAAAGGCCCCGCTTTTATAAGTGCTGGAAGCAAAGAGTCTTTAAGCATCAAAAGCCAGTTAAGTTTACTCATATGACAACAGTAAGATTACATGTTATTGGTTGCTATGGATTAAACATCTAATTTCTTTTATAGATGTTAAAAAAACCTCACATATTAATGCTTTAAAATCACAGCCTATTCCCATATTGTGGAAATAACAATATTTACGCCTGTGGTATACTAAAACCGACAATATTTTATAAATGTAATTCAGAACCACATGGAGACCCTGGTGCTTGTTTCAAACTATGGACCCTTATCCACCTGAAATGTCCGAATTGTCCCTTTTGACCTTCCCCTGCTGTACTCAGGAGTGATTTATGATGGACTGTGGTCCCACCATTGGGCGCTGTCCCATCCTCCAGGGGTATAAATCACCCCCCTCGCATTTCTTGAGCCAATATCTTCTTATGGCCATCAGGCATGCTTGTCAACTGATATTTTTTAACTTTGATGTCACCTGTATTTTTTCATGTTGTAAGTAGGGAGTGCCTTGTTGACAAATGTCACACTGTTTTTAGCTGCCAATAGAGTAACCTAAATTACAAAGGAAAATTCTCAGCCTAGTGCAAAGAGCTGTTGGGATAGCTGTAGGTGAACACTGCAAAGCAGTGACGTAGGAAGCTCAGGCTGGCCATAAGATGCGCCGCAGTCTGTCACCAAAGGTGTGGGTTGTGCAGAGGGAGAAGTTCTCCACCATTAAGCACCATGAGGCTGACAACACTGCTCCTACTTCTTGGCCAGAGTTGCCACCATTACACAAGAAGTTTCTGCAAAGGCTTTAACTGGCAGAATAAACAGGAAAATAAAGGGGAAGAAACCAAAAACAATGCCACCAAAGGAGCCAGTGCATGGGATGAAAAGATTTATATAAGCTTTAATGCAGCTTTTGAGAGAGACACATGTGAGATACATTCTAGCTGTGCCTTTGTGAGCAATATGCATCACCCCTGCCTTTGCTTGTCTCTGCTACATTTTGTCTCCAGACACGACCCTCCCATGTGATGTCTGCCTGTGGATTGAGGGTTCGGTCGGTTCTTCCTTCATCTTCTATTTTCGTTTGACCGATTGGCAGATTAGTCCACGCAAGCTTGCAGGACTTAAACATCCCCCTGAGGAAGCCCCATTGGGCGAAACATGTTGGGGAATTTAGAAGAACCGTGCTTCCACTCCTTTAAAAACAACAATGTATAAGTATTGCGATACTATTGTATTGTGTCTCATTAATCCAAACCGATTTTTCTACTGTGTCTTTTAAGATAATATTCTTTGATGAATTTATATTTTAATAAATGATTCTACATTTTATTATATACTACTGGGGTGTGAAAACTTGCTCTTTCCTCTATTCAATACTTGCTCACTAATGTTAGATAAGGGAAAATAAAAGGGAAGGAACCAAAAACAATGCCAGCAAAGGAGCCAGTGCATGGGATGAAAAGATTTATATAAGCTTTAATGCACTCTGCTCATCCTCTTTGCACTGCCTCACTAAATATTAGAAAATTCTTCTTTCTAAATTCTTAGAAATTCAAAGACTGAGGGCAAGTCAATATTGATATTTTTATTGATTTTATCAAGTTGAATGACTCATCCCATTGTTCTCTCTCTTGGATCCAACAGCAAGATCTGTGCGCTTGACTTGCCAGGTCTAATCACCTGCCACGGCCCTTACGAATAGGTATTGACCTCCCTGTTGAATAGATGAATACTTTTGCTCTTTGGATGCAAATAGCAAAACAGACTTTTGAAGCATTTCCTTTTTGCACTTACCATTTTGGATGCCAAACCTAATGAAAGCCAAATGGCCTAGGACTTTAGTATTGGGCATATCAAAGGCCAACACCAAACAAACTACTTCCAATGGTTACTGGCAAGATGAAAGACTTATCCAGCAGGGAACGCTCTCCTACAGAATTTTCAGGTCTACCCACCTGCCACAGCCAGCAAATATCCACATCCAAATATCTTCCTTGTCTCATAAGGTAGTAGAATAAACAGTAATGAAGGAATCCAGCTTGAAGAGTTAACCACTGGGGTCTCTGGGGACATAGGAAAGCTGGTGGTTGGTTTACTTTAGCAGCTCTGACCCATAAAAGAAATACATGTTTTGGATGGAGCATGCTAGAAGTATATTGTGTCCAAAATGTATAAAACTTAAATACTGTGTTCATTGGTCTGTACTGTTAGATCCATTGCCTCTTTAACTAAAAACATAAATAATGTTTGTTTTTGAACCCAAAAAAATGTAAATACAAAAAAAAAAAGGAAAAACAATCTGTCACTGAAAAAAACTAATTAATTTAGTATTAGCATATGAAGGAGCATCTATTTAAATTAATCTTCTTGTTTTTGTCAAGACACCCAGGCAACAAATATGATAAATAATCAAAGGATTCTGTTCACGACAGAGTGCCACCTCTACCTACAATAATAACTCAGCATTAACGTGTTTCTATACACAAGATTTGCCAAGCACAGTCCGCCTGCACAATTGAATTTACAATTTCCCTGAGATAAATTGACTTGTCCAAGGTCACTTTATTGTTCTGCACACAGTTTCCTTTTAATAGTCAGTGATCTTAGCCACTGAGTCACTATGTTATCTAACTCAATACAGGCATCTTCAGGGTTTGCCTTAAAGCAAAAGCATAACATAACAAAGCATCGCAATGACACACACAGATTTATACACATAATATTCCATAACAGCATCATGATATGTATAATTTATGTATTACACAAGTAATATGAAGAAAATACAAAAATACCTCATATAAATTCATTAGCTTCTGCTGTATTTTTCATATATAGTGATATGTGAAAACTTCTGTTATATATAGTATACTGCATATTATAAGGGCCCAAACACATCAGTCAGATCCGTTGTGGGGCATTAAATGCACGCATGTCAACGCGCTTTACATCGTGTGTTATTGTACAAGGCATTTAATCTAAATGGGCTACCCGACGCACCACAATGAACCTAGAATCAGACCTGCAGCATTCTTGCTAGCTCAACACAACACATCAATGCACATAAAGTGTTACTGCAACGCAGTGGTGTGAATGGCTCCTCACACCAGTCAGATCAGCCTCAGTGACTGTAGCACACACATGTTAGGTCACGTGCTAAAGTGCGCTGCCTTAGAGCAGCCCATTAATTTGAATGAAATGACGAATGCACCACAAAGAACAGAAAATCAGGCCTGCTGCAGTTTTAGTAGCGTGGCACACTGCAATGCACAGCATTTTATTACCGCTTGTTGCAGTGTTCTGTAAAGTAGGGGCATTATGAAGGAGTGTCGGGGTGCTATTCACAATGAATGGCATCGCAGCACACCAATGCACTTGAAGTGCATTACTGCAACACAGTGGTATAAATGGGTCCTTTTTTTCGGTACATTGCCTGTAATTACTAAGACACATTTATTTATATTCAGAATGCCAATTTGGCAGTATTTATGGATCTGCCACATCAATCTCTTAAATGTCTGAGCAGGACGTATGTCTCCATGTCGATTATTCACAGACAACCAAATTGCACTCTCACAGTATTTGCTATGCCTGTGCACAGGCAGGAGTGTACAAGCCACAGTGTACACAACCTGAATTTACTAGCTGGTGTGGTTTACTATGGATGGTATGCTCCAAAGCCTGAATGTACACCGGACAAGCTGTGCTCTGTCTAAAAAAATTGATTTTTCTCTTACGTATTTGGATGTAACTAACTGCTGTCAACATAGTTAAATGTGCATACTTTGTAGTAACAGCGGCACTGCTATCATTATAGGTGTTAAAAAACAATTTGTAAAAAGCTGTAGAGAACCATCCAAGACATGGAGATATTATACTACACATGTGTGTAACCTTGTGCACATACGAGATTCCATATGCTGGTGCTTGGAATGGAGATTTCATTTATAAATGCTTGTGAACACGCTGCCTTTTTTGCTCCAATAAAATATGGGTTTCTTTCAGACCTGCCACTTTGCTTGGCGCATGCGCAGTTCAGTATTGTTTTTTTCCAGCTAAGCTATGGACCCAAACATGCCCTAGTGCATGTTATTGAACAGAAACCACAAAAGTAGCATTATTTGAATGCTCAATTTGCACTTCTAGGACCGCACCGTTTGAACTGAACATTGGTGTACAATCACCTACAGAGGTTCAGGAATCATGACTGTTGTGCATCCATAGGTTCATCAAAGCCTGCAATGCAATTTATGCCTGCTCTTCTTCATCTGCTTCAATAAATCAACCCCCATAGACTCATTCTAGACAAATGACTTTCATAAAGCTGTACTCTACAAGCGGTTAGTTAGAGTTGTTGGAGCAGAATTCAAAAGAAAAGCACAGAACTCTATGACGATTGTATAAAAACAGAAGTCAAACAGCCTTGCCTGATCTGAGATTTTCCAGTCAGACAATTCAGTTTTAATTAGCATCACTACTGAGATAAAATCTTTGTGAAGTCTGCAGGGCCTGACACTGACTGAGCAAATACATTTGACAGTAATGTTAAGGGCTGGCTATTTAAATCCTCTGTGAATAGCCCCCTGTACATCCTGCTTGTTAGCTGTGTTCTGAAATTTTCAAGACAGGCCTTGTGATGGACAAGTGACTGATATGCCCTTGCGTTTGACAGTATTATACTTTTAAGCCAGCAAGATGTATTATTAGACAGAAAAATAGCTAATACTTGTTCCAACAAACCATTTCATCACCAGCTTTAGGCACTGGTAGAGCAAAGGTGTTCTACAACTCTACCTCTTCCAAACAGGAAATATCCTCCTCAATTACTGTTTTGCTCACCATCTGAAATGGGAAGCTCACGATGAAGAACTATCTAAATAAAAATGCCATCTCTAACATTCAGAGGCATAATGGTATGTTAAATTTGGAAACTACCTACATTTGAAAAAATAACAAAACTTATTATGAGTAAAATATGAAGGGCACCATTGCCGAGTTCTCCTGAAATGATAATTGCTTGAATATTATGCTGACCTACTAGTTCAGGTCTACAAGCATATCTACAAATTCCTTTGATCATAAAGACCCTTGAAAACCTCTCATGGTGCTTTGAATACTTTTGGTATAGGACCTTATTCATTAAAACATTTTTATTTTAAAAACATTTCTGTCACTTGGTTCAAAAGATGTTACAAAGCAGGACCAGCAAAACAAACAGCTTTATCCTCACTTGTCCCACCACCTATTCCTCCATCTTTGCTCTATTTAATAGTTCGGTCCTATGAAGAACCTTCATCCTGGGCACCACACTCTATGGTTCTTTTCACTGAAACCCAGGGCCATCTATTTAATGAGGCAGCCTGAGGCTGTTGGCTCAGACGGCAGCTCTTTGGATCACGTGGGAGGCAGCAGGCAGAGCAGCACGGTCGCTCTGCTATCTAATGTTTGCAGTGTGCCTGCCGCCCCCTTTCTGAGCAGAGCGTCCCAGGTTGCAAAGAGCGATGGGCCATGCACATCTCCCCACTCAGCTCTTAGCAACCTGGGATGCTCTGGCTGTCCTTCGGCCCAGCTCCTGGCCACCAGTAATGTCACTGGTGGCCAGGAGCTGGAGGGGATGTCGGGGAGGAGGGTGGCATCACTAAACCAACACCACCACCCTCCCCCATGCCTGGCGGCACAAATGCCAGGGTGACACCGACTGAACCCTACGTCACTACAGGCCGGTGGAAGGAACCACAGAGAGGAGTACAGGCCAGGTATCAGACACACCCAGAGGTGTGAAGGGGCCGCTGCTCTACAAGAGAGCAAAGAACAGAGGAACAGGCAGTGGTACAGGTGAGTATAAAGCCTCTTCTTTTGCAAGTCTTGCTTTGTTACATCCTTTCAACCAACCAACTCAGAGTAACTATAAGTGCTTATTCTTACATGCAATAACCCATAGTAACCAATCAGGATTTACTCTGCTGAGGTGAAACTGTCACAATAAAGATTCTGATTCGTCACTATAGGATATAGTACTTTTCAGACCATGTTTTATAGTACACCTATATTTAGGGTGTAACATGAAACATGGTCACACCCCCCACCCG